>NC_034612.1:10289073-10296573 GCF_900095145.1 Mus pahari | reverse complement strand
GCTGCGGTGTTCTTTCGAGGGAGATGGATTGGCGGTCATTGTGAGACTATTCAATCGAATTTTTCTTTATTTCTGGAGGTCCTTGCAGATGCGTTTTGGGGGGAAGACTTTCTCTTCTTTCTGTTTTTTTTTTTTTTTTTTTTTTTCCATTCTGGTTTTCCCTTCCTTGGATTTGCCATTGCCCATGTCGGGGTGAGACTCGGGTAGTCCGGGTATCCTAGCTTGGTAAACATGTATCTGCCTGGAGTCGGAAATTATAATTTTCTTCCCCCCCCTTTTTTTTTTGTATGTGTGGCTCATGTTTATTTTTCTTCATCCACCCCACCCCCACGTTTTGGAAGTCTAGGCATTGTCAAGGGACAGGCTGTAGGAGGCTGTAGGACGAATTGAAAACCCAAGCCGAACTCTTCTCGGCCACTCAGAACACCTAACTCCCTGTCTAATCTGCATTGTAGTTAGGAGCGAGATTGAGCGGGAAACCAAGTTAAAACCAGTTCCCTAGATGCTGTGGGATGAGACCAGGATAAAATTCGGAGGACACGGGAAGACTGGAAAGCCTATAGCTCGCTCCTCCGTCTATTCTCTCCCCCCCCCCCACACCGTCTCCCTCTCTTTCCCTCTTTGTCTACCCTGCAGGTCTGTCGGCGGAGGCACGGGTGTGCCGGCGGTGGCGGGCGGTGTACCGACGAAGTGAGAGTTGGGAACCAGACAAAGACGGGAGCTGTCCGCGGTGCTGAAGCCGCGCAGAAGGGCTCCTGTAACCGCCCTGCCCTCTTAGAGCATCCTTCCTTCTAATCCCATCTTTGCTCTGGATCTCCCCTGCGTTCACTTCACTTTTGGAAGTCCTTCTTCTTCGAATCAATGCCTTTAATGGAAGTCTGTCTATCTGTCTATCATATCATATCATATCATATCATATCATATCATATCATATCATATCATATCTGTCTGTCTGTCTGTCTGTCTATCTCCTATCTATCCAACCATCTTGAAGAACAAATCGGCCGATTAAAAGCAATTTCTTCTTTTCACCCCTCCACTCCCGGCAAAGACGTGGAAGCGTGTATTTAAAACAATAAAACCCAAACACAACGAATACCAGAAATCTGCCCTTGCATTTTTTTTTTTTTTTCTGGGGAAGAGACAGAGGGTTTAGTTTTAAAAGGTTAATTTGGGGAGCACTTTATCTTCATGGGTAGAGAAATATCAGGGTTAGGGAGACTTCATATGAAGGAGTGCAGACCTAGGCTCCTACCCTGTGAAGAAGTGGGGCTTATGAGGGTAGAAGTGAGGGACAAGAAGCCAACTTAACCCTTGCAGACATCACAAGGCCCTGCTGCCAAACACTCTTCAGAGTTTAAAAAGAATTATTATTTTTTAAATTTTTAAATGTTCATTGGTGTTTTGCCTGAACGTGTGTCTGTATGGGAGTGTTAGAAGCCGTGGGGCTGGGGTTATGGTCACATGTGAGCCATCATGTGGGTGCTGGGAATTGAACCAGGGTCCTCTGGATGAGCAGTCAGCACTCTTGACTGCTGAGCCATCTCTGCAGCCTCCCTCTTCAGAGTTATTAAGGAGACCATTCTTACAGAAAATTCGGGCACAAAAGGATTAACCAGTGCTTCATTTTCTAGACAATCTAGGTGTCACATAGGCATCTGACATGGCACATAGCTAGGCAGCTAGTCCCCTCTGTGTGGTAACATGTCTGAATAAGTTTGTGTAGGGGAAATTGAACCCGCTCCCTCAACATTTTCCATTCTGGGAACCAAGCACTTCTGCCAGTGCCTAGGGATCTGAATACTTGCCTTCTGTTGTCTCAGAGAACTACCATCACCGTGGGCACACTGGTGCCACCTC
The DNA here is from genome assembly GCF_900095145.1 of Mus pahari. Classification (NCBI taxonomy): domain Eukaryota; kingdom Metazoa; phylum Chordata; class Mammalia; order Rodentia; family Muridae; genus Mus; species Mus pahari. The sequence continues at coordinate 10,294,713 of NC_034612.1, read as the reverse complement.
TTCATCTGGTCTCCACAGTACCTCCAGGTCTCTCTATGTCAGGGTATCAATCAGGTCCATGAGTTCACTTCACAGGGAGTGGGGTTAGAAGGACCAGAACTCTCAAAGTTCTGTGATGAAGACTGTGTTAGGGCTTGGGACAAATAGCACTTCAATTCTTCTAGACCCTGGCTTTATCTTCTTATTCCAATCTCTATAGGCTTTGTCATTAAGACCATTCAACCTCGAAGAATACACAACCTTGTGGTGTCAGGACAGTTGCCCTTGCCCTTGGCTGTATAAGAACAAAAAGAACAAGGGTATAGTTGAATTGTGTGTGTGTGTGTGTGTGTGTGTGTGTGCGCGCGCACGTGTGCGCATGTGCATGTGTCTTTGTGAGAGAGTGTGTGAGTGTGTGTATATGTGTGTGAGTGTGTATGTGTGTGAGTGTGTGCATGTGTATTTGTGTANCAATTTCTTCTTTTCACCCCTCCACTCCCGGCAAAGACGTGGAAGCGTGTATTTAAAACAATAAAACCCAAACACAACGAATACCAGAAATCTGCCCTTGCATTTTTTTTTTTTTTTTTCTGGGGAAGAGACAGAGGGTTTAGTTTTAAAAGGTTAATTTGGGGAGCACTTTATCTTCATGGGTAGAGAAATATCAGGGTTAGGGAGACTTCATATGAAGGAGTGCAGACCTAGGCTCCTACCCTGTGAAGAAGTGGGGCTTATGAGGGTAGAAGTGAGGGACAAGAAGCCAACTTAACCCTTGCAGACATCACAAGGCCCTGCTGCCAAACACTCTTCAGAGTTTAAAAAGAATTATTATTTTTTAAATTTTTAAATGTTCATTGGTGTTTTGCCTGAACGTGTGTCTGTATGGGAGTGTTAGAAGCCGTGGGGCTGGGGTTATGGTCACATGTGAGCCATCATGTGGGTGCTGGGAATTGAACCAGGGTCCTCTGGATGAGCAGTCAGCACTCTTGACTGCTGAGCCATCTCTGCAGCCTCCCTCTTCAGAGTTATTAAGGAGACCATTCTTACAGAAAATTCGGGCACAAAAGGATTAACCAGTGCTTCATTTTCTAGACAATCTAGGTGTCACATAGGCATCTGACATGGCACATAGCTAGGCAGCTAGTCCCCTCTGTGTGGTAACATGTCTGAATAAGTTTGTGTAGGGGAAATTGAACCCGCTCCCTCAACATTTTCCATTCTGGGAACCAAGCACTTCTGCCAGTGCCTAGGGATCTGAATACTTGCCTTCTGTTGTCTCAGAGAACTACCATCACCGTGGGCACACTGGTGCCACCTCTTCATCTGGTCTCCACAGTACCTCCAGGTCTCTCTATGTCAGGGTATCAATCAGGTCCATGAGTTCACTTCACAGGGAGTGGGGTTAGAAGGACCAGAACTCTCAAAGTTCTGTGATGAAGACTGTGTTAGGGCTTGGGACAAATAGCACTTCAATTCTTCTAGACCCTGGCTTTATCTTCTTATTCCAATCTCTATAGGCTTTGTCATTAAGACCATTCAACCTCGAAGAATACACAACCTTGTGGTGTCAGGACAGTTGCCCTTGCCCTTGGCTGTATAAGAACAAAAAGAACAAGGGTATAGTTGAATTGTGTGTGTGTGTGTGTGTGTGTGTGTGCGCGCGCACGTGTGCGCATGTGCATGTGTCTTTGTGAGAGAGTGTGTGAGTGTGTGTATATGTGTGTGAGTGTGTATGTGTGTGAGTGTGTGCATGTGTATTTGTGTATGAGTGTGTATGAGTGTGTGTGAGTGTGTGTGGGTGTGTGTATGTGTATTTCTGTGTGAGTGTGTATGTGAGTATGAGTGTGTATGTGTATTTCTGTGTGAGTGTGTATGTGAGTATGAGTGTGTATGTGTGTATTTCTGTGTGTGTGTGAGTGTGTATGTGAGTGTGTGTATGTGTGTATTTCTGTGTGAGTGTGTGTGAGTTTGTATGTGAGTGTGTGTATGTGTGTATTTGTGTGTGTGTGCATGTGTGTGTGTGTGTGTGTGTGTGTGTGATTTCCTGATCTTTACTGTAGCTTGACAAGAGGTAGATGTCGATCTTGCCCCATGTTACCCACAAGGAAACTGAGTCCCAGAGATGCTGATGAATACTATAGTTACACAACCAAGCTCTGTGCTTATTACCCTGCCCATGAATGTGGACCTGTGTTTTCTTGGAGATATCACCAAGTCTTTATGGTGCTATTTCTTCATTAGCACCGTCTCTTTGGCTCCCCGAACCGTTGTGGGCTGTGGGTTGTGGGTTGTGGGCTGTGGGTTGTGGGTTGTGGGCTGTGGGCTGTGGACTGGACTTGTGAAGTTGGTGTAGCTAAGCACTAAGTTTGAAAACAGGAGGAAAATGTGGTGAGAAAGCCAGCCACATCACCTCCCTGCCAGGCTTGGGTCGGTGTTTGACAGCCTGGGATGAATAGTCACTTAGAGCTCCAGCTTGGAGTCATCTTTAATCCTTCTTTCTCTTCTGCTTTGGCTTCAATGCATCAGCAAGGAGGGCTCACCAAGTGCCAGGACCATCTCCCAATCATTCCCTTTCCTTTCCTTGGTCATGCTGGTTCCAACCAACACTACCCAGCCTGTTTTATGGTAGTAGCCTTCTAACAGGACTCTCCTACCTCCCCTCCCCTCTCTCCTATTCTCTATACGATGTCTGAGGCTATATTTTAGAACCATACATTAAAGCTTGTCATTCTGCCTCTGACCCTCCAACAACTCCTCACTGCGTGTAGAATAAAATCCATACTTCCCACCCTGCTGTGCGGGGGGGGGGGCTTTTGTGAGGGCTCCTGGCTCTCACTCCTAACATCCCCCCCACCCCTTCCGTGGCGCTGCACCAGTCACATCATCTCCCCTGCTGTGTCTCACACTGACGAGTTTTCTCACCTCAGGACCTTCGCACTTGGCTGGCCCCTTCTGCCCTCAAATCCTTGCAGGGTTGGTCCCGCCTTTGTCATTCAGCTCAGCTGTCAATCCAGCCAGCCAGTCTTCCCCATCAGTTTATTAGAGCTGGTCCACCCACAGCCACTTCCTACCTACCTGTTCTCTTTGTTACATTTATCAATATGTATAATTATCCTCCTGCTATATTTAGCTGCATATTGTCTATCTTCCTTATAACACCAGTTCCACGAGGCCAGGGAGAGTGTGCTTGTCTTGTTCATTGTTGGATTTCCCAGTGCTTGACTCATTACCTGCAGCACAGCTGTCGAATACATACTTGTTGACTGGGTGTATAATGAACAAGTGCACAGACAGGGGGAATAAGAGCTTCAAGAATCGAGTTGGTATGGATGGGCGGATCCGAGAGGGGACTGGATGTAGCTGTTGCCCATTTTCTTGGGCCTGTGGTGAAGCAGCTGGCTGGGTGGGATCCCAGGTTGGGAAAGGGATGACAGATTAGATACCTCGGGACCCCAAGGGGATGCTCACTAGACAGGGGATCAAACCAGGTAAGATTCATGCATCTGGGGCTTAGGGTTTGTTCTTGTTGTTAGAGTTGGGGTTCTCAAATCTTCCTTTGCTTATAGGTAAGAGAGTGATAATGAGAGAGACTGCCATTAAGGAATATATTGGCATTAAACAGGTCAGGGCAGTGGTTTTTCACCTCTGGGGTTTGCATATCAGGTATCCTGCATGTCAGATATCTACACTGTGATTCGCAGCCATAGCAATGAAATAATTTTATGTTTGGGGGAGGGGAGGTCACCATGACATGAGGAACTGTATTAAAGTGTCCCAGCATTAGGAAGGTTGAGAACCACTCCCTTAGGGGACCCTGTCTACGCTTAGTTTTTATTAGCTGGATATAGGATAATGTAGCAGTTCAGACATAGAATCCATACCCTATTTATAGACTCTGGCGCCCTCTTACCAGCCCTGTGACACAGGTGAGCCCCTTATCCTTTCTGTACCTCAGGTTCTGCATCTGTAGGATGGAGACGAGTGTGTCGTCCTCCCAGAGTGGTCACTAGGCCCCGTGGTGTGCTTCACAGCCTTAAATGGGAGAGAGGCAGAGTACCAGGGACTGGGGGTGGAGGGGGGGCAGGCAGAGGGAGGTAATCAGGAGGTTCATGTTTAATGACCAGTCTCCTTTGCTTCTCCATGTCTTTTACTTGTGGAGGGTGAGAAGCAGCTCAACAGTGGTGGCTGTGGGGGAGGAATCTGTCCCCCTCATCCATCCCATGGGACAGAAATGGTGGCTGCCTGGCAGGGTGGTGGGAACCTTGGGGAGATGCTGTGTGAGAACTGGGAAGCACGATGCACGCCAGATGGATGGCTTTGTGTGTTCTGTGTCAGTGTGTGGGAGTGTGCTCTCACGTATGTGGGTGTATGTGCATGTATGTGAAGACCAAGAGTCAGTGCTGGGGCGTCTTCCTGAGTCACATTCTGCTCTTTCTTTTCTTTTCTTTTCTTTTTTTTGAGACAGGATCTCTCATTGAAATTGGAGCTCACCCGTTCCACTAGACTGTCTGGTCAGCAAGCAATCACCAGGAATCGCCTGTATCCGTATCTGCCTGCCGGGACACTCACCGCCCCCTTGAATTATTTATTTATTTATTTATTTATTTATTTATTTATTTATTTATTTATTTTTATTATTTATTATTTATACATGAGCTGTTGGGAATATAACTCAGATCCTCACGCCCACACACCAAGCATGTGCCTAACTGGCCCAGCTCTTGGTGTTCGAGAGCCTTCTCCCTTCTCCAGAAAGAGGAGTGGAACAGGCACACGTGAATTCACTCTGTTGAGCCTGGAAGAGGAGAAAGGCTGCCCATTTTCTAGAACGTTCCTCATGAGCTGTGTGCATGTACCAAGAAGACTCACTTGGACCCCAGAGCTGGGGCTGACCTAACTGAGATGTTACCCAGGGGTGTCCTCACTGTGGCCACCGTGGCTCCACAGAGTACCCACTTATAACAAAAATAAAAATGTTCTACAAGGATATGTCTCTATCTCTTGTCTGTTGCCCTAAACAAACCACGGTGATGCAGGGCTTTAACCATGAGGTGGGCTGGGCTGGACGTGGGGGCAGGGCTTATGCAGGCCAATAAGATGCATGCAAAGCACAAAGCACCTACTGTGTGCAAGGGACTGTTCTAAAGGCATCAGATGTTGCTATGAATGACCACTGTCCCCTGCACCCCAGCTGCTCAGAGCCTGACAGGAGGACCTACACACCAGCATGAATTTCCACACTTTACTCATGTGTCCCGTCTGCCTTTATTTTGGCGTTGCTACATCAGTGTCCCACTAGGTAGCCAAGGCTGGCTTTGAACTTGTGATTCTCCTGACTCAGTGTCCCACGTTGTGGCGAAACACAGGCTTGAGCCACCATTCTAAGCAATGGTTTTATTTTATACTTAATCTTTGAGGCAGAGCTGCAAATAGCTCCAGCTGTCCTTAAACTTGCTATGTAGCTGAGGATGAGCTTTAACTTCTGACCCCCTGGCCTGGTTTATGGCGTTCTGGACATTCAAGGCTTTGTGCACGCCTGCCAGGGCGCTCTCTCTCTCTCTCTCTCTCTCTCTCTCTCTCTCTCTCTCTCTCTCTCTCTCTCTCTCTCTCTATCTCCATACCCTCATCTCTTATTATAATTTTCTAATTTTATTACTTTAC
>NC_034612.1:10288002-10289063 GCF_900095145.1 Mus pahari | reverse complement strand
TTTAACTTCTGACCCCCTGGCCTGGTTTATGGCGTTCTGGACATTCAAGGCTTTGTGCACGCCTGCTGTCTCGCTCTTTCCCTCTCTCTCTCTCTCTCTCTCTCTCTCTCTCTCTCTCTCTCTCTCTCTCTCTCTCTCTCTCCACACCCTCAGCTCTTATTATAATTTTCTAATTTTATTACTTTACCTTTTTGGCAGTTCTGGGATCAGTTTTGCGTGTCGCCCATGCTGGACACGTGTTCTGCCACTGAGCCTCAAGCTCAGCTTTCTATATGTCACTGTGGGAGGATGGGATCAGAATTCCCAGAAGGGGATGGGATCTGGATTCCTGGCTCTGGCAGCTCCAACCTTCCCTGCTTCTTATTTGCACCTCCTTGCTGCTCCCTTTATCAGGAAGCATGCTAAACCTAGTGGTCTTAGCCTAGGTGCTAAATCTCTCCAAGGCTCACACTGTTTAGAATCCAAGGGGGCGGGGAGGGACATGTATTAATAAAAGAAACTCCTAACTCCACATCCATGAGGATGGAGGATGGATCCCACAGTGCCTGGCACCAGGTGAGTGTCTCCTTAGGGATGGGTGACACATAGCAAGTCTGAATAAATAATAATAATAAATGCACCAGAGGCATTCGGAGTCAGTGTCTTGTCTGCCCGGAGCAGAAACATTGGCGATTTCTGCACTGGGATCAAGCCCTTAGGAATAAAATCCAAGGACAATGGTCCATCAGTGTGAGGGGGGATGACTCCTGAGCCCCAGGACCAAGTTCCTGTGTTGAACCTGTGGTGGCAGAGGTTCCATCCATCACCCAGGTCAGGCCACTGAGCGCTTAGCTGAGTAGAGGGCAGGATCACTGCTGGCTCCTCCCACTTTTCTGAGAGCCAATGGGGAGCCCCCAGGTCTCCTATACAACATCCATTCACCACTCTCCTTCTCTTTTATTGTTTAAAAAAAAAACACGTTTTTTCTTCTCTTTCTTCTTCTTCTTCTTCTTCTTCTTCTTCTTCTTCTTCTTCTTCTTCTTCTTCTTCTTCTTCTTCTTCTTCTTCTTCTTCTTCTTCTT
>NC_034612.1:10233394-10287618 GCF_900095145.1 Mus pahari | reverse complement strand
GAAGGAGGGAGGGGGAGAGAGAGAGAAAGAGACAGAGAGAGAGAGAGAGAGAGAGAGAGAGAGAGAGAGAGAGAGAGAGAGACAGAGACAGAGACAGAGACAGAGACAGAGACAGAGAGACATGTCACAGTGTATATTTGGAGGTTGGTGGCCATCTTCAGGGCACAGCAGAACCTGAGGGTGGAGGGCCCCTTTAAGGACCGAAGCAATTTCTTTGACCCCCTCCCAACAAAAGAAGTTGGAGTCATCAGGGAACACTGGGATCCAGGGGCCCCTGTGCACTCTCAGCCTTTACTCTGAGAGAGCTCCCTTTCTGCAATCTCCATGGTAGTTCATCTGCTGTCTACTTTCCCAGAGTCCCCTGCGTGGGGGGAGATTTGGGGGTATCCAAGAACGAGACTGGGAGAGTTTAAATCTCAAGGGATTCTGGGGACCTTCTGACCTCCCAAGGAGATGTCTGTCCTGTCCTGTGTCTATTCATCTCTCAGGTTCTCCAGGGTCCTGGCGAGGTGAAGAACAGTTCACAGGCCATTGGTGTCTTCAGGAAGAGATCAAAGACAGCCTCGCAAGGTCTGGTTTCCTCCAAATGCTGGGTTAAAAACAAAAGATGGCTTAGCAGGCATCCCAAAAGTGATGACCCAGGACCCACAAAATGGAAGAGAGAACAGATCTAAGAGATGTTATCTTCTGACATTTGGGCACTTGCCGTGGCTTGTGTGTTCTCACAGATACATATAGACCATTGATGATAAAACTGAAAAAGTTATTTATATTTTTATTATTTATTTATTTATTTATTAATTTATTATTATTTTTGTTTTGTTTTTGTTTTTTGAGACAGGGTTTCTCTGTGTAGTCCTGGCTGTCCTGGAACTCACTTTATAGACCAGGCTGGCCTCGAACTCAGAAATCCGCTTGCCTCTGCCTCCCGAGTGCTGGGATTAAAGGCGTGCGCCACCACTGCCTGGCTGAAAAAAAAAATTAAAGATACAGAAATGTCATCTGTTTTTTTCCTTATTATACATAGTGCCCATGGACTGGTTTATCACACTGAATCTTATAATAATGACGAGAAAAGATGGAGCCTTTCCCTATCTCATAGCAACTTGCTACCACTGTTTCTTTCTTTCTTTCTTTCTTTCTTTCTTTCTTTCTTTCTTTCTTTCTTTCTTTCTTTCTTTCTTTCTTTCTTTCTTTCTTTCTTTCTTTCTTGATAGCCCCAGGTTGCCTAACACCATTGGCCCCTTGCTGTGTGAGCTGGGGAGACTTACTCTACCTCTCTGGGTGTGAATCTGGGAAGTGGAGGCAGTGGACTGGAAGCCACAGTGGGGTGTGGGCCATTTTGAACTGTTCCTCTGCTCCGAAGGGCTGTGTCCCTTTGTGGGATGTGAGAAGGCTGGCTTCTGGATACTCCTGCCCTGACACTAGTTTCCTGATGGGGGATTTGCTGTGTGCTGTGGGCATTACTTGGCCGTGGCTCACATCATCCCTTCTTCGAAGCTCTCCTCTCTGCCTAGGCAGAGAATCAAATGGAACAGCGGATATTTGTTGAACCCCAAGGCAGTGGTGGTGATGGGCACTGATCAGACCCCATTCTTGCCCTTGGAGTTTGGTGGAAGGAGATTAAACATGGATCTAGGAAAAGATACACAGGGGATTGTGCGGTAGGAGGCTGAGGGGTGGCTGGGGGGGTGGCTGAAGGGTGGCTGGGGGTTGCTGGGTTGGATGGGGGGGGCGGCTGCAAGTGGGGGTGGAGGAATCTCTGCTTTAGCGAAAGCTTGCAGACCTTTGCGTCCTCCGAGACTAGGCAAACCCTTCCTCCTCCTTGGCCCCTCATGGTTTCTCTCACTGGAGGCTGTATGTGTCCTCAGAAGCAGGTGTAGTAGGTTGGGGGAGATGCTATAAGTAAGATGTCCATATTTGAGGCCTGATTTCCGCCTCTAGGTTTACTGTGTGGCCTTGGGAGAGTTGAGGAAGCTCTCTGTTCTCCTCTGTCTGTCAGCATCTGTGAGTTGGGAAATGGTTTGCCTTCAGTGCAATTTACACTGACCGGATCCTCCTGTTAGGATGTGTGAGTGCTGGCAGCCTATGGTACCATGGAGACCTGAGCAATGGTCCTGTCGATGCTTCCTGGAGCCGGGGAAACTAGAGAGAGAACTCAGCAGTGGGTCAGTCAACAAACATCTGTTAGCAGAGAATGTAGGTCAGAATGATCGTAGCTTCCTGTGTGCACTGGCTCAAGCTCTCCCCCATCTCTTCCCTCCTCCTTCCTGCCCAAGCCACCTTCCACGGGCTTCTGCTTCCTTCCACCCCTTCTTCCCTGCCCATCGTTCACACCTCAGCCAGGGCAAACCAGACTAACCCAGTCCTGTGCTGAGTGCACACTGTCCCTGCACATCTTTCTCTCACCCCCACAGTCTCCCCTCCTCTGTTATCCAAGGAAACAGGAATGGATGAACAAGTGAGTGAGTGAATGAATGAATGAATGAATGTACAGATGGATATAAACGAGGGATGAATGAATGGGTGCAAGCCAGGAGTGAATGAATGAAGGAATTAGTGCAAGCCTAATGCACCAATAGGATGCAGGCATTGAATGCATGCATGCGTGAAGTACAGAATAGATGAATGGATGAATTAACCCTAACATGGATAAAAGAGATAGTGTAAGCAAGGGTGGATGAATGAATGAATGAATGAATGAGTGAGTGAAAACGGGCAAGGAATGAATGAAAGGAAGGATGACTGCCAGCAGGGAGTGGGAGGGTGAATGACTGAATGCAGACATGCTGACAGCCAGGGGTCTGGGGATTTAGGAGGCATTGGAAGTGATGGGGGAGCTAGAGTTTTGGCCTGGCTTCCCCAGGGTTCAAGGATGTGGAGTAAGCTGCATGTGTTCAAAGATTATGACTCCAGGAACTTTGACAGGCGAGGCCACCAGTGGTTGCATGAGTGTCTTGAGGAGCCCCCTCCTTCTCCTCCTCTGCACCCCACACCTAGATCCTTCGTCTGTCCTTACCAGTGTTGGTACCTACTCTTTAGTGTCTGGACTAGTCTTGGGCTGTGTCATTCTAGACGGTCCAGCCTGGACTTAGAGAGGAAAGTCAGAGACCACAGTGGGCACAGTGGCTCAGAGACACAAGACCACCGATGATGAACAGCTGTCTAAGAGTCTCTCATTTGCTTAACAGGTATGCCTGGATCCCCAGGCTCAGCCTTGCAGGGCTTCTCTCTCTCTCTCTCTCTCTCTCTCTCTCTCTCTCTCTCTCTCTCTCTCTCTCGACCTGCCCTCCCATGGGTGTGGCTGGTGGGGACCCCTGGAGCAAGGCAGAGGTCAACAGCTCCCCCTCTGTGTTTCCCACCACATTCTCCTTCTACTAGTTTCTTTGGGCATTTTGGCAAAGTGGAGACTCACTTCTTGAAAACTTAGAAAGCACCAGAAACTGTGCCAGGGGATGGTGGTGAAGTGTGGCTTCTGAGACTCCTGTGAGCACTCCAGGACAGGGACTGGGTTGATAACTGTGAACATCCCTGGGTGACAGGAAAGTGTTTGTGTGACCTCCAAAGCTGACCCCTCCCAGGGCACAGACGGACCCATTCCACAGGATGGGGTGTAGTGGACATTGGCCCGGGTAGCTCCCAAGTGGTCAGAGATGTTGAGACTCACCTGGCCCTGAGTAGGTTGGTCCCCATGTCTACCAACCATGTAGAGGGTCTTGGTGCTCAAAGCCATAAATCTTGTCTTGTGAGGAGCCAGGTGCATGTTCAGTGGAGCTGGTCATGGTTCATGGTCAACATGGCTCCATCAGGTCAGAGGTCATATAGGAAGACCAGAAGAAGATGCATGCAAATGGGCTTTCCTTCCCAGAAGCAAGAGTATCAGTGCCTTGGGGTATTGTCCCATTTTTGTCCCAGGAATGGAAGTGTTTCTACAGCAGACTTGGCTAGAGCTGCTTTCGTTGTCTTCTGGGAGGAATTTTAAATCACAGCTGGGCAACACAGAATGGGATCACATCTGTAAAAAAACCTGTGCATGGGTGTATGCACATGAGTGCAGGTGCACCTGTGGGCCAGAAGTGGGCGCCAGATCCCCTGGAGCTGGAGTGACAGGCAATGTGGCCAATCCAGAGCAAATTTACATCTGTTAAGCTCTGGAAGGAGGACTGGGTGCCTGGAGATAGGTAGGGTTTTAAGTCTTTGATGCTGGGGCTCATCAGTAGACTCATTGGCTCACTAGCCTAGGCTTGAGGGGAGCCGTTATGTTTAGTGTGGTTGGAGCCCCGTTTTGGGTGAACAGACATTTGCTCTCATCTCCCCAGGAAAAGCCAGGCAACACAGACACACACAAGCATCAGGGGGGAAGGGTTTACTTTGTAAATGAGGCACAGCAAGAAATTAGCAACAATAGCTAATGAACCAGAGCGATTCAAACAATGTGTAATAAAGCTCTGTGGATACAGTTCTGCCCCTCTCCGTGCACCTTGCTCAAAACGTCTCCCTTTTGCAAAGTGGGGGAGGGGGGCTGGAATCAGAACCTTCCCTGACCACACCCCACTTTACCTACCGAGGCAGGGTGTCTCAGTAGGTAAAGATAGAAGACAGAGTCTGCTACCTCAGCTAGTCTAGCCATCCGGGTTCCTTGGCCATGCTCTGTATCCACCTCCTAAGTGCTGTAGTTTGAGGCACCTGGACTTTTATGTGGGTGCTTGGGGACCTGAACTCAGGTCCTCAGGCTGGTGTGGCCACCCACTGAGCCGCCTTCCAGCTATCAACCAAATTCTGGTTGGGTCTGCGGTATTTTACATGAAGTGGGTGCAGCAGTCCCTGGGTGAGGCTCAAGGACAGGGCAGAGGCAGGGATTTAGGGTTAGCTCCCACAGAGTGGAGCTGTTGGGTAGGGGTGGGGCAGCTGCATGAGATCCTGTGGCTGGAGTTCCTGCGTGATGAGTAAATGGTGGATATGGTCTGGGAGGAGATGGGAGGGCACTGGATTCTGGAATGTTGTGGAGTGACCTCAGGACACACTTCAAATAAACACTGGCATGGAGTGAGGCGGGAAGCTGGTGCTGTCTCTAAGATCAGAAGACTCAGTGCTGTGTGCACATGTCAGTGTGTGCATGTGTCGGTGTGTGCAGGTGTGTACACATGTCAGTGTGTGCATGTGTCAGTGTGTGCATGTGTCGGTGTGTGCAGGTGTTGGTGTGTGCACATGTCAGTGTGTGCAGGTGTTGGTGTATGCACATGTCAGTGTGTGCATGTGTTGGTGTGTGCATGTATCGGTGTGTGCACATGTCAGAGTATTCAGGTGTTGGTGTGTGCAGGTGTTGGTGTGTACAAGTGTTGGTGTGTGCAGATGTTGGTGTGTGCAGTTGTTGGTGTGTGCACATGTTGGTGTGTGCGGGTGTTGGTGTATGCAAGTATTGGTGTGTGCATGTGTCGGTGTGTGCAGATGTCAGTGTGTGCATGTGTCAGTGTGTACACGTGTCTGTGTGTGCACCTGTCAGTGTGTGTAGATCTTGGTGTGTGCGGGTGTTGGTGTATGCAGGTGTCAGTGTGTGCAAGTATCAGTATGTGTACATGTCAGTGTGTGTAGGCGTTCGTGTATGCACGTGTCGGTGTGTGTAAATGCTGGTGTGTGCAGGTGTTGGTGTGTGCAGGTGTCGATGTATGCAGGTGTTGGTGTGTGCACACTTCTGTATGCCCGTGTCAAGGGTGTGTCAGATCGTCAGTGAGCCTGCTTCTATGTGCAGATGTCTGTGGCACATCAGCGTGCGCACTTCTATGCCCTTTGTGTGTTTTTACATGTATGTGCCTGATGGCATGTCCTGGTGTTTGGTGTGATTCTGTCTGCATTCATGTGTGTTCTTCTACTTGTCTGTTTTATTTTTTCAAGGCAGAGTCTCTCCATATAGCCCAGGCTGGCCTAGAACTTGCCACCTCTCGAGTCAGCCCCCGGCATGTCTGACTGTTGTGTGGTTGAACTAGCAGCTTTTCGGTGGATGATGGAGCAGGATAGGAAACATAAAAGCCAGGCCTGGTGGGTAAGAGAGCTTTAGTCTATGGGTCCAGAGGAGTATGGAAGGGTGTGCTGTCAGGCACATTCATGACTGAGCACTAGCTGGGGGACTCAAGTACACCCTGAAATCTCATCCCTGCTATGAAGTGAGAGCCATCCATGGTCAACTTCACTTTAAATATATACATAGGGAAACTCAGAGAGGGCAAGCCATTTGCCTAAGATCACACAGCAAATGAACCTAAGACGAACTCTAGAACATATTTATTTATTTATTTATTTATTTATTTTATTTTTGTTTCATGTGCATTTGTTTTGCCTGCATACCTGCCTGTGTGAGGGTGTTGGATCCTCTGTACCTGGAGTTAGAGACAAAAATGAACTGCCACATGGATGCTGGGAAGTGAACCTAGGTCCTCTGGAAGAGCAGCCAGTGCTCCTAGCTGCTGAGCCATCTCTCCAGCCTAGGCAAAAGTGTTTTGCTTCACACAAAAGACCTTTGTCCATGAACCAAAGACCAACCAGTCACCCATTGGGTTTTTGTTTATTTGTTTGTTTGTTTGTCTTTGGTTACTTTAACTTTTAAATAAAAAAAATTAAAACCTCTTTGGTTTTGAGAGAAACAGTTAAAAGAGCCCCCAAACAGCTCGGTGGTTAAGAGCACTGGCTGCTCTTTCAGAGAACCTAGATTTCATTCCCACAGGGCAGCTCGCACCTACCTGTAACTCCAGTTCCAGGGGATCCGACACCCTCCCACAGAACGCGTGTGCAGGCAAAATGCTGATGCACATGACATAAAAACAAACCATTTAAACCAAAATAAAACAAACAAAAAAACCCAAACCAAAAACCCAGATTCTGGGTTAGGGAGGTTAACAAAGTGGTTGAGCATTTGCTTAATGCCCTACTGGGTTCTGACCCCTGCTCAGAGGAAACAACACATGAAGTCCCTGCTGGAGCCTTCACAGCCGCCCAGCACTGTGAGGTCTGTCTGCTGGTGTCCTTTGCGAGATTTGAGGACCACAGGGACAGGGACAGGGACAGGGTGGGATAGCTCATCTTTGGTGAGTCCCGCAGAAGGAGTTCAGGGTGAGCTGTATCAAGGAGCTCCATGAGGGACAAGCTTCAGGCCAGGTGGTCAGAATTAAGAGGAGGCAAAAGCTGGTGTGTGTGTGTGTGTGTGTGTGTGTGTGTGGTCCCCCTGGCCCTGGAAGCAGGATATTTGGAGGTGGTTTTAGACTCACTGTCAAAGTCACAGACCTACATAGGTTGATAGAGACACCCGAGGGAGTTTGGTTGGGGCAGGTCGCAGTGAGCTAGCTCTTCATGGCTCTCAAGCAGAGGAGAAGCTGACAGAAAGGAAATAAGACAGTAGGTGATGTGTGCCCATGCGTGAGCATGTGTGATGGAGTGGGGGGGGGGGAGGTGTGATATGTGCACAGAAACCCAGACAGGGGTAGTGGGGCTAGAACAGGGAACAGGGAAGTCTGGGAGGGGACAGAAAGCCACTGACCCTCCTGTCTGTAAGGCTGGAGAAGCAAGTGGTGGACTTTTTTTTCATTGTGTGTGTTTGCTGTGTGTGTGTGGGGGGGGGGCGGTGGTGGAGAGGAGATATTCTAACGTGGGGGTGTGTCTTTAGATTTATATCCCTGCCAATCTGAGAAGGCTTCCTGGAGGCAGTGGCACCGCCCTCAGGGAGAAGGGAACCAGGAAGGCAGAAAAAGAGATGAAGGCAGTATGGGTCCAATGTTCAAAGCATCCTCCTCCAGAGGGGTCTCCTACATCCTGTGCTCAGCTTACTGGGTCTCCCGAGAGTCCCCAGGATCCCTCCTGGGTGTGTGTCTTCCATCAAGATGTGGACAAAGTTGATTAGTGTGGGCGGCAGCCAGGACTGGCGTTTCTAATTAACACGCAGGCGGGGAGAACGCGCTCTCTTCTTCCCGACTCTGTATTCAGCTGATTGAATATCAGGGCCGAGGCTAAACTATGAGTCAAAAATAAAGCCTGCGCGCTCCTCTCGTTAAAGAGACAGCGTTCCATTTCCAGGGCTCTGGTCCTCCCGCAGCCAGCGGTAGAGAGGGGACTGATGCTTTGGAAAAGCCCTGAGGCTAGGCTGGACAGGGGAACTTTCCGGTTTAGGCAGGGGTCAGCGAATGAGACTTGGTGGGGGTGTGTGTGCAAGGAAGGCTCGGAAAGGGGGAACTCCAGGTGGGCCTGTGGGCCCCCCACGGGGGAGAGAAAGGAAGAAAGATGGACTGTAGAGAGGAAAAGGCGAGAGGCAGCTTGCTGTGTAGCAGGGGGAGAAGGGTAGGCAAACACGGGTTCATTAATCTGTAGTTCGTCTGTCTTTCCTGTGAGGTGGATGGACTTGATGGATTAATTAAGTCGCAGTCTGTAAAACCGGTTTATTTGCATAGCAAACTCCTGGGCCAGTGTGCGGTGAGGTGAGTGTGCGCAGCGCAGACAATTCGGGGGAAATTACAGCCTCATTAATATGCTAATCTGGTTGCAGGCCTGGAACGGAGTTTTGGGTTGGTGGTGCTCCGGGGTGGTGGGTGTTTGGTTGCCTAGCAACCCTTTTCTCCAGGTAACCCTTCTCTGGCTTGCCCTTGATATCCCCAAAGGAGCGCCGCTGTGGAAGAGGAGGTAGCTGGGAGCCTGCTGCTGTCACAGAACGGTGGGCAAAATAAAAGGAAGGCGCGCACGTCCACACGCGAGGCCCCATTGTGCCGGTGTCTTTGCAAACAGACTGGGGAGGGGGGGGAGCAGGGGAGGCTGCGTGGGTGCAGGGGACAGACGCCAACAGGCAGAAGCAGTGTGGGGTGTCTGTGGAGCCAGACGGGGTGGGAACAGCCCTCCATACACACAGGAACACATGTGTGCACATATGCGCGGTTTTGTTTAACAAACAGATCCACATAATGAGACACTCCACATAGGTGATACCCCCCCCCAAGAGACACCCCAGACCCCGTCCTCACCAATGTCACCACAGACACACAGGCAGGAGGCGGTGTGACGTTCACATAATATAAATGATAAATAGACAGTTCTGCGTATGTGCACAGCTGTGCTGGCGTGTCCTGGTGGGTGGGAATGGTAGGTGTGTGTATTGGTGGACACACAGAAACATTCACATATGAAGCACAACCTCAGCCCAGGGAGACCTTGGGCACGGTGTAGAATAGCATAGATGCAGCACCCTACACCCAGCACCTGCAGGATCACAAACAGAACATGTGGTATACGCGTTTAGTCCCAAGACACAGAAGTCAGAGGCAGCTGTATATCAGAGGGTTTGAGGCCAGCCCTGGCTAACCAGGGCTACACAGTGACACCCTGTCAGGAAAAACAAACAAACAAACGAACCCCAAAGTCCCCAGGCAGGGGGGCATACAGAACACAGGTTCCTCCTATCCCTTGTCACCTGAACTAAGTGTGTGCCTGATATTGAAAGCACACCCTGGTGGGCTTTCTGCACCCCGACACTCTGTGACCACCCAGTTTTGTTCTTTCTCTGCCAATCTGGAAGCATCAACTCTTCCAGATGTTTCTGATAGGTATACCAAAGCTAGATGAGCGTTCTCAGAGAGTAACTTTCCACAAAATTACACCTCACCCCACCACCAAAAGGCACCTGGTTCAGATGGATGTACAGGTGAATTCTGCACAAGATAATGAGAGAAGAGGGATTATTCTACTATACAAACTGTTCTAGAAGAAAAGAGAAACTAGCTGGACGGTAGTGGCATATGCCTTTAAACACAGCACTCGGTGAGGCAAAGGCAGTTCAAGGCCAGCCTGGTATATAGACAGCCAAGGCTACATAGAGAAACCCTGTCTTGACAAACAAACAAACAAACAAATAAACAGACAAGCCCACAAAACTCAAAACAAAACAGAAAATGAGAGAAGCCGTTCAACTCACAACTTTGACAGAACGTTGTGAGCTCTAGACAAGAGAACATGAGAAGAGATTCATTAGCTGTCTGAGAAACGCACGGAAATGGTAACAATAATATACTATGGTATCAAGAGTGAGGGCTAGCTAGGACTGACGCAGGTGCAGGCTCAGTGGACAGCCAGTCTGAGGAGCTGGAGGCCCACACTTCATGGCTCTAAGTATTGGCAGAGCTGTGAAGCTCAAGGTGTTCAGACAGGTTTGCTCAGTTCTGGAGTACCTACAGAACTTTCTCAGGCACACACGGAGAACACATGGACTTGTTTCCAGCAATGAGCCTCATGTTGGCAACTGATGGTCCATCATCAGGAGACTAGGAGAAGAAACCAAGGCACACGGCTGTGCACTCCATCCTAGGGGCTAGAGACACGCCCCCTTAAGGCTTCTCAGAGGACATAGGCTATTATCTCCCAACTACCTACTCAAGGATCTATGCCTACTTCTATCTACATAACTGTCAAATATTGATCTTTGTGCCTATTATCCATATCCATTTATACATCTACTCAATTTTCTATCCACCTATCCATCTATTTGTCCCTCCATCCACCTACCATCTATGTATGTTTGTGTGCATGAACATATGTATATATGCATGTATGTATGTATATTGTATGCATCTATGTATGCTTGTACATGTCTATGTATGCATGTATGTATATATGTATGTATCTATGTTTGCATGTATGTATACATATATGTATGTATCTATCTATATATTCATGTATGTATATCTGTATATATTATGTCTCAATGTATGCATGTATGTATGTATATATCTAGCTATGTATATATGTATATATGCATGTATGTGTGTGTATATATATATGTATGTATGTATGTATGTATGTATGTATGTATCTATCTATNTATCTATCTATCTATCTATCTATCTATCTATCTAGTTTCTCTCTCATTGTCCTAGTTAGCTTTCTGCTGCTGTGATAAAGACCATGATCAATAGAACTTGGGGAAAGGAAAGGGTTTGCTTCATCTTACAACCCCCAAGTCATAATCCATCCCTGAAGAAAGTCATGGCAGGAACTGAAGCAGAAGCCATGGAGGAAGTTGCTTACTGGCTCTCTTCCAGGTTCATGTTCAGCTATCTTTCATGCACAGCCCAGATCACCTGCCTAGGGGTAACTCTTCCCACACTAGGCTGGGCTCTTCTGCATTAATCCTCAAGAAAATGCCCCACAGACTTACTCATATACCAATCAGAGGCAATTCTTCAATTAACATTCCCTCTTGTAAGGTGACTCTAGTTTGTGTCAAGTTGACAACTAGCAGAGTCATTTGTCTATCTATCTATCTATCTATCTATCTATCTATCTATCTATCTATCTATCTATCTATCTATCATCTATCTATCTATCATTATCTATCATTATCTATCTATCAATCATTATCTATCTATCTATCTATCTATCTATCTATCTATCTATCTATCTATCTATCTATCTATCTAACTGTAGTGGTTTGAATATGCTTGGTCCAGGGAGTGGCACTACTAGGAGGTGTGGCCTTGTTGGAGTAGGTGTGTCACTCTAGGGGTAGGGTTTGAGAGCCTTCTTCTAGCTGCCTGGAAGCCAGTCTTCTGTTTGCCTTCAGAACAAGTTGTAGAACTCTCAGCTCCTTCTCCTGCACCATGCCTGCCTGGATACTGTCATGGTTCCTGCCTTGATGATAATGGACTGAGCCTAAGCTGTCTCCAATGAAATGTCCTTTAGAAGTGTTGCCTTGGTCATGGTGTCTCTTCACAGCAATGAAAACCTTAACTAAGACCCTATCTATCTATCTATCTATCTATCTATCTATCTATCTATTTATCTATATATCTATCAGCTATGTATCTATATATCTATCAGCTATGTATCCATCTATCATCTATATATTATACCTATGTATCTATCATCTATGTATCTATCATCTATGAATTGTATCTATGTCTCTATCATCTATGTATTTTGTATCTATTTATGTATCTATCATCTATGTATTATACCTATGTATCTATCATCTATGTATCTATGTATCTATCTATCATCTATGAATTGTATCTATGTATCTATCATCTATGTATTCTTTGTCTATCTATGTATCTATGTTTCTATCTACCATCTATGTATCTGTCTATCTAACTGTCTATCTATCATCTCTTTAGCATCCACCCATCTACCTATCTATTCATCTGTCCTTCCATGTCTGTATGAAGTTTTGGGGATGCTGTAGTTTGTAGCCCTTTTTTCCCCTTATTATAGAACTGTAGAATTGTGCTTCTTGGTCTTTTCCATGTGTCCTGTGTAGGCAGAGTGATGGTGAACTTGATCTTTTTTGATTCCTTTTGGTCACCGGTGTGTTAAAGGATATTCTGTAGGCAGAGGCTTTAATGTGTGTGTGTGTGTGTGTGTGTGTGTGTGTGTGTGTGTGTGTAGTGAGCTGGGGAGGAAGTGTAAACTCTTGCATGTTTATGATCCTTTATGACAAACTGTCCTTTTAGCCTGTGACCTGTGCCTTTCAGGAAGTCTGGATCCAAGCGACATATCTGGGCATCCTGGATGATTAAATTATAGCAGAATCATTGCTGATGCGTGGAGTGATGGGGCCGAAATGCATGGTGGGTGCTATAAGCTCCAGAGACAGCGTACTCACTTTAATCACCTTTAAACATTTATTTATGAATTTATTTGTGCATGTGCATGTGTGTATGTGTGCGCGCGTAAGCATGTGCGTGTGCGTGTGCGGGTATATATGGGGGCACACTCTTGCTGTGCCGAATGAGTGGAAGTCAGAGGCCGACTTGTTGCAGTTGGCTCTCTGCTTCCACCATGTTGGTTTTGGGTATTGAACTCAGGCCATCAGGCTCGGTGGCAAACGCCTTTCCTGACCGAGCCATCTTGCTGGTCCCTGCGTGGTTATTTGTTACACAGAGCGATCATAGCGACAGCTGACTGGTACAGGAAGAAAGGAGAGGTGGGTAATAGGTTAATTCACAGCGCAGAGCCTTATTTGGCTGTGTAGACCCATTCCTTTAGGAGTGAGGATGAATCTTCCCCACCCCAGGAGTAGAAAGACCCCACTCCTAAGATCTCCCAGGATTCCCTCACTTCCTGGCAGCACAATTAGTCCCAGTCCTACCTTCCAGCCTCCTTCCCGAGGGCCGGATCTCAGTCTGCAGAGACGAGATAGGAACAAAGTCACATGGGCTCTGACTTTCCCATCATGCTTTGCACCCCGGCCCTTCCTCCCTGATGCCTTTGCCTACACTGATCCCTCCAGCCTGATAAGCCCTTCCCATGTTTAGTCCTACTTACTTACTGAGATCAACCCCAGAAAATGCCCGTCACAAGTTTCCTACGCACATCACGTTCACACCGCGCGGGGGGGGGGGGGCTCACACACCGTCATCCCACTTCATCTTCTCGAGAGCCTTGTGGGCAATCTCACCGCCGTCCCATTTTACGGAGCAGCCGAGGCTCAGAGAGGGTAATTGATCGGCCCCGAGTCACACAGCAGCTGAGTGATGTCAACAACCAGGTTCAGGTCAGGGCCCTCTCTCAGAGGCGAGTGTCAGAGCTGCAGCTCTGTTGGACCTCTGCCCTGAGATGTCAGCCCAAGTCAGGGAGGCTATGCTATCACGGGAGCTGTAATGCGATTGGACCTGAAGCTCTCACCTTGGGGAAGGCCTTTGTCCCTTAAGAAGTTATAAATATTTCATTTTCCTCTTTTCTGCAGTCCTGTCAGACTTGAGATGGTGTTCTCGGTGGCAGTCAGCTGATGGGCAGATTGGTGTGACTTGGTATTGATGACTTAAGAGGTTGCTGGCTTTTTTTTTTTTTTTTTTCCCATCCTCAAGAACAGAAGAAATCTTGACAGTCATTTTCCCTGTGGGATGTGTGTGTGTGTGTGTGTGTGTGTGTGTGTGTGTGTGTTGGGGGCTGGGTGGGCAGGGTCAGCAACACAGGAAAAGAAAGCAAGACTCGGGTCAGGGTGGACCACCAGACAGTCCCATCAGCTGGACCTTGAACATTGACCCCAGATCACAGCCCCTCCCTCAGTCTCTTCTGCTTCCCTCAGCTGAGGCCTGGCTCTCTCCTGACCGGCGACCGCAAGCTGTCCCCACTGGCCTTCCTGACCCTACACTCACCTCAGTCCAGTCCCCACTCGGTGACCAGAGGAACTTCTACAGAACAAGAGCGGCTCCTGAAACCTCTCAGCCCCAGACCCTCAGGTCAGGTCATGTGGCTAAAAATTGGATGATGCTTGCTTCATAACTCTGGGACCCTCTGCCTCCTCTTTACACTGGTCCATCCCAGTCTCCTGGCAGTTTCTCACACTCTGCTAACACGATCCTGCCTCTAGATGTTTTGTACCTGCTGATCCCTGGGTCATTATGAGCTCATTGTGTTCTCTTTCTCTCTGTCTCTGTCTGTCTGTGTGTGCATGTGCATGTGTGTGTGCATGTGTGTATACATGTTCCGGTATGTGCAGGTACACACATATGTGCTCTTGAGTCCTGAGACCAGAAATTGATGTCAGGGTCCCTCATCCTCCTTTAACTCATTTTGTGACACCAGCTCTCTCCCTGGACCTGGGTCCCCGGGATTCTCCTGTCACTCCCAGATATGAGGTTACAAGCACGTGCCACCACTCCTGGCCATTTTCCTGGGTGGTGCAGACTGAACTCAAGGCTGCAGGAGTGTGTAGCCAGCACTCTACCAGCAGTGCTGCCACCCCAGCCTCGAGTTTACCGTTTGCTACTGGAGCAGACCCTGACAAAGCTGACCTGCACTCATGTTTGTCAGCAGAGTTGTATTCAAAGCCAGCAATGTCTGGTCCCTCAGATGCTGCCTGGGTGCGTTTGCTCTGCAGGAGCTGGTCAGTACCCCCCAGTAGGGCTGACAAAACTAAGATTCCACAGTCTGGCTGTTCACAGAGGAGCTGCCTCCCCAGGCTGAAAGGCTTGCAGGCGACTGTGGTTCAGTAGGTACAAGCGAGGGTGGAGCAATGGATGGGAGAAACTTTATGGTTTAAAGATGAACCGATTGCAACCCTTGCTCTTTGCATGCGGTGGGGATGGAGATGTAGCTCCCGATGCCTTCCTGGGACAGGGCTCCGTATCCACCCAGCATCTCTTGAGCGTACAGAACAGGAAACTTGAGCCAGAGAGTGAAGTTTGTTAGCTTATCAACTGGTGTGTGACTTCAGGTCCAGCTGGGTCCACCTCCAGGCTTCTAGGTCTTTCAATTGGGTAGTCTGTAGTTTCCTGGAAGTAAGAAGGGATCAATGAGCTCGCCTGCACAGGGAGAATAAAAGGACTGTGACAATCACCATGCACGGTGAGGACTTAGTATATGGTTCTAAGGAGCTTCGGTCTTCCCAGGTTACGGTGGGCACTGTGGCATCTTGAGGATCCTTGTAAGCGCATGGTAGGAATGTCAGGGATGTAAGGAGGGAAACAGAGTCACCAGGAGACAGAGAAATGACTCTGTAGCTGGCTTGGACGATGGGGCATGATGAGGGATGCAGGCGGCCTCGGGAAGCCAGAGAAATAGAAAGAAAGTGGTACTGGGGCTCTTGGAGAGACACTGTGGCCACTGGAACTTGTGCGGGTAGGAAGTGCTGAGGTGGCCCTGGCTGGGTCTTACTGTTCTCCTCATCTTTGTATTCTGACTCCTCTTGGGTCAATTTCTGTTTCGTCTGCTGAGTGTGTGTGTGTGTGTGTGTGTGTGTGTGTTTGTGTGTGTGTTTTCATGTACATACATACCATGTGCATTTGCGTGTACATGCATGTGTGCCCACATGAGTGCACACACATGTGCATGCATGTACATTGTGTGTACATGCATGTGTGCTTGTGTACACATGTGAATGTGCATGTGTGCACGAGCGTGTGTGTGTGTGTGTGTGTGTGTGTGCCCTCAGTTCTCCAAGCTGTACAATAATCCTACACTGCCAGGATTGGGGCCAGCTTCCCAAGTGACTTATCTGAGTCCACAGCTAACCCAGATGTGCTAGGGTTTCCCTTCAATCCCCTCCTCACTAAGCCATTTGAAGCCACTCCCCTGCACACTCCCCATTGATCGTCAACCTGTTTCTCTTCCAAATGGCTTTGTGACAGGGGCCCAATAAATTCACCAGGTCTATTGTCACCATCTGTGGCCTGGTTCATTGAGGCCAGCAGCAGGGACCCAGGCCTGTGAAGCATAATTCCCCATCCCCGTTCTCCAGGGAAAGCGGTCAGAGGCGCGCTCGCCTTCCTTACCACGGAATGTTTCTGCACTTCCATCAAGAGGCTGGATCTTCATTGTTGTCTTTCTCGGGAGAGGACACCAGGCAAGGTTTCTCTGGAGGCAGTTGGGTAGGATGCAGCCAGGAGGGCCACCTCACTCAAGCAGGAGGGCCACCTCACTGTCAGGCAGGAGGGCCACCTCACTGTCAGGCAGGCGAAACACAGACTTTATTCTCCTCATTGCTGCTTGTCTGGACAGCAACGTGTTTTAGGTGACCTCTGTAAGCATCTTTGTGTGCATGCATGCATGTGTGTGTGTTTGTGCGTGCGTGTGTGTGTGTGTGTGTGTGTGCGTGCGTGCGTGCGTGTGTGTGTGAGAGAGAGAGAGAGAGAGAGAGAGTTCACTGGTGTATGTACACACACACACACACACACACACACACACACACACACACACAGTACAGGGGACAGAGGTCCACCTTGTTTTCTGAGGTATGACTTCTCACCAGGACTCGGGGCTCACCGATGAGGCTAGGCCGGCTGGCCAGGAGGCCCAGTAGTCCCTCAGAACTGTGCCTCTGTCCCTCATCACTGGGAGTACAGGTACATGCTAATACACTCGGGTTTCCCCTCATATGGGTGGTACTGGGGAGCCAACACAGATTATATTTGTGTGGCGAGCACCCTCCTGTCTGCACTGCCTCCTCGCCCCACCTCTTGTGTTTGTGAGGTTGACAGGTAAAACCGGACAGGAGCAGCCCACGTAGCATCATCTTTTCGAGCACATCTAGGTTGCAAATGGCTCCACGGGGCTGATTTGCAACTTGCTTGCTTTCTCAGAGCAGCCCTGCCATGTTTCTGCGTGACTGTTCTCTCCATTTTTAGATGGGAATGGGAGAGCACAGAGAGGTCGTGGGACTTGTCCAAGGACACACAGCTAGTCTAGATGGAGCTGGGATTGGAACCCAGGAAAGGTTTTTTTTTTATCCACTGTAGTGTGGGCCCCTCTCTCAGTGACTACTACTTTGAGTTACCATTCTCAAGGGTGACTTTCATGTCTGCTTTCCTCCTACATCTCCCCTGACTTGTCCCTCCTGGGTGCATCTCAATAAACCCCTTTCTGAGACCAGCTCTGCAGAGAACTCACAGGGTGCCTTCCAGGCATCCTGCCCCCCAGCCCTCAACCCCTTACCTCCGCCTCCATAAGACTGATACAACCCCTCTCCCCTGGCCAGGCT
The DNA here is from genome assembly GCF_900095145.1 of Mus pahari. Classification (NCBI taxonomy): domain Eukaryota; kingdom Metazoa; phylum Chordata; class Mammalia; order Rodentia; family Muridae; genus Mus; species Mus pahari. The sequence goes on along the minus strand of NC_034612.1, from coordinate 10,270,172 downwards.
GACACCAAGAGGCAGGTGCCTAATCGAATCCTCCAAATCCGAGGCTCTGAAAGCAGAAGTGGTCACTTGCAGGGCCCTCCAGCTGAGAAGTGGCCGGCTCAGGACTCCATGGTTTTCTGCTGGGGACAGTGCACTGTGTTGGTGTCTTAGGCCTGATGTCCATGAAGCACCAGCGGCTTGTGACTCCAGCCCACAGGGAGCCTCCCTGCCTTGCCCCAGCTGCTAGAGGTTTGCCACCACCCGGGTCAGGAGGAATCTCTACTCTCCTTTGGCCTCCCGGTCCCCCGTTCTCATGAGAAATTCTTTCCACTTCTTCTTCCCGCAGCATTTGCTTTGTCCAAATATTTATTCCCTTCAAATTAATTGACGCTTATTTAGTTTATGTAGGTGCGTGTGCAAGTGCACCCGTGGAGGGCAGAGGATAATGATGTGGGGGTCTGTTCTGTCTCCCCCACCTTTACATGGGTTCCAGGGATTGAACTCCAATCCCCAGGCCTTTGCAGCAAGCCCCCTTACCCATAGCACCATCTTGCTGACCCTGTTTGTTCGTTTTGTTTTGTTTTTTGAGATAGGGTTTTGCTATGTATGGCTGTTCTTGAACTCAGGATCTTCCTGCTTCAGCCTCCCCAACTTCAGGCTAACAGGCCTGCAGGGCCATGCCCTCTATTTGGAGTTCTGACCCTCCCTGAGGCTGAGCTGACTGTATTCAAGCACCCCGCCCAGCTGCTGGCCCAGCGGTAAGAGTTATTAGGCCCCATTATGAATTGGATTTTAATCTCTTATTAATAGTCCTGCCATTATAGTGTCACGGAAGCAATTAGGACCCCTCCCCTCTGTCTCCCAGCTTGAGATTTTCTGATCTCCCCAGCTGAAATGGGGTGTGTGTGCACCGCAGGCTGGGGTGGGGGTAGACACGTTAGGAACTTACCAGTTAGAGCCTAGCATGCCCCTAGCTGTCCATCCATCTCCAGGGAGGAACTCAGGGGTTTTTCTAATCCCATCTCTTAGAGATGCCAAGGGGTCTGGAGGAAGATGCCACCGGCATCACACAAAGCCATTGATGGGTATTGACATGTGACTCCCCCCTGTCCGCCCCCCCCCCCGACCGTACCGCCATCATCTGATGCCTCTGGCCCAACTCACCTTCCCTTCTTCAATGTCCTCAGTGTGGCAGCCAGGGACAGCTCCTGCCCACAGAAGCCAAAGGCTGGCAGAAGGGGAGACTGAGGCAGAGAGTCATTTTCATACCTTCAAGCAGGGTCATCAACACTTGAGAATGTCACAGAGGCCCCTGCATCTCCCTTGTGTCTTAGGTGCTAAGTTCCTTCTCCCCAGAGCTGAGCAAGGAAAGAGGCTGAACCTAGGAGCCACAGCAGGACCAGGGGACTTTAGATTGCGGGCGCTCCACCGCTGGGGACATCCAAGGCCCTTGAGCCTGACCGTGGAAGGTTCAGACCTGTCTGGAGACGTCACACTTTCCTCACTCTGGGCCCCAGTTTCCCCGCCTGAAAATAAGCTGTGTTTAAGCTCCTTTGAGGGGAAGGAGGAAGGGGAGGGGAGCTTTGGAGACTAAAGCAGAGCCAAGTTTTATCTCCTAAGGAGCGGTAAGGTCCAGATGTTGCTAGCAGAATGTCTGGGACTTCCCCCAGGAGGAAAGGCCCCCCTCTACCTGACCCAAATCACAGCCCTCTTAGATCGGCCAGCCAGGGGTGAAGGGGTTAATAACCTCTTCCCCAGACCCCACCCGCAGGGCCTCTCTCGACAGGCAGAATGGGCACAAGGCTCCATCTGGTCTCTGGTCCATGCCTTCCAGACTTGAGGTGACTGACAGGCCACAGTTGGCCCTGGCTGGGACATGCACCGAAGGAGACATTGACTGTGAGGTGTGGGGGTGAGATCTGGGGATGACAGGGAGCTGGCTGGGGTTACTTTGAAGAAAGAACCTTCCTGGCAGGGCTGGGAACTTGGCAGTGGACGGTTAGTGTCAAATCGAATGTATTTCCAAGGGTGGTCATTCATTCACTCGCTCGTACATTCATTCGACAAACACAAATTGAGGACCTGCTATGTGCTGGGTGGTCTGTGAGGTGCTGGGGACTCAGGAGGCAAGAGGCATAAAAGTCTCACATTCTAGAGGCTTCTTCCTCTCGTCTGCCTCATCCTCTCTCTTCCCTGTCTCTGTCTGTCTCTCTCCTCTCTGTCTCTCTCTTCTCTTTCCTCTCCTTCTCTCCCTTTCTCCCCCCTTCTGGTGATGGTAATTTCACTGCTGTTTGTAAGGTTCATTTCCTCCCGTGGGGTCACACAAGCAAACCACACTGACTTTATTCTCAGGTTCACGTATGTCCGTTCTCCGTGTTCAGTCTGTCCATCCTAGTGATCTTTCTTCTGGACCTCATTTCCTCTCTCCCCTCACCCCAAGGCCAAAGTCTGGTCCGTGGGACCCCTTTAGGCCCTGTCCCCCCTTAGTTGCAGGCCTCTGGGTTGCAGGATCTCTGACTCCTCTGGCCAGTGGTTCCAACAACTGAAGAGGGTGGGTGCCTGTCTACCTGGGCTTCTCCAGGACTGCCTCTGCAGAAGTGGTGTCCTGGGAGGGCGAGAGGGGTCCCTAACAACCTCAGGCCAGGAGGCAGCGCTCAGTTCCCTAATTACAGGGGGAGAGGCGGGCAATAAAATGATAATGGCGCATTTTTGACCTGGGGACCGGCTCTGGAGCTGCAGTAATTCCGGGGATGTGTGATGGAGGGCGAGGGCGCCGCCCGGACTGCAGCTGAGAATGGAGCGTTCACAAACAAGACGTAAATTGGATGCAAACATCTAATTAACCTTCTCCCTCAGTTCCCTCCCAGAGGCGGCCCTCCCTGGGCTCCTAGTGCGGTCTTCCCTCAGGGATGGATTTAGGGGAAGAGAGGAGGGGCCGACAGGGAGTGGGAGGAGGGGGGAAAGCAGCAGAGGCCTTTGCCTTTCCCCCTTCTCCTCCTCCTCCTCCTCCTCCTCCCCCTCCTTCTCCTTCTCCTCCTCCTCCTCCTCTCTGTCTCTCTGTCTCTCTCCACTCTGTCCTTGTCTCTTCTCTTTCTCTTCTCTGTCTCTCTGTCTTTTTCTCTTTGTGTGTGTCTCTCTCCTCTCTGACTCTCTGCCTGTCTCTCTGTCTCTGTCTCTCTCTCTCTCCCCTCTGTCTCTTCTCTTTCTCCCTTTGCCTTTCTTCTCCCTCCCTCCCTAACTCCCTCCCTGCCTGCCTCCCCCCCTCCTGTCTTTGCACTGTGTCTATTCTGTGCTCTCCCAGGTACAAGGCCCCAGCTGTAAACCGCATTCCGTTTTTCAGGTCAGGCCCGAGACTGCACAGTCAGCAGTGATGGAGCGTTTGTGGACTTAGTTTCCTATCCTGTTTGTGCTGCTTCCTCCCTAAAGCCTTGTTCTTATGAAAACTCCCTGGGCCCCAGTGGCAGGACCGATTGCTGAAGCTCCTCCATCGGCAAGTTCTCCCCACCCCCAGCTCTTGGAGTTGGCTTCCCATAATACATTTGTGCAACAGATATTTAGTGAGTGCCTACTGTGTACCAGCCACTGTTCTAGTGAGTGCCTACTGTGTACCAGCCACTGTTCTAGCAAGGAGGTATAATAAACAAACAGTTGTCATCCAACATCCCTAAAACAACCAACCTCACAGTCAAAAATTGTCCTCTGCGGGGCCTTGGGTAAGTGGACAGGGAGGCCAGGGTGTGGATGCCAGCTGGGACCCGACTTCCCTTCACAACTACCCCATACTGCTGGACTCAGTTTACCTTTTCTTCTTCAATTTTTAAACACCACTATGCGAGGAGCTTGGGGAAAAAAATTAATAAATTAATTTGTTTTTCAGGACAGGGTCTCTCTGTGTAGCCCTGGCTGTCCTGAAACTCGCTCTGTAGACCAGGCTGGCTTTGAACTCACAGAGATCCACCTGCTTTTTCCTCCAGTGCATGTGCCCAATCCCTGCTCCTGACAGTCTCTAGGTATTTTTTCCTAAACCTTATTTGAGAGTAAGTTGCAGATAGCATCCAGCTACCAGTTCTACCCACCCCAGAGGATCTCTCTCTCTCTGTTTCCTACTACACAACACAAAGACGTTTCTTTATGAAGTCCTAGAAGGATGCTCAGAGTTAGGAGAGCCATGAGGACAGGACGCCGTGATCACGTGCCTAGACAGGATAGGCAGCAAAATCCATTCTTAGGGGTAAGTTGAGGGCTCGGAGGTAGAGCACTAGCAGGACTGGTGGCCTGAGCACTTGTTTGTGCAGGAAAGACACACATGTCCTGTTGGGCAGGGTACTCAGTTGCTAAGTGCCTTTGAACAGGACTGTGTTCTCAACTCGGAGTTTCTCAGGGTTCAAGCCTCCAGACTATCTGCTCAGGAAGATGTTTTAAAGAATGGCTGCAGTCGGGCTGGTGAGATGGCTCAGTGGGTAAGAGCACCCGACTGCTCTTCCGAAGGTCCAGAGTTCAAATCCCAGCAACCACATGGTGGCTCACAACCATCCGTAACAAGATCTGACTCCCTCTTCTGGAGTGTCTGAAGTCAGCTACAGTGTACTTAAATATAATAAATAAATAAATCTTTAAAAAAAAAAAAAAAAAGAATGGCTGCAGTCTGGGCTAGGACTAGGACTGTGGCTCCTCGCATGGGTAGAGTGCTTCCCTGGCACGCACAACTCTGTGTAAACCCACTGTGGTGGTACACACCCATCATCTTAGCACTTGGGAGGTAGAGGGTGGAAGATCGGAAGTTCAAAGTCATTCTTAGCTGGTAGAGAGTTCAAGGCCAGCCTGGCCTGCGCAAGACCCGGTCTCACAACAAAACAAAAGAGATTGTGTTTGAAGCCGCTGTACCCTGACTCAGGTGAGACGTGGGCAGCTGCCTTGCACGCTAGATGTTCATCTCTGTGCCTTGCACGCTGGGTGCTATGTTCATCTCTGTGCCAGGAGGCCTGAGCTGTGGATTCTGTCATGGCTGACGCCTGCTGGAGTTTCCCAGTGGGAGCTTTCCTCTTTTCTCATCTGTAATCAAGAAGTAACTTTTGGGGAAATGTTTTGAGGTGATGCCAACACTGTGGCTCTCAGACTTTGAGATAGCCGATTGGAGATTTTTGCTGGGGTCCATGACTACATTTCCTAAAAAAACATATTTGCTCACTCCAACCTCCCTGCTGGGTTTATCAGATGGCTTTTCTCTGTAAAGAGAAAAATTACCCATCCATCCATGCATCCGTCCATCCATCTATCCATGAATCCATCTATCCATCTATCCATGCATCCATTTGTCCATGTACCCATCTATCCATCCATCCATCCATCCATCCATCCATCCATCCATCCATGCATATCATGTATATTTCCATCCATCCATATCATGTATCCATCCATCCATCCATCCATCCATCCATCTATCTACTTACTCATGGCAGCAGAACTTCACCTGATGACAGCAGTCTTTGCCTGTGACCACTCGGATGCCTTGCATTTGGCCAAGGGTAGCCATTTCCTGCTGCTGCTATGTCCTAGCCCCGCCCCCATTTTCCAGCATTAATTGCCTGTGTAGCACGGGTGCTACATTTTAACCCTTCCTAGTACCATCCCTGCTGCTGCCCAGTCACCAGCCATGTCTCCAAGGGCCTGTGTTCTTTTAGCTTGAAATGATGAATAGACGTCACAATCTGTCATCATTGGGTGTCGTCAAATGTAGGTCCTTCCATGGATCTATCTGGGAGCCTCTAACTCTTCAGCTGAGAAATATCACACAGCTGTCCCCATTTCCTGGGTCGTCTGAAGAGTGTAGGAACCAGCAGCTGCCATGCCTTCCGAACCTACTTAGACAGGGTATTTATTCTGTGTTTGTCACACACACATAACATCCATCCATACCATGCAAACATGTAACATATACACATAGTGATAGACCTTGGTCATTGCTCTAGAGAAAAGAAACTGGAGCTATTTGACATTGGAGAGCTGGTCTAGAAAGGCGTGGGGACGATGCTGGAAAAGAGACTTAAGGGGTTCAAGGTAGGGGGAGCCATGTCTAAAGGAAGCAGGAAGGACAGTGCAGAGTGTAGTGGGGTCTCAAAGCAGATGCCAGAGCCCCAGGTTCCAGGAAACCACGTCTCCACATCTTTATCCCAATTATTGTTGTGAGTTTTACAGGGAGGACCTTCAAGAATCACATAGCTTTCCTGTATCCTAGACTCCCTTAATACCCGGCCTACCCAGCATGCCCTTGATCAATCTCAGTCTCTGTAACCTCCTTAGGAGGTGCCCCTTCTTTTTAGTCTACTTGAGGAGAAGACTGACGGAGTTGGCCAGGCACGGCTGGACAGTGGGGGATGGGACCAACATCTGACTCTAAGGAAAGCTATACCCAGCGAAGAGCCTTGTGTACCCAGCTTTCTTTCGTTCCCATCCCTGCTGTAAGACTGGGCAGGCCTCAGTTTCCCCACCTTCCCTCTCAGCAACACCTTGCTCCCTGGCTTGGGGCTGATTGGACTCAGATCTCTCCCCGTAGGTCAGGTGTTCAGGGTGGAGATAGACAGCTAGCTTCCTCGCAGCTGCCCCTCCCCCACGGCCCCTCCGTCGGGCTGCCGCCCCCCCTTCCTCTTTTCACCCCATCTTCCCCAGGGGCAGTCAGCCAGGAAAAAGAGTCCCTCGGCAGCGATGATGAAGATGGATGTGTGATTGATTCCGTGCCCCCCTCCCCCTGCCCTTATGGTAGAAAATTAAAAGACCATTTGTTAAGGGGCGCAAGTCCTCAGGTGCGTCCCCAGGCTGGACAATCTGTCTCTGTGAAAAGGATGCTATTATGAGGGAGGTTGGGTGCAGGCGGAGGGCGGGCCGCAGGGGTGGCTGTGGAGGGGGAGGCCCAGACAATGGGGGGGGGACACACAGAATAAATACGGCGAGGGAGGGGGGAGCATGCCAGCCGCGGGGCTCCTGGCAGGAGAGGCTGGGAGGGCGGGCGTTTTCGTGGCTGGCGGAGCTCATGTGCTGAGTCTCCACAACCAATTCCTTTCTCATGACCCTTGTCTGGGACCAGAAGGGTGTCACCCCGAGCTCTGCCGCCTCCCATTAAGGGCCCTCTTTAAGGAGCCAGAGTCTCTTAAAGACCTCTGTGTAGAGAGGGTTGGGAGGAGGGGTCTGTGCCTGAGTCAGCTTAGTCCTCTTGGGGGTCTTTAAGTGATTAGAAGAAAGAGGCCAGGGCCCCAGCGCCACTCTCTCTCGAGGAGGGCATCTGTCATTGAGCTGTTATTGTTTTTTTAAAAGATTGCGTCAGGCTCTTCCCGCTGTCTGCTGCGGCCTTTGTGTGCCTGGTTTTTCTAGGCAAGGTGTCCCACTCTGAGCCTGGCTCTCCATCCTTCTTGGAGCTACTTCCTGACTGAATACCATGCCTGCTGGCCCAACCTCTGGGCCTCCTCCCCTACCCAGTGCAGGGTAAGAAGGTAACAGGAAGGGCCCAGCACTTCTCCTGGTACCTACTTCTAACCTTCTCCAGTGGTTCAGGAGGAAGGTGGGGTGGCTGGGTGCCTGGCCTCCAGCTGACATCTTCTGAAACCCAGAGAATTACGTGTATGCTCTCTTAGACCTCCTCTGGGAGTCAAGAAATACCACCCTTGTGGGACTGATGGAGAAACTGAGGCTCTGCTATACTGAGGATAGTTGGATAGACTGCTGGTTTGGAGCTGGTTTTCAGGCTGCTGAAAGGATTCAAGAGAACTGTAGGAACTGTCCAGCTAGCCATGGGATTCTAGAAAGTTCCAACAGTCAACCCAGCAGGCAGTAGGGATTCATGTCTTCAGTTTCTCAGCCTAGAGACATGTATGTATATATTACATATATTATATATAGAGAGATGCACGCACACACACACACACACACACACACACACACACACACACACACACATATCTGGGTGTGGTTGCGCATAACTGGATTTCCAGCCCTTGAATGTTGGAGGAGGAGTTCAAGGCCAGCCTCAGGTACCTAGTGAGTTTGAGGTCAACCCGGACTACTTGCAATCCAATGTCAAAAGCTAACCAAACTGTCCGGGCAGTGGTAGCACACGCCTTTAATCCCAGCAGTTGGGAGGCAGGCGGACCTCTGAGTTCGAGGCCAGCCTAGTCTACAGAGTGAGTTCCGGGACAGCCAGGACTATACAGAGAAACCCTGTCTCATACCCCACCCCCAAAACTAACCAAACCAAACAAATGAAACCTAAAATACAAGAGAATTCAAACATTCTCTCCCCAGATAAAGAGCCAGGCCTTCTGTAGCCTAAGGGTGTCCTCAGTTCACCCTTCTGCCCTCCCCTGCGCACCCTGCTCTAGCTTGGCAAGCATTAAACTGTTGCTCCCAGCTTTTCCCTGCAGTCCACTCCTTCCTTGCCTGTACGCCTTCCCTTCTTTGTCCAGTGAGCATGCTTGAGCGGAGCCATATGGGCAGGTTTTAAACACCTCACCCAAGCCTCAGTGAGAAGGGATCCTGTGCGTATATTTCAACCCCCTCCAGTGTCTATGAAGTCCCAGGGGGTTCAGGAGTCTTGGCCCAGCCATCTCTGACACCCATGGGGTTAGATCAAGTGACTGCAAACACATTATGTTTAGGCACTACACACCCTGTGGGGACCGGCTACATGAGTTTGGGTGACATGTGTCTTGGACATCTGCCTGGTTCCCAGTTGTGTGCCTGCACTCAGCCCTTCATGGGGTTGGTGTATAGGACAACTTTGCTAAGAGAAAGATGACATCTGAGAAGAATCTATTGGGGGGCTTGGCAGAGTGTCACCCACTTGTCCTTTCCCCTCAGGGCGGGAGCACAGGGCTTTTCGAAGAGAAGTCCTCTCATGTCCCCCTCTGGACCTGTCTCCCCTCTAAGCTTGAACTGTCCTTCCTGCCCTATTCCTACCTCCAGCTTTTGCAAGCTGCCCCTCCCCCAGCACCCTGTTTAAAAAAACAAAAAACAAAAAACAAAGCCAAACCAAAACAACAACAACAACAGGAGTAAAATCTAAGCAGCAAAACCGTTAAAGTTGTTGACAAGGAGTTCATCCGGAAAGGATTCGAATCTTGTCATCACCACCTATGTGCTGTGTGACCATAGGGGAATTGCTTAAGCTCTCTGTGCCACAGATTACTCACCCTAACCCAGAGGCAGCTACCCGACTGGGCGTTGTTACAGAATACTGCAGAGGTCACGTGTGTTGTGCTGTGTGCTGTTGGCAATGGTCACAGGGCTAGTGGGATTCCCTCTTGATCCTGACTCTTGTCTGGCTTCCTCGATGGCTGTAGGGATGGACTGAGATACTGGGGCTTGGAGAGGAAGCCAGCTGTCCTCCGAGTGATGGGGAGAGTATCTGAAGGGAGAAGGGAGCTTTGCATGGAGCTAATATGTCAATATGTAGACATCGAACCACTTTAGGGGTTTTAGTCCTTCCTGATTTTTATATGCTAAAATGTTCCCTGCTTTATAAAGTTACGATGGAAGGCTAATATTTGAGATATGTAATCAATCTTGGGGAGATGAAGGATTGACAGTCTTATAATGAACCCTGGTTATGAGAAGTGGGGTGGGGCTCAGGGGATAGGAGAATTCACAAGTCCAAGTGGACTGAAGATATATTTCATTCATTCAGAGTGGTCTGCATTTCCATAGCCCAGGCAGAACACTCTCAAAGACCCAGGGAACGCGGCCTCGCCCCCCTCTCTCCCTTTCCTCACATTTGTGTGCATATGTACATATGTGGAGGTCAGAAGTTGTAGGCTCTTGGGCACCTTCCCAATTCTTTGAGACAAAGTTCCCTATTGGTGTGGACCTGTCCCCAAGCAGCTACCTGGTTAGCAAACCCCTGGGAGATCCGCCTATCTCTGCCTTCCATCTGGTCATCGCTGGTATTTCGAGCAGGCGGCAAAATGCCTGCCATTTGCATGCCTTCTGGGGGCGTAGTTTAGGTCATCCCACAGGCGAGGCAAGTGTTTTCCCGACCGACCGAACGGAGTCTCGCAGCTTTCGGAAACATCGGGGCTGATCTTCAGCTTAGCATGTAGCCAAGGCTGGCCCCTCAGTTTCCAATCTGCTTGCCTCCCCTATCTCTTAAGTGCTGGCATTAGAGACGTGTGCCACCGCACCCAGACACACCCTTGCGTGTCTCTTAAACTACAACTGGGGTCTAGGAGACTCTTTGACCTTGGCCCTCTATTTAGTCTGCCTTCCCCTGGGTTCTGTTAGTCTCCAAACACACCCAGTGAAGCTCTACCCCAGGGCCTTTCCATGTGCTATTTCTCTGCCTGGGATGCCCTGCTCCTGTGGTCACGTGACTTTTCTTGTTCAAGTTTCACAGTGGCTTCTGTTGACCCCTCTATGGAGTGTAGAGCCCCTGGCCACCTTCGCCACTGATGTTTGATTGTCTCACGAGGCCTGTCTTTCCCAGGTCTGAAATCAGCTGGCCCAATGGTTATGGTGTTATCACGTGGCTTGAGGTGACATTTCCCAGGGGTCACCTAAGACCATCAGAACTATCAGATGTTTACCACACGATTCGTAACAAAGGCAAAAAAACGCAGTTGATGGAGTATCAACAAAAATAATGTTATGGTTGGCGGGGGAGGGGGCGGTCCCCTCAACATGAGGAACTGTATTCAAGGGCGGCAGCACTAGGAAGGCTGAGAACCACTGTCCTAGAATGTTGGCAGAAAGGTTGCGTCTGGAGGTTGCCGGCCCTCTGCCGATTCCCGTTCTAGCCCATTCCCTGTTCTGTCCTGTGCCAGGGGCTGTTGCCTGCAGCCTGGGAGGATGGAGAAGCCACTGCACGCCACCTCTGCCCACCAGGACAGCTTTCTAGACAGTTAATTTTCTGTGGTACCAGCCTCTTTTGGAGAGCTGCCAGACATTAGATCAGGCTCCAGTCACCCAACCCCAGCTGCTGTCTCTAGTGTGATGATGGAGCAATGTCCATGACCTCTCGCTGTCCCTGCCTGAGCAGGGAGGTTCCTGGCCTCTAACCAGGGATGCTAACCCACCACACCCAAGGCTGTCATCATCTAAGGATCTTCACACATCACCAGTGTCCCCTGCAGGCCAAACTGTCCTAGCAGAGGACCATCCAGTGTCCAGGTTCTGTGTCCAAGCCACACTCATGAACTGGCTGGAACAGATAGACAGTTGGATTCTACCCTGGATGTCTGCAGTGGGTCCCTGAGGGGAGGCCTGGCAACGGGGGAGTATTGAATTTTCCTAGGGAATACAAGAGTGGGGGAAGGGGAAAGCATCCAGTAAGGCAGATGTCACTTCCGGCTTACTCCCTGATAACTTCCTGACTCAAGGAAGCTGAAGCAAATGCTGGCGGCTCACACCAGCTTTCAAAGGCTGAGGCAGGAGGATCAGATCCGGAGTTTGACCTTGCTAAATAGCAAGGTCATTCTCTGCTACCTAGAGAGCTGAAGGCCAACCTGGGCTCCATGGAAACCCTGCCTGGAATGGCCAAGGGAAAGAGGAGGAATCTGAGACTTAACCGGGCCAAGGTTGTGCTCTCAGGAAAGATGGGAACAACTCAAAGACCCAGCCTGCGCCGAAAGTGCTTATGGCAACCTCGAGAAGGACGTTAAAGAGGACAACAACACTCACAACCCTCAGACAGACTCAAACCGGAGAGCAAGGTCTCCTTTGCAGCTGGGATGGGCAGGGCGACCTTCTCAATGCAAATGACAGGCTGGGGTGAGCATCCCCGCCCCAGCTCTGCCTCCAGCTCCCGACCCGTTTTCTGCCCAGGAAGAGCATCTGTGTTCCATTCTCCCTCCTGGGACCTCGCAGAGTGCCAACAGTCTGGAGGCATCGCCAGTGCACATCTGCGATGCTAATGGCTTCGGGATACAGAGGATTGCCCACCTCCCAGGGTCCTGTCACCAGCCAGCAGGGCTCTTCTCAACTGCTGCCTCTCAGAGGGGTTAAGATGGGTTTCTCAGCAGAGCTGGCTTAGGAGGGGATGCTGAAGTCTCTGTTTTTTAACACATCAAACTATTCTTTTATTTTTATTGTGTTTTTTTGTTTTGTTTTGTTTTGTTTTGTTTTGTTTGATCTTGCAATGTAGCCCATGGTTTCGAACTCATGACGATACTCCTACCTTAGCTACGTGAGCACTAGAATGCTAGGCATCTGCAGTCTCACCTAGGTGTTCCCAGCTTACTTTAGAGCGAAGTCAGCAAACTATCACCCTATGGCCAACCACCCGTCTCTGTAAACAAAGTTTTATTGGCGCGCACCAGCGCCCCCTTTGTACATTGTGTCAGCTGCTCTGAAGATGCTGTGACAGAAGAAAGGCTGTGAGGACCACACAGGCTGATACGATTCCTCTCAGAGAACCTTTGTGGGGCGAGGGGTGCAGGGGAGGCCATTGGGTTCCGTTCCAAGCAAGCAAGCAAGCAAGCATCCATCCATCCATCCATCCATCCATCCATCCATCCATCCATCCACACATGAAGCAAGGATTCATGGTGCAGTGTCCTTAGAACCCAAGCTCTGGGAATGCAGAGACGGTAGGATCCCTGGAGATCACTGGCCGGCCAGCCGACCTTAACGAGTGAGCCCCAGTCCAGTGGGAGACTCTGCCTTACAAACCAAGAGGGTGAGAGAGATGGCTCATGATCAAGGGCACTTGCTGCGCTTCCAGAATGCTCATTTGATTGTCAGAACTCACATAGGATGGACCATAAAAGCTCCAAGGGACCTTCTTCTGACATTTGGGGCCAACTGTATACACACACACACACACACACACACACACACACACACACACACACACACACACACACACACACAGAGAGAAAGAGACAGAGACAGAGAGACAGTGACAGAGAGATACAGAGAGGCATAGAGAGACGGAGAGACAGAGAGACAGAGACAGAGAGACAGACATCAGATCGCCATCTAAGTTTTTGTTTGTTGAGACTTGGCCTGTTTGCTCTCCTTTGGCTCTTATATCCTGTCATGATCTGTATATTCTTGGACCAGGGAGTGGCACCATTTGGAGGTGTGGCCTTGTTGGAATAGGTGTGACCTGGCTGGAGTAGGTGTGTCACTGTGGGTGTGGGCTTAAGACCCTCACCTTAGTTGCCTGGAAGTCAGTCTTCCACTAGCAGCCTTTGGATGAAGATGGAGAACTCTCGGCTCCTCCTGCACCGTGCCTGCCTGGATGCTGCCATGCTCCCACTTTGATGATAATGGATTGAACCTCTGAACCTGTAAGCCAACCCCAATTAAAAAATTTTTTTAAAAATAAGACTTGCCTTGGTCATGGTGCCTGTTCACAGCAGTAAACCCTAACTAAAACATCTCCAAACTGAATTCTGAATTCCTGTATTTCTTCTGTTTGTTTTCATTGGTCCGAGCTGCCATATTCATCCCTCTTCTAAGACATTCGTTTCTGCCCTGGGCTCACACACTCTCCCAGCACCCTTCCAAAGGGTCCTTGGTGAGCCATCAGTCAGGTTACACGTCACCTCCTAATTCAAACCTTCCATACCCTACATCCTCCCCCAGAGCTACCCAGGCCCAGCCTTGCTCACTGATGTCTCTGGCTCTGATCCCCACTGTATGCCATTGCTCCCATGAGTCATTGGCCCTGGTCCTGTGATCGAGATGTTTCCACCCCAGGGCCTTTGCATTGCCTTCCCTTGACCTTCCTTCCCCTATCCCTATGACTTTATTCTTCTTTGTCCTGCTCAGATGTCACCTGCTCATTCTAGAGACACCCCCCCCCCCGTACTTATATCTATTTCCAGCGTCCTTGAAGTAGATTAGAAAGTCCACAAAGGAAGATGGCTGTGTCAGTCTAGAAAGAACACCCACAACTCCCCGGCATGCAGGACAGGACCTGGGTTTGTATGGACTTCAGGAATCGTTGTGGGAGTGAATGGATCTGTGAAAAAATGAATGAGTGCATATTTTGTGGCTACTACCAGGAAGATTAGCTACCGCACGTCAAATGTTTAGCATTCTCCCTGGCACAAAGTAGGTGGTCATTGGAGTTGGTAACTGTGCAGGAGGGTCAGAGCTGGCCCAACATGGCTCCATTCTCCCCACTCCCTAGCAGGGGAAGGTGTGGGACTCTGAGACCTCTCCTGATGTCCTGTCGTTGGCTCTTTGCTTCTTGGAGTCCAGCCTGACTGGACATCTTCCATCCCGGCTTCTTTCTGTGCCTCTCCATCTCCCTGTCAGATGTTGAACTCACCCTGGATCCTAATTGAGACAGCAAATTCCAGGGACAGGGCTTGCAGCCAACCCTGCCAGCCTTCCCAGCCAGGAACAGGAAGAAGCATGCAAAACTCCAGCACTGCAGGCGACGTGCAGATCCCTGCCCGTCATCCCCATCAGCAGGATGTGGCTCTGGTCCCCTCTTCAGAGGAGGTTCTGCTGGCTAAAGGTATGAGTCCCAGATCGTCCCTACTTCTGCCAAGAAGCACTGGAAGGCTACCTGCTCCTGCAGCTGCACACCCAAGGGACAGCTCTCTGCAGCAAGGACACCAGATGGGTCTTGGCAATGAGGAGTCCCCGCCATGGTGTCAGGTGCAGATGCACACAACCTGCTGGCTTCCTGAGTTCTCTCCCTGTCTGGGTTTGTTTGCTTTGGACTGCGAGGGTTTGAGCAGAGGTGGGACCTGGCTTCTCTCTCTGCTTCTGCTTCCCATGCTCTCGAGTGCATGGTCCCCCTTGTGAACCAGAGGCAGCTCTACACCCCAGCTGTTCACTCACAAAATGTTGGACCAAATCCTGCTTCTCACAGATTCAAGGCATACACTTGTCAAGGTGGCTTCTTGTGTATTGCGACAGCGTCACTTCTACACCAGGAAGGTGGGTACATCTTAGAGTGTGTATGGGTGATGTGTTCATGAATTTGGGGGTGTGGCTGTAACTATGGACTTTGGGATGAGAGGGCAAAGTGCTCTTGAGAAGAATCACAATGTTAGAAGAGGATGACCCCTTCCAAAGTTTCAAGGACAACTTACTGTGATGGCTCCCAAAGGTAGTGCAGGCCTGGGTACTATGTTCATTGACATCCCCACTTCATAACCCCACAGGTATAACTAGAAGTGTGAAGATTATAGAGAACCAGGTGCTCAGATGTTACACAGACGCTAGAAGAAGTGAATGCTGCTGGGCAGGGAAACCCCAGAATGGCCACTTGTTGTTTATTTAATTCCATAATCGAGTCACCCATTCATCCGTTACCCATCCACCATCCATCATCCACCATCCATCAACCATCCATTAACCATCATCCATCATCCATCCATTCATCCATCCATCTATCCATCACCCATCCATCCATCCATCACCCATCCATCCATCCATCATCCATCTATCATCCATCCATCCATCATCCATCTATCTATCATCCATCCATCATCCCTATATTCATACATCATCCATCCATCTATTCATCATCTGCCATTCATCTATTTCCCATCTGTCTTTTTATCCATCCATCCACCCACCCATCCATCCATCCATCCATCCATCCATGCATCCACACACATCCATCCATCCATCTATCCATGAATCCATGCATCCACACACATCCATGCATCCATTATTTATCCATCATTCATCTTTCCCTCTCCTCATCTTTCCTCTCAACCACCTATACAACTACCCCTCCCTCTCTTTCTCCCTCTTTCCCTCTCTCCACCAGTCTATCTGTCTGTCTAAGCCTGTGTCCATCCACTCACCCAACCACCCCAGGGTGAGTAACCCTAGGGCTTACCCACAGGGCTTTCACTGCTGCATGCACTGGATGTCACCTGGTCTTGAACTGATTCTCTTCTAACAGAAGAATTTGGCTGGTGCAGGACTCAGGTTGGCATTGTCTGGTCTGGGCACTACATCGTCTCTGGTTACAACCCCAGTCTACTCATGGTGCACCAGAACCTGGTCGGGATACCCCTGCAGGTACCTGGGTTTGACTACCCCCTTTACAGCACTGATTTCTTTTAGTGATGTCTCCTTTATTGTTACATTCTTATTAAGGCATTTGGATACGCTTCCATTTAACATCAGAAGTATCTTTCTACAATTAGTTTATTTATTTGCCTTTTGTCTTTGAGACAGGATCTCATGTAGCCCATGTTGGCCTTGAACTCGTTATTTGGCATGGGCTGGCCTTGAACTCTTTTGCTTGTTTATGTGTTTGTGTGTTCCTGTGTGAGTTTATATGTACTACATGCACATAGGTGCCCAGAAGAGGGCGTCAGATTCCCTGGAGCTGGAGATTCAGGTGTTTGTGAGCTGGTCTGAGTGCCATGAACCGATCTTGGGTCCTCTGCAAGGGCAGTAGATGCTCTTAACAACTAAGCCATCTCCAGCTCCTGTCTCAGTCTCCCATGTGCTAGGTTGAGAGCTGTGTGACACCACACTAGGTTCTGAACCAAAGTAAACTGAAAGGCAGAATCTATTGAATTGTACATACTAAGGTAAGTTGTGTCAGAGGGATTAGGGAATCTGAAAGGACTCAAGTTGGGTACGGCGGCTCATGCCTTTAACCCCAGCACTTGGGAGGCAGAAGGAAGCAGATCTCTGAGTTGGAGGCCAGCCTGGTCTACAGAGTGAGTTCCAGGACAGCCAGGGCTACAAAGAGAGACCCCATCTCAAAACAAACAAACAAACAGACAAACAAACAAACAAAGACTCAAGTCTGAGGGAGTCCCACCCTGTTCAACCCATGTAAGCACCCACTAACTGTGATAGCATTATCATTGTGGCTCTTCCATGCCTGGTCCTGCGAATAGGTTTTTATGCACGCCCAGCAAGCTCTCTATTAGTGAGCTACACCTCCAGATCTCTTTTTTACTTTATATTTGACACAGGGTCTCCCTAAGTTCTTCAGGCCGGCCCTGAACTCACTCTGTAGCCAAACTCGAGCCTGGAATTTGTAATCCTCCTGCCTCAGCCACCCTGAGCAGCAGGAACGACAGGCCTGTGCCCTTGTAGTAGATACGTGAGAGTTAAGGATGTGGAAGCCAGAGAGGTTAAGTAACTTGTCCCAAATCCACAGCCTGTAAGTGCAGGATTTGAACCCGGGGAATTCAGCCCGAGAGATGGTGCAGGCTGCAGTAAAATCGAGACCCAGGGGCAGACACTTTGCTCTACCCATGATCTTATAGGAGCCATCTTCTAATGGGCTTTATCTTGGAACTTAGCAGCCCTGGAACTAGCAACTAGCCCACTAAGCGGCGTAGCCTAGTCCGAGTCCCGTCCACCAAGAAGCCTACTGTGTCCCCACAGGGATGTCGGCGTTCCCTGCTTTGTGGTCCAGGGTCCTTCGTTCTGCTTCCGGTGTTGCCTCCTGGTAACTTCCTGGCAGGGGGAATCTGTCCAGCAGCTTCCCTGTCCGTGGGCCAGGCCTGGGACGACGGCTCAGCCACACCGAGTCCTGTCTCCTTGTGTCTCTACCCTTGGGACAAATGTCTCATTCCCCCAGGGTGTCAAGGGGAAAATTAATCACCCAGGGGAGCTCAGTCAGCCCGCTGACTTGGCAAGGGAAAAAGACAAAGAGAAATAGGGTGTCTTTCGGATTGGTTGGGTCCCCCATTAAGGGTGGAAAATGCTTGCTTTGCGATTCCGACGTTCGAGCAGGCGACTCCTGTCCCTGTCACCTCGGGAAATCGCTGCTCCTGCGCTTCTGCCAAAGGTGGCTGTCTCCTCTCCCTGATGTCCCCACCCTGGCTCAATAAGGTCCTGTCCTTCTGGGAATCAGATCTCTGCTCCTCCGCCTGCCTTCTGAGTGGGTGCCTGCTTTCTCTTACCTTGCTTTGCCAAGATCTCATCCTTAATGGGTGCTTCTTCACCAGAAGCCTTTGCCCAGGAGCTTGACTCCTGGAGGGCACCTGGCCATCTTCGCTGTAGTTTTGACCCTCACATTCAGTTTTAATACATGAAGGGCTTTGGACCTTTCTGATCTCTACCACCTCCTCCCCCAAGGTTCTTCAGGGCTTGGGGATTGGAGGGAGGTAGGGACCACTAGTCTATATGATTTTTGAAAGCATTTCTCTTGGGTTCTGTGTGTAAAGCATTTGCCTTGCAAGCATGAGGACTTGGGTTCGAGATTCAAAAACCTAAAAAAAAAAAAAAAAAAAAAAAAAAAAAGCTGGGCTCACATGGCTATATGCATTTGCTATTCCAGCACCGGGAGTAGAGTGACACCCCCAGCAGACACAGGTAGGTGAATCCCCAGGGGCTCAGCCAGCCAACCTAGCTTACTTGATGAGCTCCAGGCTAATGAGAGACCATGGCTCAGGAAGCAAGGTGGACAGCATCTAAGGAGGGACACTAAGGTCGATCTCTGGCCTCCACCCATGCTTGTCCACACACACATAATTATTTGTATATGCATGCACCTGTACATACATGCATCTGTACATACATGTATCTTTACATACATGTATCTGTACACACATGTATCTGTACATCCATTCATCTGTACATGCATGTATCTGTACATACATGCATTCACACATACATGTATCTGTACATACACATATTTGTACATACATGCATCTGTACGTATACAAACTTCCAACTCCGTTGCTCATGACAAAGGAGCATGGCTACATGAACACAGTAAGGAATGGGGCTGTCACAGGACAGCCCAGCTCTGTCCCCAGCCTCACCCTGCAGCCTTCTTGCTGGGCTACATCAGGCAAGCTGGTTGGTCTCTCTGATGTTCAGTTTCTTCAGCATTGATTGCAGTGCCCTCTGCATGGAACATCTGCAGACAGACAGGATGCCTGAAGTCATTGTCCCAAGAGGAGGGAATGGGAGAGTCTCCCCGAGTCTACTAGAGTCAGGCGCATCCCCACCCCTGAGCTTGCAGGAAGGCAGCATTCTGGGGACCCAGGCCTCAGTGTGGTGGTCCAGCCTGGTGGTGGTGTGGTGGGGTTCTGCTGTAAGATGAAAGGGAGATGTGGGGGGGGCATCCATATAAAAGCATCCATCAGAGAGGTGGGAGGGGCTGGCTAGCCAGGAATGGGGAAGATTGATGTCTGCTGGAAACAAAGGCGAGAGGGGGAGTGGCCCCGGGCCTGCACAGCTTCCACAGGTGAGAGGATTGATGGGCAGCCTGCTGAGTGACAGATAATTTCAAACCGGCGTCAGTGTGGCTGTGGGCCCTCAGCTTTTCTAACAAGCTTGACATCAGAGTGGAGGGGAGATGAGGGGCTGATAAGACAGCCAGAGCCCCTTGTGAAAGGCAGCTGCCCTGAGTGGACACATGAGGGAAGGAGGCCCCCAGGAGATAGACAGGTTTTTTCCATCTCCAGCTCTGACATCTTACACCCTTTGTGTGTGGTTTTCATTTATTTGCTCAATGGATCCTTACTGAGCAGCTATTATGTGCCAAAGACTGAGAGGGTGCTGGGAGCAAGGCAGACCAAGTCCTCAACCCGGGGAGCTGTTCTCAGTGAGTTGGCAAGTTAAGAGGTAGCTTTGTGGAGAGGGGTGGGCTTGGGACAGCAGCGTCTGTGAGATGACAGGAGACCGAGCATAGAGGGTGAAAGGGAGCCATTGATCTGAAGAGCTGAGGCTGGGGTGCAGGAGAGGATGCAAAAGGTCCCGAGGTAGAAGTGAGCCTGGCTAGCTCTGAGTGTGTACATGTGTGCAGTGTGTGCATGTGTGTGTGTGTGTGTGTGTGTGTGTGTGCACCTTGGATGTTGGTCTTCTTCCTACTTTGTTTGAGGCAGGGTCTCTCTGTTTTCTGCTGATCTTCGAGATCCTAAGAATTCTGTCCCTGTCTCCTGTCTCTCATAGGAGTGCTGGGATTACAGACACTCACACTCCATATCCAGCTTTTGCATTGTCTCGGCGGCGGGGAGGGGGGTCCTTATGCTTGTGAGGTAAGTGCATTTACATGCTGTCTCCCCAGTGGGGGTGTGCCTAGTTCTATGGGTTGAACTGCACCCCTTCTAGACATTCCACATCATCTGTGACAGGACTATTTGTAACTGTGAAGTCTGCAGTAGCTCCTTCCCCTATATTTCAAAGGGCAGAGCTGAGACCAGGGAAGGGCTGTCATCTGCTTGTGGCTGGGGTAGCCCGAGTAGTTCCCACCCCCATGGTGGCTGGGGCTCCCTCTGTGACCAGCAGAATAGTGTGATTTTGTCAAGTGGGTCCCCGGGACTGGCAAAGCCTAGGAACCCTCGGGAGCCAGGACCTCCGGCCAGCAAGCCTGTGCCAGCAGATCTGGGCTTGCCAAGCTTCTACCATGTCAATGGTGACTTCATGAGGGTCCCCGAGTCAATTGTCTCTCATGTTCAAGGCCATATTAATGCAGAGATCAGAGGTAGGAGAGATGACTTAGTGGTTAAGAGCACAGGCTGCTCTTCAAGAAGACTTGGGTTCAATTCTCAGCAGCCACGTTTGCAGGTCACACATGTCTGTAACTCTAGTTCAAGGAGATCTGTGTCTCACACAGACACATATGCAGGCAAAACACAAACAAACAAGCAAAAATAACCACCAAAGCTACAATAAAAATAAACAAATTATTTGAAAAGTGTGGTGATATGATGTGTTCTGGGGCGCTCATCTTGCCCCCTCCCACAGCAAAAGATAATTTATATAGAATTCCAGAGGAGGACCAGAGGCCTTGGTGCCAGGACCCCATGGCTTGCCTCTTCTTCTGTCTCAGGCACCTCCTTAAGGGTAAGGCTTCTTAAACGTCCACCTACCCAGCTCAGGACGCAGAAGCAGGCTGATCTCTGAGTTTGAGGCCAGCCTGGTCTACAGAGTGAGTTCCAGGATAGCCAGGACTACACAGAGAAACAAAATCCAAAACCCCAAACCAAACCAAACCAAACCAAGCAAGCAAACAAACAAACAAAAAAAAACATAGAGGTATATCTTCTGGCCATATATTTTTGTGCTGGGCAGTGGTGGCGCATGCCTTTAATCCCAGCACTTGAGAGGCAGAGGCAGGCGGATTTTTGAGTTTGAGGCCAGCCTGGTCTACAGAGTGAATTCCAGAGCATAGTCCATTCATAAGCCATTTTTGCCTAAATATTTTTTTACATGATTCCAGGTATGTATGTGTATGTTAGATAGACAAATGAAATAATTAATAAATCATAAAGCAATCTATGTGAGGGGCTGGAGAGATCACTAAGTGGATAAAATACTTATGGTGCAAGTGTAAGGAGCTGGGTTCAAATCCCCAGAATCCATGTGTTGACAGGCAAGGTAGCCTATATGTAATCCCAGTGTGTTTCTGTGACTGGATGGGAGGTAGAGGCCAGAGGATCTCTAATGCACGAAGGGAACAGTTAGCCTAGAAGACTCTGTAATGAACAAGAAGAGTGACCCTGACTCCAGAACGAAGGGCTGGCGAGAGGGCTCAGCAGGTAAAAGGGGCTTGCGGCAAGTATAATGACCTGAGTTCAATCCCTGAGACCCACATGGCAGGGGGAGAGGATTGATCCCCAAGTTCACATCTGACTTCCATGCATGAGTCACAGTAGACTTTATAAATAATAACATAAACAAAATTTGAAAATCTGAATAATTTTTTTTGTTTGTTTGTTTTTCGAGACAGGGTTTCTCTGTATAGCCCTGGCTGTCCTGGAACTCACTTTGTAGACCAGGCTGGCCTCGAACTCAGAAATCTGCCTGCCTCTGCCTCCCAGGTGCTGGGATTAAAGGCGTGTGCCACCACGCCTGGCAAATCTGAGCTATTAAGATGGAAAACACATGAGAAGCAAGCTGAGATGGGAGGTTTGAGATCTGAAGTTATCTTCTGACCGCCACACATGCGTATACATGGTATGGACACATTGGTACCGGATATGAACATCACACACACACAATAAAAAAGAAAGAAATTTATTTGAAACCAATTATTTGGTTTACATACAATCTTACCATTTATTAAAGATGAAAGCAAATTTGCATGCTAATGAGATTAAAAAGCGCTGTTTAATTTTTTACACGAAGCATCAAATCTCGCCTGAATATTTGACACCGCAGGGCATCCTGGAACATCGTTAATGCTTTTCAGTGTTGATTAATGTATGTATTTTGATCTGTTTTACATGTATTTGCTTATTTGTATGTGTGTGGGCCTGTGCGGTAATGTCTGCTACAGTACATGTTGGAGGTCAGAGGTCAACCTGCTGGAGTTGGTTCTCTCCTTCTACCATGTGAGTCCTGGGGATTGAACTCAGGCTGTCAGGTTTGGCCGCAAGCCTCTTTACTAACTGAGCCATCTCATCGGCCCCTGGCCGATGCTTCGATTTTATGATTGCCAGTGCCATCTGAGGAAGTTTAAGGAGAGGAGCTTTAATACATCCATCATTTGCTTCTTCTTGCTGTGCCAACCCAGAATCAGACAGAGGTGACATTGTAGGGATGATGATTGCTGCAGACCTGTGGGAGCTGGGCTGGGCCATTATGAGGGAAGTGAGGACATTTATGGCATTCTGGGCCCGACTCCAGGGGTTAGGGCAAGACATGGGGATGTAGAGTCGGGGTTCCAAGGGTGTGTTCCGGCCGGCAACCCCATGGGTCTGTGTTAGGAGTTCGGTGCTCTGGGGATGGGTCCTGCACTATAGGTTCTCCCGAGTCCTCCAGGGTTCCCCCGATGCAAGTTCAGGCTAGAGAATTCTGTTCTCAAATGGGGTTTCTCAAAAGGACGGAGCCCTGCTCCTTGGATTTCAGTGTGGGCTTTCCCTGCAGGCTTCCGCTTGGCTTCCGGTGTGGGCTTTTGGTGCGGACTTCCGGTGTGGGTGGCATTTTCTTATCACTGAGTTTTTCTTTCTCAGGGTCCTCTTTGGCAAACCTTGGCCCTGGCCACTGCCCAGAGTCGGGCAGTGGTCACAGCCATGACACAGACAAGCAGAGGGCTGGTCCTGCTATTGGCAGGATGCTGGAGGTCCTCCATTACGCTTAGGGTGGGGCAGGGCCTTGATAACTTTGTGCTCATGGCCCAAGTTGAATGTCCCAGGAGGAAGGTGTGCTTCTTGTTTCTTCTTAAGGAAACTGTCCTGGTTTGTGTAGGCTTTAAAATCACAATGCCCCTTGCTTCTGAGAAGTTTTGAGATGTTCCTGTGTAGGAACCCTCCCTCTCTCCCTTTCCCTCCCTCCCTCCCTCCTTCCTTCCTTCCTTCCTTCCTTCCTTCCTTCCTTCCTTCCTTCCTTCCTTCCTCCATTCCTCTCTCCTTCCCTCCTTCCCTTCTTCCCCTCCTTTTCCTCCTCTGTCCCTTCTTCCTTTCCCCCTTCCATCTTTGTTTGTCTCCCCTCTCTCTTTCCCTTCATCTCAACCCATCCACCCTCATAGAGCTTAGCAGTTAGTCTCCTGCTCTGTGTTTCACAGGAAACAGCCAGGAGCTCAGAAGTGCTAATGTTTGTGTGAGGACATCCCAGGAAAGCCAGATTCTGACAGGCAGCCAAACTCCAGAACCATGAACACAAGGACCAGAAAACAGAGTGGGACATACTTACTTTAAAGAACTCAGCCTCCATGTTTCTGCTGCTCCCAGGGAGAGAGAATGAACTTTCCATGAGGTGACAGATGCTATGCCTTCTCTTCTTTATACAGTGGCCCAGAGACCTCTTTACTAATCCCTCACAGGTATTTGGAGGTTGAGTCCCTTGTGTGGGTCACACAGAAGTAAATGGCACAGGTGGGATTCGAACCCATATTTCTAGATACCTCTAACTACCTTTCCTCAGCTTTCTAGAGCTGACAGAATCAGTGTCTACAGGGCAGAGGGGAATGAGATCTCATTGCAGCCCTTGTACAGATGTGGAAGAGGAAGGGGGACTTGTGGCAACTCTATGAAGAGAGTGTTGTCCCTTCTTGGCACATGGGTCCAAGGAGACCCAGAGGGGCTAAGCCATTTGCCTCAGTGAGGCAAATGTGAGTCCATTAAAGGTTCAACTGTCCTTGCCTAGGCTGCTGTATCAGCCAGCTAATGATGGGTAACAAGCTGTTCCAAACACCAGCTTTCACGTAGGAATCTCTGACCCCATTCCATTCACTTGTGCACTGGCTGGGTTCTATCCAATGTGGCTGGCTTGCTGTCACCCCGAGGGAGGAAGCCTCACTCTCCTGTGTCTCCTGCTTCAATGCACCAGCACATGTAACACATTTTTGACTTCTGATAACTTGTGATGGGTTAGCAGAGAGTGAACTTCCATAAATGGAGAAGTGTCTGCGTGGTGACAAGTCCCAGAGCCAGGAAAACCATGGGAAATGATCCCTGTTCTGTTTGAGGCCAGAAGGTGCAGGGATTAGAACAGGGGTCCTGTAGGGAGTTTGAGGGGATCCCAGGGAAGGTGAGAGAGAAAGAAAAAAGGAAATACAAAGAGTCCACAGAGGCAGAGAGCTGGTGCAAAAGGGATGCAAAATGGCTCATGGAAGCCCCGAGCTTTTAGTGGACACACAACAAATACTGTTGCACGAGACAAATACTGTTGCACTAGTAAGCAAATAAAGCAATGGAATGTAGCCACAATGTAACTAGATAGTATCCTAGTTGTTACTTCAGAGGAGGAAACAGGCTCAGAGAGTTCACGTAGCAATCTCTGATCCCAGTTCACTCACCCATACACTGGCTGGGCTCTATCCAGTGTGGCCGACTGAGACTAAGCCAGGTAGGTATGTGGCTAGGATACGGCAGACAGGCTGACTGGCATCAAAGTTCCAGGGCTCCTTCACTCTTGTGGCCTCCCACCTCAGCAGGGTATCAATCATGTGAGGAAAAGAAATCCCCGCCGATCCCCACACTGCAGCATTGACCTGAGACCCAGGCAGGTGATCCCATCCCATCACTTCCCTGGTTCCTGGTTCCATGTCTGAACCCTGTGGTGTTGGGGACAAAGCCTTCTGTGGCTCCAGATTCAAACCAGTCCAGGCCCTGCCTTGTGCTGACAGTTTAGCTTGTGGCAAGTATGCTGTGCTCAGTGGCATCGGTGACTCGACCCAACACACTGTCCTCGTTTCACAAATGGGGAAACTGAGACACGGGCCTTTAGATGACTTGTCCCTGTTGCATGACATCTTGAACACCCCTTTGCTTCCCCTCTCTTCCACTGTCCTCTTTGGGGACAGTTGTAGTGTCCAGAGGCGACTGAGCTCTCCCTTCATCCCCTGCTGAACCTTGGCCAGGAGAGAGGACAATTTGAGCTGGCCCACGCTACCCTGTCCATCCCACCCTACGCCCTTCCAGTGTGTCCTTGACCCTGCGTGCAAAGAGGTCACCATTTCATCTGTGTGGCTCCTGCAGAAAGCCAGAGATGGTTCCCAATGCATCACCACCGAGTGGCGGTCACGCCAGCGCTGGGGTGTCATTTCCATCCGTCTTTCTCCAACTGCAGCTGTCACAGAGCAAAGGAGACCTGGTGGGGGGAGGAGGGAGAAGATGGATGGGGTGGGGTGGAGGGCTGGGAGGAGGAGGAGGAGGAGGAGGAGCTTGGGAAGAAGGGATCTCAGGAGACAGAGGTGGGCATGAGGCTAGCTAGGACTGGGAGAGGCAGGGAGAAGATGGCAGCAGATTTGTTCTCTGTGAAGGAAGCTTGAGCACGCAGCCATGAAACACAGGACGTGCGCAGGCTCCAGAGAAGAGTGCTGGCCAGTGGGAAGGAGTAGATTAAGAGAAGTCCTTCGAATCGCTATGGATTTGGAGCCCAAAAGAGACAGGATGTTTGCCTCAGGGCTGTCTGCTAACTTCATCCACCCCCACACCTAACCTCTGTTTCTTACCTGGGAGGTCTCCTGGGAGATGGGTAGGGGGTCCCTCTCTGCCTCAGGATTTAGCATCTGATTTACAGTCATGGGGGGGGGGAGGTGGCATCTCTGCTGAGATGAACATGGAGTCCAAGGAGAGGCAGGAATTGGATATGGGGGAGGGCCACTCTGCCACAGAGCATCCTCTCCGCAAGGATGGTAGTCACAGAGATGTATGTGACTGTCACCTCCAGCCTTGAATGAGGGGAACCTGGGAGAACATGTTTACCGAGCAATGGGTGGCGCTGGGGAGATGGCTCAGCAGACAGTCTACAGTCGAAGCCTGAGTCCCTATTCCCAGCATCCACATGAAGCTCCAGAGCTCCGACATGGCTCACATCTGTAGCCCCAGCACTGGAGGAGAGGGGAATCAGATCCCTGGAGCTCACTGGCCAGGCAGCCTAGCCAGTGAACTCCAAGCTCAATGAGAGGTCCCCGCCTCACAAAGCAGACCTCTAACTGTGAGCTCTGATCCCCGCCCCTGACAAGTTCTGGGATAATTTGTTCCTCAGCATGAGCTGACTAATACACCTCGAGAAAACCTCAAACCTTTTAGTCTCTGGACCTTTGCCCTTCTATTCTTTTGCCTGGCATCTTCTTCCCAAGATTCAGAAGAAAAAAAAATGATTCCCCAGCCCTCATTTCTCACTTCATGCATAAATCAACACATCTTGTCACAGAGATCATAACGTCTTATTGCCTGTGGCTCTGTCCCTCCTCTTTAAATCAGCCTGATCAGGCTTTGTCTATCTGTCTCCATGGTACCTGGAATACATCAGGTAATCAACAACTATTTGCTGAATGGGAGGAGGAATTTGTAGCAAGAATAATAGTTGGGTTTTTTTTGTTTGTTTGGTTGGTTGGTTTTCTTGTTTGTTTGTTTGTTTGTTTGTTTTAGGCAAGTGTAACAGCCCTTGTACGTGCAGAACCACGTAGGCTAAGAGGAAGGAGGGACATTGTGACATTTGGTCACCCCTCGCTGTGCTTAGTGGGAGAAACATGCCGCATCCCTGGTTGCAGGATGATGCTGAACAAACGTGCTACGGGCATTGGCCAGCAGTCAGCACTCTGCAGGAATCCTGCTACGGTCATCTGCCCCCACACACGGTCACCACCTCTTTGTCTCTCATGTGAGTCCTGCCAAACTTAGAGAGAGCTTCCAGCTTATCATTCATGTGGCAAAGCCATAATCCTCCAAGGGCTCTCCACGCCACTAGAAATAACACCAAAATTTGACCTCAATCCACAAACTCCTCAACGGACCTGGCCTCTGCCCACCTCTCTGTCACTTGGTGCCAGCCCGCTCTTTCTGACAGTCTCCTCCTTTCTCAACTTCTAGCGCTTTGCTGTGTGGACCACTACCTGCTCTGTCTGTTGGGTCACAGTCCTCTGGCTCTAGACATGGAGACATGTCCAGGCTGCCCTTTGGGTCAGAGAGTCCCTCCCTGTCCACTCTGATCCCCTGGCATCTGTTTCTCTATATCAAAGTGTTTATTATAATTCGACACTTTATGTGCTGACTTGATTCCTGCCCATCTCTCCTCCACAGACCACCAACTTTAGAAGGCCAAGAACATTTCCTCGTTGATGGGTAGTGTCAGAAAATGCCAGGGACAGCAGCGTGCAGCAAACATTGCCTGAATGGGTAATTGGATGGATGGATGAACGGAAAGGTGGATGGCCAGGTAGACTAGTGGATGGATGGACAGATATGTAGGTGGATGTTAGATGTGTGGATGAGTGGACTGATGGATGGATAGATGGATGGATGGATGGATGGATGGATGGATGGATGGATAAATGGATGGGTAGGTGGGTCGATGGATGGGTGGACCAATGGATGGATAGATATCAGATTGGTAGGTGGGTGAGATGTATGGATAGATGGTAGGTGATGGATGAATGGATGGATGGATGGTTGGATGGGTAGATAGGTAGATAGATGGATAGATAGAGGGTTGTATGAATGGATGAGTGGAGGGTTGGATGGGTGGAGGGTTGGATGGATGGGTGGCTGATGGGTGGATAGATGGATGGTTGTATGGGTGGAAGGATGGAGGGTTGGATGGATGGGTAGATAGGTGGATGAATGGGTGGATGCCTTTTCTTTTTCTTTTTCTTTTTTTTTATTATTATTTTCTTTATTTACATTTCAAATGCTATCCCGAAAGTTCCCTATACCCCTCCCCGCCCCCGCTCCCCTACCCACTCCAACTACTTGGCCCAGGCGTTCCCTTTTGCTGGGTCATATAAAGTTTGCTAGACCAAGGGGCCTCTCTTCCCAGTGATGGCCGATTAGGCCATCTTCTGCTACATATGCAGCTAGAGGCACGAGCTCGGGGGCTACTGGTTAGTTCATATTGCTGTTGGGTGGGTGCCTTTTCTGTATTTCCCAGCTGTGGTACTCATTCCTCTGGTTAAAAACTCTATTTCTGGGCTCCACCAGACCCAGTTTCAAACCCTGGCATTCCAATTTGCTTCGTGCAGAACTTAGAAAATCTAACCCCTCTCATCTGACAAATATAAATAATAGCCCTACCTATACAGAGTCCCAGGAAGGAGGCAGGGAGGCCCTTCAGGGGGAGACAGCGTGGGACCGGGCACTCGAGTGTTAGAGTCCTGTCATCTCTGTCCCCACACCTACTCCAACATCAAGTCAGCTAGCCTTTGACTCCCTCTCACAGAGAAGGGAGGCGGAGGCCTGGGAGAGTTTGGGGACTGAGAACAGCACCTGTCACACCCCCCAGGGCTCACTAGATAGTAGCTTTCTTCTCTCCTTAGCTCAGACCTTCGGTGAGTCATGGGACCTGTGGTAAGTTAGCCGAGGGACCCAGAGGAGGGCCTGAGAGGCAGGGGACTGGAGACACAGCTAAGGTTTCTGGAGCCCAGCATGGAGTGTTAGACCCGACTTTGCCATGTTCTAGCTGTGTGTCATTGGGCAGTGACTTAACCTTGCTGAGCCTCTTTCCTGCCGGGGATTTAATGGTAGCTCTTCGGAGACTTTTGAAGGTTTAGCACATTTGATCCCTTCTAGGGAGAAAGAGTGATTGCTCAGGAGGCCTAGGCTTCCAGTCCAGGACCTAAGGCATAGTTGGCACGGAAGAGCTCACCTCTATTAATTGTCCTGATTTTTCCCTCCTTCAAAGATGGGGCAAGGGCCGGCCGCTTTTGTTTCTTTTACTGTGCCAGGAGTCAGGCTCTGCTTGATACAGAGGAGGGGGATAAAGGAAAGGGAGGGGGCTGTCATTTCCCCACCCTCAGGGCAGCAGTCCTTGGTAGCCCGCTTGGACACAAAGCCCTGCAATCCAAGTAGAGGACAACTTAACTGTTTGGGGACTCCTGGGGTCTCACAGCAAGGGAGTCCCATGGAGGGTTATGTGGCGGAAAGATTAAGAGCAGCCTGCTCCAGCAGGATCGGGAGATGACGATAAGGCCTGCCCGCCTGCCCGTGGACACACATGCCTTTTGTGCTTCAGCACTTGGCTCCTGAGGGATTTCTTCTTTAGAGTTTGCCAGGGAGGGTTCCACAGATGGACCTGGGAACCGACTGATTGTTGAGGCGGCTTGGTCTCCGCCCTCCTCTACCCTGCTCTGGCCTCCAAGCTGCTGATCTGTATTTTTACAGATTCCCTTGCTTCGTGGGGTTAGCTTCTGTGTGTGTGTGGGGGGAGNGGGGGGTNGGGGGCTGGTTGGGGGATTTTTCCTCTTTGCTCCTTGATTCTGCAGCATGGCTGGGACCAGTACCTCAACTTTTCATTCTCTCTCTCTCTCTCTCTCTCTCTCTCTCTCTCTCTCTCTCTCCCCCTCTCCTCTCTCTCTCTCTCTCTTTCTCCTCTCTCTCTTTCTCTGAGACATGGTCTCACTATCTCCCCCCAGCTGTCCTGGAGTTTACTATGTAGATCAGGCTGACCTCAAATTCACAGATGTCTGCCTGTCTCTACCTCCTGAGTGCTGAGATTAAAGGCTTGTGCTACTACATATAGCCCCCCTCCCTCTCTCCCTCCTTCTCTCTCTCCTTTCTTTCCTTCTCTCCCTCCCCCCTCTTTCTCCTTCCTTTTTTTTTTTTTAAATAAAACTGTATTTATTATTCTTTGACAACCTTGTACACCTCCACTTCTTCCTCTCATCCCTCATCCACTCTTTCGGAACCCCTTCTCCCCCCCCCCCCAATAAGTCTCTCCTAGGTTCACATCTCAGTTTATTTTTTGTGGCCCACTGGGTTCACTTTGGGCTGACCTCATGAACATGGGCAACTTACTGTGGCTGTACCACTGAAGACAATGAGTCCCCTACTAAATGCCACTAGCTCCCCAGGAAGGGGTGGGGCCTCCAGAGTCCCTCCCTTACCTAAGATGTAGCCAGTAGGTTCTTTAATCCCTCTTTAGTCAGCTTTCTGTTGAAGTTACTAAATTTTAACCTTCTGGGGATGGATTTTCTTCCCTTTTGATAACCCTGACTGGTTCGTGATTCTCCCTTAGTCATCCTCCTGTGGGGTACACCTCCATCTACAGTACCACCCAAGAGTACTTTTTAGGAATTTTACACCAGCCACTGCAGCATGACAGGCAGCACTTGAAGGCTTTAACAATAGTGTAAAGTCACATGTATATTTTAATTGGTTTTTCTTTCATGAGTAGTTGTATCTACACTGTAAAGTACACTGTAGTTCAATCTTGTGTGGCCAGACCACCATGGAGAGACCAGGAAAGCCTCACTTATGGCTTGGGGGGGGGGTGTTGGACAGCTCTCTGCATCTCCATGTGGCTGGGTAGGACTTCCTAACAACATGGTGGCTTCTGGGAAATCAGAGTCTTGTGTGGCCATGTTAATATTATAAAATAATTATCTAAAATGTAAAATAAAAGATTTAGAGGGATCTTAATCCAGCAACATGGCTACTCTGGCGGGAATACAGACATGCCCTTAGTACACACCTTTAATCCCCAACAGTGAAGGTAAAGTTAGTTTGCAGAAGGAATTATCCATGTTTGAAAGTGATGTCTAACTGAGAGGCAGACAAAGGGAGGAATCAGAGAAAGATTTGACGGAATAGGATATGCCCAACTCTCAGGAGAAGAGAGAGAGAGATCTAATTTCTTCTACAAGACCCAAGATATTAATCACCTGCTTAGCTACATTTGTCAGTGGATTAACCCATTGATGAAGCTGGCGCCTTAAGATCCAGTCTACTTTCATAGCACTAGCAGCTAGGCAATGAAGGCTTCAACTTAGGAGGCATGAGGTAGGAGTACATAAAGAACAGCACATCTGTCCCATGCTCTCAAGGTCTTGATGGGAAATTCTGTCCCCTTGAATCACCTGGGTTTTCTGAAACCTTCAGAGGTAATGATATTGGTGATACCAACTCTTGTAAAATGCTCTCTGCATACCAAATGTTATATCAATTCAAATATTTGACCCTTACCGTAATCCCATGGTGAGTCCTATTATTTTCCCAAGAAGTGCATGATGTGTACATGTTTATACAGATGGGTAATGGCAGGAGGAAGATCTGAGAGCATGGCATTTGTGCTCGATCATTGTACAACAGGTTACCATAACCATAGTCGCTTTAAGTAAACATCTATTCTCTCACAACTTATCTTAGTCATAAATCTGCAAGTGGCTTAGTTGGGGCCTCTGGATCAAAGACTGTCAGAGGCTATCAACATTGTAAGCCAGTATAAAAGTCATGTCAAGGGTCAACTAAGAAGAGACTTGTTTCCATTTTTTGCTCATGTTGCTGTGAGCAGAAGCTTTCACTAGTTAGGGGCTGGGAACAATGGTTTCTTGCCACACGGATCTAGAATTGCCCATAGTACTGCAGCTCAAATCCTAAAGTTAGGAAATAGAGAACAAAGAGAAACAAGAGTTTTTCGGTTTTCAATTAAATCTTGGGATGGTACCCACCTCTTTTGCTACGGTTTATTAAGTTGGAATGAATTACTAGGCCCACCCCGCTCTTGGAGAACT
This sequence comes from Mus pahari, assembly GCF_900095145.1. Classification (NCBI taxonomy): domain Eukaryota; kingdom Metazoa; phylum Chordata; class Mammalia; order Rodentia; family Muridae; genus Mus; species Mus pahari. The sequence goes on along the minus strand of NC_034612.1, from coordinate 10,238,416 downwards.
ATGGGGACTATGTCAATGGCAGCCATCTTGGAGGCAGCCATCTTTGAAGCAGCCGCACTGGTAACAGCCATATTGGAAGTAGCCATCTTAAAGTGGCCATCTTAGATGCTGACTGCAGCCACTACTGGACTTTTACTCCGTGGCTGCCTTTAGTGATAATAAAGTTGCTTGAATGTTCTGACTTTCTTCCTTGTGTTCATTATTTTGTTCTTAAAAGCCAAGGATGTGCTGGGTAACCCACTGAATTCTCTCAGTTTTGGTGGCTGTTTTCCAATAAGAAAAACACGACAATGATAATAATAATAATAACAACCACTAAATACAGAGGTTGTATTTCATCATGGATAGATCTGGTTGGATCTTCAAGAGAGGGGTGAGTGCTGGTTGAAAGGTTACTACATTAGGGAAAAGCTGAGCGTGTTGTTTTTCCTTAGAGTCTACAGCAGACAAAGGCAGAATCTCCTTTCTTTGTGAGGATACTGAAATGGAAGAACGGGAATCCTTGCTGACTTGTGGACTGGCTTTCATAAATTCCTCTGATGGGGGTGGGGGAGACTTTTCTTATCAAAATATTCAGAGGTATACACACACACACACACACACACACACACACACACATCCGGAATGAGAAATTTTCAAATTGCTACTGCAGATCCCTCTGACTTCATGACAAGATGACTTCTCTCAGTTCACAGGAAGTCAACCCTTGCACAGCAGAGCCACAGTCACTTTCTGGCCTCCCTTGGCTCTCGGATCTGAGGCTATCTATGGAGAAAGGGATCTGTTTGTTTTGAGGGCACAAATCAGGATCCTTGCACAGGAGTGTTTCCCAGAAAAGCCCCCATATTCTGAGGAGTCTTGTGTTTCATTGTGGGAAGGCTCCTTCAGCTAGAATTGTCCTTCCCATTGGGAGCCTAAGCTTGAGGCTGCTTTCCCCACTGACTGGGTCAGAGTAGAAGTGTTATCTCCTCAAACCATCACTAACTCTTGAAATTTCTCGGTCTCACAGAGTAGAGAGTGGTATGGCGCTGGACTCAGTCATGGTGAGTCCAGAAGAAAATTATTTTGGCAATAACACCAGTGGCTTCTTTTGCCAAGTGGTGTGATATCTGCCCTGGCATGTGATACTGATGACATCCTATGGTTCTTAGCTATAGCCCGGGACAAGGAGCTATGTACAATGAAGGTGGCTTGCTCAGGGTCTTAGATAGGACTCAAATGTAGCCTCCTTTGATGCTGGAGCCCATTCTGCCAGTCATTAAGCATCCCTTCCCTCCCATAGTGCTTCATGCAATAGGCAGTATGCTTGGATGTGGTTAGCACATTTGTTCACAAAGCACTGTTTTCTGACAAAAAAAAATATGAGTGTAGCTCTGGCTTTTTCAGCTTACTTGATCTCCTATTTTTCCCCACCTCAGTCCTTAGTCTGTTTTATTTCAGGTCTCAGGGGACTAGGCTCTCTTCTCTGTCAGTGTCCTCCGTTCTGATTGGTTGGGACTGAGCACCATGGCAAGCAGCTGCATTGGGTACCTAGGCAGATACTAACAAGTTAGAACAGAGGTCATCTGTGCATAGAACCTTTCTGTCTGCCGGGCGTTGGTGGCGCACGCCTTTAATCCCAGCACTTGGGAGGCAGAGGCAGGCGGATTTCTGAGTTCNTGAGTTCCAGGACAGCCAGGGCTACACAGAGAAACCCTGTCTCGAAAAACCAAAAAGAAAGAAAGAAAGAAAAAGAAACTTTCTGTCTGGTGATGGGTCTGTGTGTCTGAACAGAGTTGCCTCCTCCATATTTGCTATTCCATCTGCCCTCACAGGTGAGTGGGGCAGATCTTAGTGACGAGAGATGAAGAGAAAAGGATGTCATCTTGTGATGACTCTTTCTCCCCAGCTTCCACCGGGCTGCTGAGAACAGACTTGAGAAAGAAGGAAGTGAGGCGCTAAGATCCACATGGTCTCCACCCAGTGTTTTGGTGACATATTAAAGGTTTGGTGAGAGATGTGAGAGAGAGGTGGGGTGGGGAGGTGAGAAGGGGGGGAAGTGGGGGGTTGGGATGGAGCTTGAGGGTCTACAAAGCAGGCAAGAGCATGTCGACCAGATTCCTGTGGATCGCGTCTACCCTAGACCCATGTTGGAAGGTCTTCAAACAGCACGCTCGCATACAAAGACACGCATAAAACCGCACACATACAGATCAGTTTTGTCTCTTCTATGTAAAATTCACGTTTCACACAGACCTCTGACCTGATGCCTCTCACGGGGCTAAGGGCTCTGAACATTTGAAACTAACATGCCCCCCCCAAGGGCTTGGAGTATGGGGGTTGCTTTTCAGACACATGCTAAACATATTCCATGGAACCTTCCCTGTGGATAATACTTCCTTCCCTCTGTCTTCTCTACTTGTGACCACCATCATATATTCTCTTCATCAAATAAATCAGATGGAACGCACTACTGGTTCATCTGCTCCCTCCCTCCTCCTACTGAGGGAGACAGGAACGCAGCATCCACCTTTGACAGCCAGGCTCACAGGTACGCATTCATAAGAGGAGAATACACAGATGGACATGGGCAATGCACAACTTCCATACACCTAAATGCTTGTGAACACAGAGTAGAGATGTAAACAGAGGCACACCATACATACAACATGTGCATGTACAAATGTGCACACACACACATACACACACACACTATAAGTCTTTCCTTGACTAATTACTCCATCGTGTGTGTGTGTGTGTGTGTGTGTGTGTGTGTGTGTGTGTGTGTGTCCCAGCATCCCCCCCTGGCAGACACACGCCGGCCAGCCACCACTTGAATTAGCACCAAAGGATTATGGGACCCTGGGCCATTAATCTAGGTGACAAACAGGACTCAGAAGGCATATTTGCACCCCGAAATTGAAAAGATTAGGACATATTTGTCAAGGATTGGTAGGGCTTTATCGCCTCCACGGCAGATGCTGTTAAATATTCATGAACCGCATAAGTGGGAGAAGCCCTAGCTAGACTGGGCACTTTCAGAGGCGCGGGGAGAGGAGGGAGAGATTTATCTGAACTCAGCAAGGGCTGAAAGGCAGGGGCTCCTGTCCCTCGCTTCTGAGCAGGGTGCGATGCATCAGGGAGGGCCCTGCAGACTTCTTTGTGAGGGAGGAGTCGAGAGGGCTCAGGTGGGCTAGGCTAGGAGGGGTGACAGGAGGGGGTGTGACTTTTCTCTAGGCTCTAGTCTGGATGCATTGTGAAGGATTGTTTACTGCCTTCTGCCAGCCCCAAATAGGCAAGGAGTTCCTCTGGGGAGCACCCCTGCCTTCCTCAGGTCCCCATCCTTCTGTCTCCCCAGTGTCCAGAATAGTAGTAGAGTCAGTGGAATGCAGTGGCTGACATGAGGGAGGGAAGAAGGATAAAAAGATGACCCTAAGGCTGGTTCTGCAGGTGCCATAAAAACCAACCTGGGCACACGATTGTGGGGGTAAAAGAGGGAGCTTGGACTGACCCAGGCACACATTCTTGGCCTCAGAGATTTGAACAAGTCACCAAATGCTCCTGAGGTGTCACATCTTCACCTTGAAAATGGAGAAGCAACACTGTTGTTAAAAGTGTGCTTTTATTATAAAGGAAAGTGTGGATGTACAAACTGGGATACTTCACTTTGATTAGTTGTGTGAGTGTGTGTCTGTGAATTTCCTGTCGGCATGAATTTGTTAGCCATTTGAATCATTTCTAAGTCATCAGAGTCCAGCTCAGTGCCTGGTACCCAGGATGCCACCCATCCATCCATCCTTCTATCTATTATCAGTTTATCCATCCATCCATCCATCTATCCATCCATCCATCCATCCATCCATCCATCCATCCATCCATCCATTCATCCTTCCTTCTAACCATCATCCATCTATCCCATAGCAGACACCATCATCTCTGTTTTATATACATGCCACCTTCATTTCTTAGCAGGAAGGGGTTCTGTACTTCTGGGAGTTCTTCCTGCCTGTAGACCAGGTTGCCTACCACCACTGCCTGAATTGTGCTAGGCCTTTCCCTGTGTGACCAAAATGGCCTGTTTCTTGTCTTCCTGCTTAGCAGAAAAGCCTGTCTGTCAGGCTGCTTCCCACTGTCAAGGACAACCTCAAGGTGTCTGCAGTTTCTGGCACAATCTTACCTGGATAGCCACTAAGCTCCCAAACCTACATGCTTGTCTAAGCTCAAGAGGCCGGGGCTGGATTCAGGCTAAATGTAAGATCTCTTCTGCAAGATGGAATACTAGCCTTCAGAGGAGATGCAGAACAGAGAACAAGCGGGCACACAACTGGGTGGACAACTGGCAGGTGTGCCAAACTATGTTATTCTTTTCTCTTTCCCAGAGAAGAGCCTGCAGTTTACCTGGGGATGGGGATGCGGCAAGAAAGCTTGTATTTGAGCACAAAATGAAGGAGCCCAAGATAGAGCAGGGGTGGTGGGGGTGGGTTAGCTAGAAGTTCTGAGTACGTTGTTCTAAAGCAGAGGTTTTGATTGGTAGGTCCACTGGCCATCTTTCTTAAGGCCCTGGGGACTCACTGCAGCTCCCAAGGACCTGTATGGCCCTGCCCCCAGACCCCAAGGACTGGAAATGAGTTCTTTTTTTGTGAAGCAGAGATGGAAAAAGCCTCTTTGTCAAGTACCTGAGTGTCAGGTGGTGAAATGGCAAGCATTGGTCTTCAGAGCCATCTGGACTTAAAGCGGGCTTGATCTGGTCCCCTATGAGGGCATGGTGGGTGTGGGGCAGGGAGCAATGTGACAAAGCAAGGAGGGACGGAGGACCTGGCAGGACTGAGCAGTGGCTTGCAGAATCCTGGGGAAGGAAGCTGGGTGCAGCCACCGGCCTGATTTGAGGTTCTGCTCTGCATCCGTTCACCCGTCACTGAGGCATAACCTCTCTGTGCCTCTGTTTCTGTAAAATGTGGGCAATGGTAGATCCTCTGCTTGTCTGGGTTCTCCCTCTCCCCCACCCCCTCCCCCTCCCTCTCCCTCCCTCTCTCTCCCCCTCCC
>NC_034612.1:10223815-10233366 GCF_900095145.1 Mus pahari | reverse complement strand
CCTCCCCTCCCCCTCCTTCTTCTTCTCCTTCTTTCCCCTCTTCTCCCTCCTCTCCTTCCTCTCCTTCCTCTTCTCCCTCTTCTCCTTCCTCTTCTTCCTTCTCTTCTTCCTCTTCCTCCTCTTCTTCTCCTTCTCTTTCTTTTTCTTCATACAGAATCTCATGTAGCACAGGCTGTTCACAGACTCCCGGTGTAGCAGAGGACGGACTTGAACTTCTAAACCTCTTTGCCCCCACCTTCAGAGGGCTGGGATGACAGGCACGATCCGCATTGCTCAGCTATTCCATGCTGGGGCTTGAACCCAGAGTTTCACACACATGGGCAAGCTATCTACTAACCGAGCTGCCTCCCAGCTCTAGGAAACTTCTGGTAAAGATAATGAACCAATCCACATAAAACCAGAACAGCAGCCACCCAGCCTAGTTCTCATGGCTCTTCCAGGCTTTCAACGGATATGATTACAATGATTGCCATTTAATCTATTTTAACTGTTTGGGCATAGGCAAGATGACCTTCTCTTACAGATGAAAAATGGGGACTCATATCAGCTTTTGAGACTTGCCCATTGGTGACTCAGTGGGTGACATTCGTGTGTGTCTGCCTGTCTGTCTGTCTTTAAACTGTGCAAAGCCCCTTGTCCCCACTTCTTCCTGGTATGATGCTGAAGAGAGAAGGAAGGTTTGTGATCAGCCTTGGCAGCAGCCAGACTCATACAGCCTCAGCCTGAGCACTAGGCAAAGCCAGTAATGTACTGCGGATCCATCAGTACCACTTGAATCTACTGACTTGGGAGGAGAATCAAGGGACAGTAGGCCCTTCCCATACCTTGATATCCTCCATGGAGCTTTGAGCCACAGAGGTTCCATATTGACCCTTTACAGGGGGAGCAGAGCGGAGGGCTTTGAACCAAAATGGCCCTAGAGAATATGGGATGGATGGTTGTTTTCCAGACCCGTTCCAAATATAATCCCAGTAAATGACGTTTTGTCTTGGGTCTGTGTCACCACCTGTGACGGCCCCTTCTCCATCATTACAAACGAGGGGAGGAGGTTAGTTTTTTTGTCTTTGCCAAAGGAAGAAACGGATCCGGAGAATGGGAGGAAGGCAGACAATCCTAACAACAACATCCATCCCCAAGCTACAGCCCCATTAGCCCTCCTCCATCCTGCAACCCCTGCCTCATGCCCCTTTGAGCCCAGCCAGCCACCTAGAGTATTTAGGGGAAGCAGGGAAGCCTGGGATGAGAAAGTGGGAGGCTTTTCCCTGCAGCTCTGTCTGTGACATCCGCAGGGCTCTCACCAACAAAGTGTACCTTGATCTATTCCCCTCGGTAGCGATTTCAACGCCAGCAATAACAGAGATCCATCATTGCCTTCGCGGGCAGTGGAGGATGGTGGGGGTTTGTTTTTCTTCTGGTGTGGACGGGAAGATCTTTATTCTCTCCTTGTTTGGGGTGACGTCTGTCCAGAGAGGCCATCGAAGCTCTGCGAGGAGAGACTGTGTAGAGGTTGAGATAGAGAGCCAAGGGAAGGGCGGAGCATAGGCCGGGCATCTGACCTCTGGCAAGGTCGTACCTCAGGGTGTTCCTCTCAGAAACAGGGAGAAAATGCTGGACATGGTAGTTCATGCCTTTTATTTTGGCACTCAGAAGACTGAGGCAGGGGGATTGGTGTGAGTTTGAGACCAGCCTGGTTTACATAGCAAGTTCCATGGCAAAGCTGCATAATGAGACCTTGTCCAAAACAGATAGATAGATAGATAGATAGATAGATAGATAGATAGATAGATAGATAGATACATACATACATACATACATACATATATACATACATACATACATACATACATAGATACATAGATACATAGATACATAGATGCATAGATGCATAGATACATAGATAGATAAGTAGGTAGGTAGATAGGTAGTTAGATAGATAAGTAGATAGGTAGGTAGGTAGACAGAAAGACAGACAGACAGATATATAGATACATAGATAGACAGTGTAGAGGCGGGGGACTATCTTACAAGACAGGGAGGCTGAGAGCAACAGGTGGCCATGGTTAAAGACAACATAACAGTTGTCATTGCTCACATAGGTTATAATGAACTAAAGTTTTTGCGGTACCTGGCAGGTGTGTGGCCACCTTAAGCATAGACTGCACATCGTGGGCACTTGTCTGTGGGCACTTGTCTGTGGCAGGGAGGGCTTCCACTCTGATCTTCCATTTCACCCACGGAGTAGAACCTTCTTTCTTTATCCATTTCCTACCCGATGGAAGGGAGGTCCGGAGAGGCTTGGCAACTTGTCTAAGCTCACACAGCAGGCAGCAGGGGTTCTGTCAGTGTTTAAAAGCAGATGACCTAGCCCTCAGCCAACCCTCAATGTGCCGTTCCTGGGTCAGCAGCCACTCAGTCACCTAGAGTTTGAAAATGCAAGTTCTCAAGTGTCCCCGGACCCAGTGAACCCTAAGCTTGGTGGGTGGGCTTCAGCCTTGTATGTCTCAACAGTCATCGAGTAGCGCTAAGCCTGCCTGGGTGTAAAGTTCACGGCAGCTCTGGCAAAGATGGCAGATTCAGTGTAGTTACTTCCTTTGGGGTCCCGTCCTTACTCTTGACCTATGAAAGCTAATGAAGATTCAATGGGTTCAGCACCCTAGGATATATGCACAGCCTGCTGCATGTATAACAGTTCAGGCTCAGACTCTCCCCCTGCAAAAACCCCCTAAGATGGATCTGCACCAGCAATGGCCTTCATGGGTTGTGCTCCATGGTGAACTCTTGTAAGAAGAAGTAGGGCTGGATTGTGGGTGCTGGTGACCTAACTCTAGGAAGCTCTGGGGGTGTGGCCTCAGACATGGCCTGATTGCGCAGAAAGGACCCTGGTCTGTGCACCCAGAGTGAGCAAGTCCCCATAGAGGTACAAAGCCTGAGGAAGCATCTTCCTCCAGGGAGAGCCTTTCCTAGCTCCACAAGCTGCTGCTACAACTTATGGGCAACGGCCTCAGGCTGGGGCTCCGGGCATCCTGACTTTCGCTAGGTATATCTTGTGAGAGTCATCTGCCAAATGGGAACAAAAATGTGTGTCTTCTCAGCTTTCTCACCAGGAGTGTTTTGGTAAGCGACATGATCACAGTATCACATGGTTTCCTGTTTGCCTGTCACAGTTCTAGGTTGCTCTGGGGGGTTTCATGCACAGCGGCTGAAAATATAGTTCCTCCTGTCTGAAAAGAAAGAGGTAATAGAGACTCAGAGAGTGCCTGAGGTTTTCAGCTACCAGGGAGAATGATGGGATTCCTGACAGCTGATACCCAGTCCAGTGGTACTCCGGTATTGGGAGCTTGTATTCAGGAACTGTCCTCTACAGGTATAAAGAGTGGGTGTTCCCACCTCTCTACAAAATCAAACAAACCATCCAATGGATGCTGCTCCCAGCCTTAAGGGAAGCCCAGGAGCTTCCTGTTACCCCTGGGGAAACTGAGGCATAGAACCGAAACCAAGAAAAGCAGCTATCCGGTGGGTTGTTCTCAGTTCAAGGCTTTATTCCAGAGCTCTGGCATCTCAGGAGGCTACAGAGCAATTCTGCACAGCCCTGGATGCAGAAGGGAGAGGCGTTTATCAGTCGAGTCTCTCCGTAATGACCCAGGGTAGGCGTCTAGAGCAGACCCAGGCTGATGTGCCTTGGGCCTCAGATCTGAAGGCATGATCCTGTTATTCAGTGAAGACTAAAGGAAGTCACTGGGGCTGCCCAGCTAAAGAGAGGAAGAACCCACAAAGAAACCATACCCAGCCCAGGGTCCTTCCTGCTGGCCTGGAGACAACCCCAAATGAAGAAGATTAGGAGAGGAGGTAGCAGTGGACTGCTGGGGCCCAAATTCAGCTATGGGCTCATTCATTTACATATCCTGAAGGCAGGGCAGAACTTAAGGCAGGGTGGAACTTCTGCAGCAGAGATTATAAGGCTGGATACAGCAAAGATATTCACTGCCCAACCTGCGACCCAGGGTCTAGACAGAAAGTTCTCCTCTGGACAAGGGGATGGGGTTTAAGATAGACTGAAAGGGAGCAGGCCCACAGGTGGGGTCTCTGTCCAGACCTGTCCCTGAGCTCAATGCATTCTTATGTCCCTCGGGGAGGTCTTGCTTGTGTGATAGTCCCAGGGTGGAGGCAGAGTGGCAGAGTGTAGAACCAAATGGGACCTTCTCAGATAAGTTGACAAGTGTTCTGATTCTCTGACGTGATCATGTAGCCCAGGCTGGCCTATGTCTCATGTAGCCCAGGTTGGCCTATGTAAGTGTTGGGATTACAGGCACGCACTAACCACACCTGGTTTATGCGGTGTTGGGGGATTGAACCCAGGCTATTTATCCACAGGGCCTCATCTCCAATGTGCCTTCAGCTTTCAGGTAAGCCTTTTCTTGTCTGGGCCTCAGTTTTCACATCTGTAGAGTGACTATGATAAAGGTCTCCTTTTCGGTCCTGTGTGTAGAAATCTTCTGGGTGTGCCTTTTCCTCCCCCTCCCCCTCCCCCTCTTAAAGGAAGGACAGGAGGGATTTGGGATCTGAGATCTGACTGGGGAGTTCAGAGGAGCCTGCAAGGTCTAGTGAAGAGAAGATGACAGGAGTCAAGAGGGGTAGGGGGAGAGAGGTGGGGGCGGGGAAGCAAAGGACAAAGACACGGGGTTGTTGAGTGAGGAGCAGATGGGGAGGAGTGGCCCCCGGTGGGACGCAGGAGAACGGCTGGCCACAATCACAGGCCCAGCAGTGGAGCGTGAGGCCACAAGCAGAACTCTAGCTTTTGGCGGAGAATGAGACCTAGGGGCTAATGAGCCTGGGAGGTGCGCAGACCGCCTTCTTGTTAATTCCCGCTCCTGGAGCAGCCGGGGAAGGCAGCGAGGGCCAGAGCTGGGCAGCTGGGTCCTTACTCAGGACCCGGCCAGCTGGTCAGCCTCCCGGCGGCGGCTCCTCGCCAGGCCAGCAGCACACCGTGAGTCTGCTCAGCCACCTCGGACCCTGCTGCCACTGGCCTTGGGCAGGAGAAGTGGGGACCAAACCCCTGGGGGAAGGGTGTGGACAGCTGTGTGCTCACCGCAATAGTGAATTAAGTCCGGTGACTTCCCACGGGGTCAGGAAAAGGACCACATCCTGGAGGTGTGGGGGGAAAAGGTTCAACTTTGGGCTGGAGACGTTTTCTAGTTGGTAGGGTGCTTGCTGCTCCTGCGCAGAGTCCTGGGTTCAATCCTCTGTGGTGGCTCTTGCGATCCTTGCATGTGGGAGGTGAAGGCAGAAAGAGCAGACATTCAAGGTCATCCTGCAGTGAGTTCAAGGCCAACTTGGCTTAGGAGACCCTGTCAGCTTTTCACAGTGACCGCGATCATGTGATCTAGTGATGTCAGTGACATCCAGTCAGAAGGGTATTTCTGCCTTTGGTACTTGGAAACACAGGTATTTCTGCCTTTGGTACTTGGAAAATTTGAACCAATTCCTTACTTCTTGAGGCAGGTCCTGGCTAAGTTGCCTTGAACGTGTGAGCCTTCTGCCTCCACCACCTGACTAGCTAGGATGATGGTTATTGAGTTCTGTGCTGTGGGGGCCAAGCTACACTCTGCTCACCAGATATCCCGGGCACCCACTGGGAAAAACATTTCTTCAGAGATCACTGGATCCCTTGGGAGCTGCCGATGATGGTCCTATTTATGGATGGGAAAAAGAGACCTCAAAAAGTGGACACTCTATGCCTTATAGTGTAGGTTCTAGTCTATAGACTAAAGGTCAGTGGTTCTCAACCTGTGGGTCACGTATCACCTACCCTACATACCAGACATTTACATTACGATTCATAAAAGTAGCAAAGCTGTAGTTTTGAAGTAGCAGCAAAATCATTTTATGGTCGGGGGTCAGCACAACATGAGGAAATGTATTAAAGGGTCTCAGCCTTAGGAAGGGTGAGGACCAATGTGCTACACTGTAGAGGATCCCACTTTGGTTTTTCCACCCCTTCCCATTCCCACTGGCTACTAACATTTTATACTGTTTTTTTTTTTCAGAGATGGAACTTCCCCCTCACATCTACTTAGAGAGTATCACACGATGCGCACTGTTTTATAAGTAGTTTGTCTCATTTAGCAACCTAGCACGTACATCCAAGAGTGAGAAAAGTTGCCTATTGGTATATAGATAGCATAGCACACTATGTATTAGTATGGACACAGACGTACACACACATTCACACATACACACAGACACACACACACATACACACATGTACACACACACATACAGATATACCCACACATGCACACACACATGCACATACACACAGGCACACACACTTGCACACACACATACACAAGCACACACACATGCACACACACTTTTCTAACAGACACACAAAGCCATCACCAGGAATTCTTCTGAGAAGCCGTGTGACAGCAGCTGGTGTAGGTGACAGGGGACCTGGACTTCATTTTGCACACTTACAACTTATTTGTAACAGCACTCTTGTACTTAGTTTACATTATAGACCTCATAAGAATGGAGTCGGGACTGGCAAGATGGCTCAGTGAGTAGAACAGCTTGCCTCATGGGCCAGAGGGCTGCAGTTTGATCCCTAGGGTGAAAAGTCAAAATCTTGCCCTCCGAGCTCCACACGTGTGCCCCTCCCCGTTTCACATACAATGACAATAAATAAAATAAAGTTGATAACACGGGCTCCAGGATAGAGCATGTGTATACTTGCCTGGCATGTAGAAGGCTCTGATTGTCCGTTCAGTGTAGCCAAAATCAAATCAAGAGAGTGAAACACCCAACACGCAGTATGGATATCTTTCTTTGCAATTAGTCAACTCACGGAGTGTGCATTTAAAAAGCTATGCCATTACATAGGTGTGCTGACCTGAGTTTCACAGGCTGTAGGCATGGGTCACTGTCTGACTACGAAGAATGCAGCCATGAGCCCCTCGAGCTCCCAGGTGCTTGGAAGCTGCTGGAGTGACCCCAAGATCTCTCCCCAACTTCTCAGAAGCTCTTGGTAGCACTACCTCATTTAACCACCCCAGCAACACTGAAGCTTCACTGTATACATCAGGGAATGGAGAGAGATCCCAAGAGGTCAGGATTTTGCTCAGGGTCACACGGGGGATCGTGACCTTTGGAGAAGTGTTAGAAGACAGTCACCTACGTTTCTTGCCCAGACAGGTGCTCTGGACAGAGAGACTGTGGAAGTCTCTTGGTGTTTGGTTTTCAGCCATGGCACATGGGTAGCAAATCGCCCATGAGTGGGAAGAAGGCTATGGAGATGTAGTGTGGAAAGGAGGTGTGGCTTGGAAAGCCAGGAGAATCTTTGCCACAATATTCTGCCTCCTGCCTCCTGGGGCTGCGGGTCACATGACCCTGCACATTCCATAAAGCTGCTAAGAACTAAACACATCCACAAAGGAGGGCAAAGTAAAAGGGAACATCCCCTCAGCCTGTGAGAGGCCAGCAAACTGCACCCTTGTTAGCGCCTGCTTGTGGTCTTGCTCTAGAATGAGATGTCCTCCATGGGGACCCTAGGTGATGGGCATAGCAGCTCTCTTTGACACCGCACTAAAGCTGTACGGTGCTCTCGATGTACGATGCTCCCTGAAGAAGCTCAGCTTGTAGAGGCTGAGCCAGTGTGACTCCAGCAGCTTTTCCATCCATTCATCCATTTGTCTGTCCGTCTGTCTGTCCGTTCATCCATCTATTATCTGTCTGTCTATCCACTTATGCTCTTTCTATTATCTATCTATCTGTCTATCATATCTATCTATCTATCTATCTATCTATCTATCTAATCTATCTATCTCACTGTCTGTGTCTGTCTGTCTGTCTATTATCTAGTAATATCCATGTATCATCTGCCTATCATCTAACACTTGTCTATATATCATCTACCTATCTATCCATCTAGCATCCATTTCTTCATCTATCATCTATGTGTCTGTCTACCCACTTATTTATCTATGTATCTCTCTATGTATCTATTTGTCTATGTATCTATTTATCTATGTATCTATGTATCTATGTATCTATCTACCTGGTGTTTATTTTTTTTATTTATTTTTATTTTATGTGCTTTGGTGTTTGGCTGTATATTTACATCTGTATATGGGTGTCAGATGCCCTGGAACTGGAGTTACAGTCAGCTGTGATCTGCCACATGGGGGCTGGGAATCGAACCCAGGTCCTCTGGAAGTCCAGCAGGGCTCTTAACCACTGATCCATCTCTCCAGCTCACAGTCTCTCTCTCTCTCTCTCTCTCTCTCTCTCTCTCTCTCTCTCTCTCTCTCTCTCTCTCTCTCCCCCCTCTCTCTTTTGCTCATGCTGAGAGATACTAGGCAAGTGCTCTACTACTGAGCCTCACCAACCTAAACAAGGTCTTAAAAGATCTTGTCCTTGAGATGAGCCAAGCATCTAAGGCTCTTACCTCACTGAGCTCCGTTTGAAACAGAATAAGTCAGTGACTCTGGGCAACCCTGAGAGCAGAAGCAGGTGTCAAGAAGGCAGCCCGGGGCCATGACAGCATGGGAGGTGGTGGTTGTGGGGACACCGTAACTCTTTCCAACTTGGATGAACACAAAGGTGGAATGGGTCATTTTTCCTGTCCAGGCAGCAGGTGGAGTGTTGTGAGCTTCCCATCTCCCTGAAGAATCAACTAGCCAGCTCTGCCAAGCTGTAGGCAGGATCCTCACATCGGAGCCATGAGAAAGAGGCCTCAGCTTGCACAGAGTAGCCTAGCAGGGATTCAAACCCAGGCCTGCCAACTCCAGGGCTCCTGGGCTTCCTGGAGATGAGAATCCTCTCCTTGCTGAGACAACAATGCACGGTGGGGTGCAACTCCACAGTTGTGGAGATCTCCTCCAAGAGGCAGACATGGGCAGCCAAGTTCCTGGTACCCCCAGCTCTGTCTCCATTTCAAGTTGAGCCCAGCCTTGCCCTGTGCTCTGAGGCTACTGCAGAACGGTAGGCGTGGGGGTGGAGCTGGAGGCTCTATACTTAGAACTCGGGTCACCTCCACCTTCTGTCCCCCTTCCTCTCTCCACCACCTTCCCTGCCACCTGCAAGCGGTCCCCAAGCCTCCCTTGGCTTCACCACAATTTAATGTCTCACCGAGCTGTCCCTATTTGACAAACAGGTGATTTTGTTAACGAGAAATAAACGAGATTCACAGGATGGGCGAGGCGTGCGGCAGCTGGTCTGAGGGCAAGATGTGCTGAGTTTATTAAAATAATATCTGGGCACTGCTCAGAGCACGGGGCCAGTGTGGAGAGGAGCCTGCTTCCCCTCCTGCTCACCTCTGCTCCTCTGCCCACACCCCTGCTCCTCTGCCCACACCCCTGCTCCTCTGCCCACACCCCTTCTCCTCTGCCCACACCCCTGCTCCTCCCCACACACCCCTGCTCCTCCACACACACCCCTGCTCCTCCACACACACCCCTGCTCCTTCACACACCCCTGCTCCTCCACACACACCCCTGCTCCTCCACACACACCCCTGCTCCTCCACACACACCCCTGCTCCTCCACACACA
>NC_034612.1:10201505-10223260 GCF_900095145.1 Mus pahari | reverse complement strand
CACACACACCCCTGCTCCTCCACACACACCCCTGCTCCTCCTCACACACCCTTGCTCCTCCCCACACACCTCCTTGTCCCTGTCTTCTTCCAGAGTGTGGACAGGCATCACTGGCATGGGGTTGAGGAAGGGGTGGGGGGAGGGGAGGGGAAGGGGGAGGTTCACTGTAAGGTGATGAGGAGGGATGTATGCGCCTGTGTGAGAGTGTGGTGTGTGCCCAGGTGTGTGGGTGTGTGACAGCCTGCACACACGTGTGTTTGGGAGCAAGAGTGTGTGTGTGTGTGGGGGGGTGAGAGCTTGTGTGGCAGAAAGGAGAGGAGGGAAGGGAGCAGAAGCTTGGAGGGAGGAGGGAGGGGGAGATGGGAGCCAGGGAGGGGCACGCATGTCAGGAGAAAGGGGGAAGGAAGGTGCAGAGGGAGAGGGGTCAGAATGTGATTGGGGTGGGGATAGTTGGGGGAGAGGAACGGGAAGGGAGACAAAGAGAGATGGACACAGAGAAAGGGAGAGAGACTGAGACATGAGACAGAGAGACACACACAGAGACAGAAACAGAGACAGAGACAGAGAGACACCGTGAGGGAAAGGACGGGCAGGTGGCAGATTGAGGCATTTAGAATCTAAGAAGTGCCACCCATAGAGTCAAAAGGATGAGGTCAAAGGCTCTGGGGCAAGGAGGGAGAAGGTGAAGAAGAGAAAGGTGGCTCTGAGACAGGAGAAAGATGGGCAGGCAGGGTTTGGAGTGAGCAACGGCTGGATGGAGAGCCTCGGGTTTACTGCTGTGTGATCTGCAGTGGATATCCTTCCCCCTAACCCTCAGCTTCTTCCTCAGACCCAGCTGATGCATCTCCAGAGGGGAGGGTGTTTGGGAGGGTGGCAGAGCCCGGATCTGGAGGTCCCTTCACATCTCTCCCCCCACCCACCCCATAGGGTGCCTCCTCTTCTTTTGTGCCTGGGCCTCCTGGATCTGTTTTCAGGTTCAGGGTCAAACCTGCTTCCTCAAGCTTCCTATCTCCCACCCCAGGAGACTCTGCTCTGCCCCTGATGGAGGACCCAGATTCTATTTATGATGAACAGTAACCTGTCACCTGTCCCCACACTCCTGGATACTGCCTCTGCTTCCTGGGTGGCAGGGGGTTGAGGGGTGGGGGTGGGGAACAGTAGCACTTGCCTCTTGCACCCCGGGGAGGATGGCCCCTATCTTGCTGGCTAGGACTCCATCCTGAAGGTTGGAAGGTCCCCAGTCTGGGCAGGTGGTCTCTCTGGGCAGAGTTCTGTTCTGGAACTCTCCTGTTCTGCCAATCCTCCTGGCCTCTCCCATTGGCCAAGACCCAAAGAATGCCCCGCCCCCACTCCATTATTTCTGAGTCGAGAACAAAGTAAATTCGGGTATCATGGAGTTCATAGCTGGTAGGACCTCGGGATTGATATCTTCTACCTCTTCTCTGTCCTGATTCCCAGATCCCTCTGAGCAAACTGTGTTGTCTGAGTAGGGCCTGTGCTGTTTCCTAACTCTTCCCTTTATCCAATTTGTGTTATGTCAACGAACAGTGTTAAGAAGCACGTTTTTGAAAAGTGGGGTGAGGGAGGGTACCCCTATGTCCCTTCCCCTTTTTGCAGGAGCTTGGACCGTCAATGTCATTAGCTAAGTGTGGGGTCCCAAAGTTCCTGGTACCTCTCTTGGAATGAGACCCAGAGGTACCCAGAGTGGAAAATTTACCGGATGTTAATCCGGCTTTCAATGCTGTGACAAACCACCAGAGCCTGGCTATCTTACAAAGTAGGAAGTGTAAAAGCACTTAGCGCAGTGTAGAGGAACCCCCAGTCCTTCCCTTAGCTTCACTGCCTGGCAGTGGGGAAAGTATGTACGGAAGAAGCTTTAAAAAGGAAACAGTGGAGAGGCTGGCTCCTTCTTACGATAACTTCTTGGGGCTATCAGTGACCCAGCAGTACCCTCTCAGTCAGCTCTAGCTTTTAAGGGTTCCACACCAACCTAACACCAGTACACTGGGGACCAAACCTGCAACACCTCACCCACTATGTGGGGCTCCCCCACCATGTTGATTTTGATCCAGTCCGGCAACTGTGGTCTAGTTTCATGTGGGCTCAGCAGCTGGAGAAGCCTCCAGACGCCTTATCTTCACCTCCCTGAAAACTTCAGATCCCCAGTCCCCAGGGAAATGTCTGGTTTCTCCGGAGACTCAGTTGTGTCATGCGATGCTCTTCTGGAGGCTGCCTTATGAGGGGCATGATTGGCTTTGGCAGACACTTGAGAGGAAGCACGATGTTTACAAACAGTGTTTGGAACCGACTGACAGTGACTATGCTCTTGTGTGGGTTCGCTGGCAGCGCTTTGCCGGTCTTTGCTGATCTTCACTTGCCGTGGCTTCATGGACAGAAAAGCACCCAAAGACCTTCTCTTGGTATCATGGCTACTTCTGCAGACTCGTGTTGACCTGGTGGATCAAACCGCTGGTACAGATCCATGTTTGACGTTTGCCTATTGGACCGGGCATCTGCTACTGATTCCCGTTTGCTGTTTGGACCGGACTGCTGATATCCTGTCAATGAAGATTGGAATCGCGCCCAAAGAACTACTTTTAAACAGGTCTATGTCCCCTTGTCCTATTAACCGTCTTCTCCCACTACCTCTGGTCAGTGGGCTAGAAGGGACATTGAAGCATTTAAGAACCCTAAATAAAGTAGGTTTTGAAAAAAAAAAAAAATCAGAGCCTACAGGTAGCGCCCTATGTTGGATGCCACCTGTAAAAAAAAAAAAAAATCATAGTAATTAAATTCTGTTTTTCCTTTCTCAGCCCCAGCTCTTGGAATGACAACTCTAAGGCTAGATATGTCTACCACTTGATTAGTTATCTCGACTTCAGTTCTACCCTGCTTCTTTCTTTTTTCTCTTCAGTGTCTCTCTCAGCATCTCTCTCAGCAACTCTCTGAATTCATTCATCTGTTAGTTTATGTCTGTTTCCCCAGTCCATCTCCCACCTCATCTCCCTGCATCTCTCTTTCATCTCTTACTATTTCCCCAAATCCTCTCTTTTCCTGCCAGTGTCCCACCTCCTATTTCCTGCCTCAGCACATTGGCCATCTGCTTTTTTTATTGACAGGTGATGCTCACTAAGAGATTCTACACTCCAGAGCTGGCCAGAACATAAAATATCACAAGATGGAATTGACTGTGTAGCAGGGAGAGCCGATATAGTCAGTGTATACCCTGATACTTATCATTTCTCCCTGGGCTTAAGTGTCTCATCTGTGGTGTGTGTGTGTGTGTGTGTGTGTGTGTGTGTGTGTGTATGTTTATATGTATGTGAGTGTCTGTGTGATTATGTGTATGTATATGTGTTTATGTGTATGTGTATGTGTGTATATTGTGTTTGCGTGTATGTGTATGTTTATATGTATGTGTCTGTGTGTTTATGTGTATATATGTATGTATGTATATGTGTTTATGTGTATTTATGTATGCATATGTTTATGTGTATATTGTATTTGTGTGTGTATGTTTATGTGTCTGTGTTGTTTATGTGTATGTATGTATATGTGTATTTATGTATATGTATGTGTATATTGTGTTTGTGTGTATGTTTATTTGTATGTGTGTCTATGTATAGGTGTGTGTTGGGGGGTGTCAGAATGAACAGAGGGCTTAGGAGTAACCAGACATTCTACTTAGCAGTTTTGGTCTGAATATTCTATCTGACCCCAGAGCGGCCCCACCCTGGCAGCTACTGTCACCATTCCCACTCAGCAGTAGAGGAGCCTGACAGGCTTATAACAGCCTGGAATGCATCCAAGCAATGAGCTAAAATGGGGACAGGCGTTGTCTCCTGCACAGCCTAAGGTGGGCCTCACCTTCCAAGGCAAGGTTGTCAGGCTGGCTCTTCCATCAGGAAAAGTGATGGGCTGGGAATGTGATGTGACCTCAGTGAACTTGATTCTGCTTTGGGTGCCATGTTCTTGCACATTCTACCTTCAGGGACCATGGACCTTGGAGACCTGGGCCTGGGTCTAACTCCTTGCTTCTCTCTATTCTTGTGCCTTGACATGAACCACAGCCACTGGAGGGATGCTCGCAAGCCAGAGTTTGTTAATGAAGGCATTCGGTGCTGCTGCTGGGAAGAACAGACAAGCCACACTGATAGTGTCCCTTGTCCTGTGCTGGGAGGTTTTCTAAGTATGAATCTCCAGTCAGTCCTACTATGCTCTCCATTGGTATATTTAGTTCAGAAATTCCAAGAACTTGGAAAAGGGCACATAGTGCTCAAATAGGGGTTTGGAGATGGTTCTACCACGTGTTGTTTACTGACTGGTTCTACCGTGTAAATGTGTCATGGTTGACTAAAGATCACCACCCGATCTCTGGTTCCAGGTGCCTGCAGCTTAGTTCAGTAAAAAGGAGACAGGTGTGGGTGTCTCCAGTCAGGAGCAAGAAGGGGGATATTTTGGGGGGAGCTGTGGAGAATGAAGGAAGGAAGGACACAATTTCCATGAATGTGTAAGAAGGAGAACTCACAGCAGCCTGGGAAAGAAGAGGAATAATCTAAGTATAGGCTTTAATTTTTAAAAAATATGCGTGTGGGGGGATATACGCACCACAAATGTGCAGTACCCACAGAGACTAGAAGAGGGCGGATATTTAAATTATGATTCCTAACACTAGCACAATTAGTTATGATGTAGCACAGAAAATAATTTTGTGGTGGTGGTGGTGAGTCACGAAGACAGGAGGAAATGTATGAAAGGGTCGCAGCATTAGGAAGGTTGAGAACTACTGGCTTAGAGGCACCCCCACAGGGAATGTCCTACAAGACTGTGCTTCCTCAAGAATCAGGAATCTGTCCTCTCCTGAATCCATTCCCTCTTCCCTCACCCTCATTACATTGATCCCACATCTTCTGAAGAGGCTCTGTTTTCTGTACTACGAACTAGGATGTCTTCCGAAATCTTTGTCAGCATGGGCATGGAAGAGCAGGACAATTTCCTTTAAAACAGTGATTGGCGAGCTGCTTAGGCCTAAAGTGTATCTGTATTCCTGGGACATGCTGTTTGTACAGGGCAGGCCTCTGGCCACTTTACATATCTAGGCATGTGAGGTAACCAGGCCTCTGTGAGGTAAACAGCCCTCTGTGAGGTGACCAGTACTTTCTGTGGGGACTCAGCATCTGTGAGATGACCAGTGCTCTGTAAGGTAATTAGTCCTCTGTGAGGTAACCAGTCCTCAGTGAGGTTACCAGTCCAATGTGAGTTGACTAGTCCTCTGTGAGGTGGCCAAGCCTCTGTGAATTAACTAGTCCTCTGTGAGGAAACCAGGTCTTTGGGAGGTGACCAGTCCACGGTGAGGTGACCAGGCCTCTCTGAGTTCATCAGGTCTCTTTGAATTGACCAGTCCTCTGTAAGGTGACCAGGCCTCTGTTAGTTGACCAGTTGTCTATAAAGGGACCAGTCCTCTGTGAGAAAACCAGGCTTCTATGAGGTTACCCTGTCCTCTGTAAGGCAGACAATGTATTGTGTGGTGGTCAATCCTCTGTTAAGTGTCTAATCCTCTGTGAAGTGACCAGTCTTCGGTGAGGTGACCAGTCCTCTGTGAGGTTACCAGTCCACTGTGAGTGGACTAGTCCTCTCTGAGGTGGCCAGGCCTCTCTGAATTCACCAGGTCTCTGTGAATTGACCAGTACACTGTGAGGTAGCCAGGCTTCTATGAGTTGACCAGTCCTCTCTAGGTGTCCAGAACTCTGTGAGATGATCAGGTCTATGGGAGTTAACCAGGCCTCTATGAGGTGACCAGGCCTTTGTGAGAAAACTAGGCCTCTGTGAGGTGACCAGTCTTTGGTGAGTTGACCCAGTTCACTGTGACTTGACCAGGCCTATGTATGGTGATCAGGCCTATGTGTGGTGGTCAATCCTCTGTGAGTGGACCAGGCCTCTGTGAGGTGATCAGACCTCTGTGAGAAAACCAGGCCTCTGTGAGGTGACCAGGACTCGGTGGTGACCAGGCCTCTCTAAGTTCACCAGGCCTCTGTGAATTGAGTTCTCTGTGAGGTAGCCAGTCCTCTCTGAGGTGAGGTAGCCAGTCCTCTCTGAGGTGATCAGTACTCTGTGAAGTATTTAGTCCTCTGTGAGGTGACCCAGTCCTCTGTGAGTTGACCAGTCCTCTATGAGGTGTCCAAGCCTCTGTGAGATGATCAGGACTATTTGAGGTAACCAGGCCTCTCTGAGTTCACCAGGTCTCTCTGAATTGACCAGTTATCTCTGAAGTAGCCAGACCTCTGTGAGTTGGCCAGTCCTCTGTGAGGTAATTAGTCCTCTGGTAGGTGACCCATCCTCTGTGAGGTGACCAAGCCACTGTGTGGTGACCCAGTCCTCTGTGAGGTGACCAGGCCTATGTGAGGTGACCAGTCCTCTGTGAGGTGGCCAGGCCTCTGTGAATTGACCAGTCCACTGTGAGGTAACCAGGCCTCTGTGAATTGACCAGTCCACTGTGAGGTAACCAGGCCTTTGTGAGGTGACCAGGCTTCAGTGAGGTGACCAGGCCTCTCTGAGTTCACCAGGTCTCTGAAATGACGAGTCCTCTGTAAGGTGATCAGGACTCTGTCAGTTAACCAGTCCTCTGTGAGAAAACCAGGCCTCTGTGAGGTGACACTTTCCTCTGTAATGTGACCAGGCCTATGTGTGGTGATTAGGCCTACGTGTAGTGGTCAATCCTCTGTGAAGCAACTAGTCCTTTGTGAGGTGACCAGTCTTCTCTTCTGTGAATTAACCAGGCCAATGCGAGGTAACCAGTTCAGTGAGGTGACCAGGCCTCTGTGAGGTTACCAGTCCACCGTGGGTTGACCAGTCCTCTGTGAGGTGTACAGGCCTCTCTGAGTTCACCAGGTTTCCAGGTGTCCAGGTCTCTGTGAGGTAACCAGGTCTTTGTGAGGTGACCAGGCCTCTCTGAGTTCACCAGGTCTCTTTGAATTGACCAGTCCTCTGTAAGGTGACCAGGGCTCTGTTAGTTGACCAGTCTTCTATGAAGTGACCAGTCCTCTGTGAGAAAACCAGGCCTCTATGAGGTTACCCTATCCTCTGTAAGGTGAACAAGCTTTTGTGAGGTGATCAGGCCTATGTATGGTGGTCAATCCTCTGTTAAGTGTCTAGTACTCTGTGAGGTGACCAGTCTTCTGTGAGGTAACCAGGCCTCTGTGAGGTTACCAATCTTCAATGTGGTGACCGGTCCTCTGTGAGGTTGCCAGTCCACTGTGAGTTGACTAGTCCACTCTGAGGTGACCAGGCTTCTCTGAATTCACCAGGTCTCTGTGAATTGACCAGTCCACTGTGAGGTAGCCAGGCCTCTGTAAGTTGACCAGTCCTTTCTAGGTATCCAGGCCTCTGTGAGTTGATCAGACCTATGGGAGATAACAGGCCTCTGTGAGGTGACCAGGCCTTTGTGAGGTGACCAGGCAGGCCTCTCTTAGTTCACCAGGTCTCTGTGAGGTGACCAGTCCTCTGTGAGTTGTCCCGTTTTCTGTGAGGTGATCAGGCCTCTGTGAGGTGATCCAGTCCTCTTTGAGGTGTCCTGTCTTCTGTGAGGTGACAAGGCCTCTGTGATGTGACCAGCCCTCTGTGAGTTGACCAGTCCTCTGTGAGGTAGCCAGTCCTCTGTGAGTTGACCAGTCTTCTGTGAGGTGTCCAGGCCTCTGTGAGATGACCAGTCCTCTGTGAGGTGACCAGGCCTCTGTTAGTTGACCAGTCTTCTATGAAGTAACCAGTCCTCTGTGAGAAAACCAGGCCTTTGTGAGGAGACCCTGTCCTCTGTGAGATGAACAGGCCTATGTGTGGTGATCAGGCCTATGAGTGGTGGTCAATCTTCTGTGAGGTGACCAGGACTCTGTAAGGTAACCAAGCCTCTCTAAATTCACCAGGTCTCTGTGAATTGACAAGTCCTCTGTGAGGTAATTAGTCCTCTGGGAGATGACCCATCCTCTGTGAGGTGACCAGGCCTCTGGGAGTTGATCAGTCTTCCTTGCAGTGTCTAGGCTTCTGTGATATGACAAGGCCTCTGGGAGTTGACCAGTCTTCCTCGAGGTGTCTAGGTTTCTGTGATATGATCAGGCCTCTGTGAGGTAACCCAGTCCTCTGTGAGGTGACCAGTCCTCTGTAAGAAAACCAGGCCTTTATGAGGCAACCCTGGCATATGTGTGGTGACCAGACCTATGTTTGGAGGTCAATCCTCTCTGAGGTAACTAGTCCTTTGTGATGTGACCAGTGTTCTGTGAGGTAAGCAGGCCTCTGTGAGGTGACCAGGCCTCTGTGAGGTAACCAGTCCTCTGTGAGTTGACCAAGCCTCTGTGAAGTGACCAGGCCTCTGTGAGAAAACCATGCTTCTGTGAGGTGACCCAGCCCTCTGTGAGATGACCAGTTCTCTCTGAGGTGACCAGGCCTCTCTTAGTTCACTAGGTCTCTGTGAGGTGACCAGTCCTCTGTGAGTTGTCCTGTTTTTTGTGAGGTTTCCAGGGCTCTGTGAAATGATCAGGTCTCTGTGAGATGACCCAGTCCTCCTTGAGGTGTCTCATCCTCTGTGAGGTGACAAGGCCTCTGTGATGTGACAAGCCCTCTGTGAGTTGACCAGTCCTCTGTGAATTGACCAGTCCTCTGTGAGGTAGCCAGGTCTCTGTGAGGTGACCCAGTCCACTTTGAGGTAACCAGTCCTCTGTGAAGTTACCAGTCTTCTGTTAGGTAGCCAGGCCTCTGTGAGGAGAGCAGTTCTCTGTGAGGTGACCAGTTCTCTGTAAAGTGACCAGGCCTCTGTAGTGTGACCAGTCCTCTGTGAGTTGACCAGTCTTCTGTGAGTTGATCAGGCCTGTGTGGGGTGACCCAGTCCTCTGTGAGTTGATCTTTCCTCTGTGAGGTAGCCAGGCCTCTGTGAGATGATCAAGCCTGTGGGAGGTAACCAGGCCTCTGTTAGGTAACCAGGACTCTGTGTAGTGACCAGACCTCTGTTAGTTGACTGGTCTTCTATGAAGTAACCAGTCCTCTGTGAGAAATCCAGGCCTCTGTGAGGTTCCCAGGACTCTGTGAGGTGACCAGACCTTTGTGAGTTCACCAGATCTCTGTGAATTGACCAGTCCACTGTGAGGTAGCCAGGCCTCTGTGAGTTGACCAGTCCTCTCTAGGTGTCCAGGCCCCTGTGAGGTGATCCAGTCCTCTGTGACTTGACCAGGCCTATGTGTGGTTGTCAATCCTCTGTGAGGTAACTAGTCCTCTGTGAGGTGACCAGTCTTCTGTGAGGTAGCCAGGCCTCTGTGAGGCAAGTAGGCTTCTGTGAGGTAACCAGTCCTCTGTAAGGTAACCAGACCTTGTGAGGTGACCTGGCTTTTGTGAGGTGACCAGCCCTCTATGAGTTGACCAATTCTCTATGAGGTGACCATTTCTTTGTGAGGTAGCCAGGCCTCTGTGAGGCTACCAGTCTTCTCTGAGGTGACCTGTGCTCTGTGAAGTGACCCAGTACTTTGTGACTTGACCAGACCTATGCTTGGTGACCAGTCCTCTGAGAGGTTAGTATGCCAGGGTGAGGCCACTTGGTATCTTGGAGCTTCCTGCTGTGTCTGTCCTTTTTAGATAGAGCAGGACAGACACGACAGCCTTAGGTGATGGAGGTGGTAGTGGCTCTGGGAAGAGCTAAGAGGGGAGGGAGCCCAGGGAGGGAGGTAATTAGGAACCAGGCATATCATCGCAAATCTCTCAGCCACTCTGACACCTGGAGAGAGTGATCACACACTTGGAGTCAGCTCAGACAAGTGTGAAAGCCCTCACTCCATCTCTAGGGAGAGCGGCGAGGAAGAGGTACCGGCATGACAGCCCCTCACCCAGTGCTGCATCCCAGAGAGCCCTGAGGTCATCCTAGCCCTCTCCCTGTCTCCCTGCTCAGTGACCTGGGTCAGGAAGCTGTGACTCAGAAGTGCAGAAGGACAGTGGGAACCCTGCAAAGACAAGGGAAAGGGTCTGGGATCCCTGCCCCAGAAGGAGAGGCGAGGAAGGCTCTCCACCCTGGCAGGCAATCAAGGCTAGGCAGATTTTAACAAGCCCTTTGCGGACTCGGTCCAGCCCTCATCAAAAGTGCCAAAGCCAGCTTCCCGGGGTTGAAAAATTAGTCCCCAAGGAAAATGGGAGATTAGTGTGGGCTGAAAGGTTCTCGTGCCGCATGGGTAAGGTGCGAGTTATTGCTCAACACCCTTGTCATGTGCCTGGTGAAGAAGCAGAGGTTCAGAGAGGCTGTGCTTGTGGCCCAAGGACACACAGCACCTATCATGCGCACCCAGCATCCTTCACACCATTTATCTCCTGAGGCCACTGGCCCTGTGTGGGTAGGTTCTTAGAGATCTAGGGAGGGAGTCCCCTTCCCTTCTAAAGAGGAATATGGTCCCCACTCAGTGGGGACAATTTGAGGCCAGTGACTTGGGTTCCCAGGAAATGATAAAACTAGGGATTCCCTCTTACTCTGATTTGAAGGCTGGACCTGGGAGTGAGGCAGGAAGCTGCCTTTCTGGGTCACAGGCTGTGTGGCCTTCTGGGAGAGCAGGTATGCTCTTGCCTCCTTTCTTGGCCTACTTCTTTCCTGGAGAAGGACATCAAGGGCTGTTGTAGGAGGTGGGAGCGAAAGAGGTGGGGCCAGCTCGAGAAACGCCCTAAAATTACCAGGGAGTTCTCCCGTCACCCTTCTCCCGGCTCTTCCTGTTTCTAGAAACTTCCAGAATCCGTTCTAGCCTCATTCTAGAAGATCTGGACTACGGAACAGGTTTTTCAGGACTGAGGTCTCAATTTGTGACACGCCCAGTAGGAGGGCTTTTCCTGACCAGAGTGGTCACCCCACCCTGCTTTCCCAGGGGCCCCAGCTGCTGTCCTCACACAAGTTAACAAATAAATAAGTTTGGGGTGCTCCTCTTGCAGTCCTTGCTTTCAAGAGGGAAAAATATCTAATGATTCAGATACTGGCTGTCTTGGTGACGCCAAGGCCTGACCTATAACATGTACATTGGCTTCAGAGCCAGATCAATCTACGTTCAAATCCCAGCTCTGCCACTTAGAGCTGTGTGACCTTGGGTAAGATGCTTAACTTCTCTGTGTTTTCATTTCCCCAGTTGAAAAACAAAGGTGGAGGCGTACCTTCTTCCCCAGCTGCTGTTCTGTTCCAAAGGACGATGCTGGCAAGTCCCAAACCCTCTCCAGCTATCATGATGAACACCTTGCAGAAGAAAGAAGTCTGGAGCAGAGAAAGATGACTGGATGGGGCAGCTGGGAAGGGCTCTTACCACCAAGTCATAAGGCCCAACTTTGATCCCTAAAGCTCACACAGCAAAGGAGTGGGACAGCTCCTGAAAGCTACCCTCTGACCTCCACCTTATGCCTCCTTCACAAAGAAACAAATCAAGATAAATAAATAAATGTATGCAGTTTAAAAAAAAAAAAAAAAGAAATGGGCTACAAGTGGATTGGGAACCCGCTTGTCCTGGCTCCCAGCATACCTTCTGTGAGAAGCTGGACTGGGATCAGGAGGTCATCGGATGCTATTCAGGGCCCTTGAGTGAGCCCAGGCACAGATGGAGTTTAAATGTGGAAGCAGGGACTGACAGATGGAGGACCGAGTCTCCAGATAAGCTTGCACCTGTGTTCCAGGTAATGCCATCCCCTGTCGCTAGGGAATGATGCGAGGACCCCAAAGAGAAGAGTCCAACGGATGGAGGTTTTCCCATACAGCAGAAGTGTGTAGCATAGTATCGCATCGCATAGCATAGCATAGCATAGCATAGCAGCTACTGTGAATGTGAAAGGGTCAGGGTGGAGCTTCTCCAGGGCTTTATCACTGAGAAAGGTCAGCCAGTGGAGAGGGAGAACAGGACCAGCCAGTGGAGGGAGAGAGGGGGGGACAGGACCAACGGGGGGGGGGACAGGACCAGCCAGTGGAGGGAGAGAGGAGGGGACAGGACCAGCCAGTGGAGGGAGAGAGGGGGGAAGGACAGGACCAGCCAGTGGGGGGGGGGGGGGGACAGGACCAGCCAGTGGAGGGAGAGAGGAGGGGACAGGACCAGCCAGTGGGGGGGGGGGGGGAACAGGACCAGCCAGTGGAGGGAGAGAGAGGGGGACAGGACCAGCCAGTGGGGGAAGAGAGGGGGGACAGGAAGAAAGAAGGGACAGGGACAATCAGTGAAGGATGAGAGGGGGACAGGGTCAGTCAGTGGAGGGAGAGAGAAGGGATGGGGGAGGAGAGGAAGGACAGAGACAGTCAGTGGAGGGAGGGGGGACAGGGAGAGAGGGGGGATAGGGACAATCAGTGGAGGAAGAGGGGGGACAGGGAGAAAGAGGGACAGGGTTAGTTAGTGGAGGGAGAGAAAAGAGCCAGCCAGTGAATGGAGGGAGAGGGGACAGGAGTGAGGCTTCCAGCCTTGGGCGCCTGCCTTTTTTTCTTTGTCCAAGCAAGTCTTGAGGAAGTCTGGTACTGGTTGTCCCAGCTGGGGTGAGCATTTTGCTACTGGCATCGTGGAGCCCAAGAAAGCTGCAAGAATCCTGCCATCACACCACAGCTCCTTCCCCAGATAGAGAAGCATCCAGCCCTTAGGGTCAGAACGCTGGGCTGGGAAGACATGCCAAACGAACGCGGAAGTACAAGGATGTCCATTTCTCGAGACTGCTGGATGAGAATGGGACTTTGGGGAAGTCGCCCAAAGCGGCACCCGCTCGGTGATTGGATGAAGTTACTGGTGATAGATGTAAGGGACCACAATGTGTCAGGGTGGGATGCGGGAGGAAAGGCGTTTCTGTATTGCCTTAAATCCTTCATCGCAACAGCACACAGTCCTCCAGTTTGGAAAAAGCAAGATTTAGAATTTTTAGACCTGGGGATGAAACTCAGGACCCCCAACACGCTGGCAAGCATTCTACTGAGCTAAACATGTAGCCCTTGTTTGTGTGTTTTGAGACAAAGTCCCGTGCTCAGGCTGGCCTCAGGTAGGTGAGGATGACCTTGAACTCCCAACCCTCTGCTTTCACCTCTCCAGTCGCTGGCCCAGGCTCCGTGAAGGCTAAACAAGCTGTGAGGCGGCACGGCGTGGGGTGTGTGTGTGTGTGTGTGTATGACTGTGATCATTCACAGAAACAGGAATGGGTGAGAGACAGCCTCCTGCATGGGCATGCACGGGCATGAGTGTGCACAGCCCTCATGCCCACCCACCTAACCGCGTTCCCACATCTGTGCATTTGTGGTTATGTGCGGTGCACAAAGCACCCATATTTTATTAAAGACCTCGCAGTCCCCCTACACACACCTTTTATTCAACTTCTCCCCTCCCCCCTCTCCTCTCTGTCCTTCGGCCCAGGTGTGCTGGGTAGCCACCCCCGCAGACCCTGCAAACTGGTTTGGAGCCTGCCCAGCAGGTGGGAGGCAGCTTGGAGCAGGCTCTGAGCAGGTGAAAATCCGGCCCCAGCACCCCTCCCCACTGAGCCCCAATAAGAAAGGAATTGCCCCCGGGCTCTTCCCTAATCCCCAACACACCCCTTCCCCCATCACCTCTGTATCTGGCAACAAAGAGCAACCCCTGCTTGTGGCCGGTCGCATCCTGATTTCTTAGGTTAGAATTGGGGGGCAGGGGTGATAGCTGAGTAAGGTTGCACAGGGACCGGCTCTCTTGGCCTGGTCCTTCCCCTCAGAAGGGAGAGACCGGACCCAACAGAAGGACAGAAATGGATTGCTACCCTGTCTAATATGACCACCTCCTTAATGATGGAACGCTACCCTGCCAAAGAAAACCACCTCCCTAATGATCAATGATTAATGCCAGTTTGACTTATTCATATGTGCTGAGAGCCAGGAGAATGGGGCGTCCTTTTTCCATCCTGGGCAGGCTCTGGCAGGAGCTGGTTCATGTGGATCGAAGAGACTGGAGCTTGATCCACCTGTTAATCAAATCAGTATGTCCTTCCATGGCATAGAGATCCTGTGTGAGAGGGTTCCAGTGGACAGCGACTGAGGAAGCTTCACGTGAGCGCAGCTGTGTGAGGGACGTGAAGATGTCAGGGTGAGGCCTTTTGGAAGAGAGGCCACATATTAAGAGTCAGGCTTGGCCCTTGCTAGCCCTGGGATGTCTTGGGAGCAGTGGGTTCTTCTTGGCTGTGTTTGCACTTGGCTTTCCAAATATCTTTGCTATATCTCTGCCCCATGCACTCTCTCCAGCTGCTTTCCCCACTCCTGCAGACCCACACCCATGCATTCATCCCTTCATCCACCCACCCATGCCTAGCACTCACCCAACTCCTCTACTATGTACCAGTCCACCTATGTATATACTCAGCCTGTCATGTGTCCATTCATTCATGCATGCATCCATGTATCCATCCATCCATCCGTGTGTGCATCTATCTATCTATCTATCTATCTATCTATCTATCTATCTATCTATCCATCCACCCATCCACCCATTCATCCATCGATTGATTGATCAATCGATTGATCCATCCATCCACCCATCCATCCATCCATGCATCCATGTATCCATGCATACATCCATCCATCCATGTGTGCACCTATGTATGTATGTAGTATGTATGTATCTATCTATCTATCTAACCATCCATCCATCCACCCATCTATCCATGTGCCCATCTATCCACCCATCCACCCACCCATCCATCCATCCATTGATCGATCAATCGATTGATCCATCCATCCATCCACCCATCCATCCATCCATGCATGCATCCATGTATCCATGCATCCACCCAGCATCTGCCAAAGTCTTCCTCCATAGCCATCAGCTATGTACCCACCCAACAACCCACACTTGCATCCATCCATCCACTGAATTATCTCCCATCTGTTATCTGTTCCCTTGCCTACATATGCCTTTACATTTTCATGGCACCCCACCATTCATTTCCAGCTCTTCTCAGCAAATATAACTGCTCTAGCCTATACCTGTTAGCCAGTCTTTTATTTATCTACTGCTGTCCACACACCCATCCATTGCCCGCCTCTCTACCCACTCATTCACACACCCACACAATTACCATTCAGCTCCAGAGTCATCTTTGTAACCACCCAGTCGAACATCTATCAAAAACCCACCTTCCCGCTCACTTGCTCATCTCCTGCATCCTTCCTGACGACAGATTCAGGCCTCTGTGCAAGATCCATGTGGCTGGTGGCTGGTGGCTGGTGGCTGGTGGCTGGGGCCTGCACCGTTGTCAGGACTCAACCCCACCCCACAAGGAAGCCTGCAGGGACGAGGATGGTAGATATGTGGCAGTAACTCAGACACTGTATCCTCTGGGGGTTAAAAGACCAGTCCTTGAGTGGAGGGGGGAGGGGAGACAGGGAGGGAAATCTGAGAAAAGAAATGGAGAAGGAGGGGCCAGCGAGCAAGCTAAAGAGGAGGAAGGGGAGGAATAGGAAGAGGAGGGAAGGATGAAGAGGGGGAAGAGGGGAGGAAGAGAAGGAAGAAGAAGAGGAGGAGAAAGGAGAGGGAAAGCAGGAGGAAGAGGAGGGAGAGAAGGGGAAAGAGGAGGGAGGGGAGGAGGAAGGGGAGGAAGAGGAAGTAGAGGAAAGGGGGAGGAAGAGGAGGAGCAGGAGGAGGAGGAGGAAGAGGAGCAGGAGGAGCAGGAGGAGGAGCAGGAGGAGCAGGAGGAGAAGGAGGAGGAGGAGGAGCAGGAGGAGCAGGAGGAGCAGGAGGAGGAGGAGGAGGAAAGGGAGGAGGAAGAGACAGCTTAAGCTGCAATGTGGGCTGTACCTGAACCTCACTGCCAATTACCCATCTCGAGCCCTGGCGAGCTCTGTCCCTGGAAATTACCTTTTAATTCTTTAATTACATTGTCCTCACCTGCCTCTCAGCCCGCATCCTCGAAGTCTTGGAAGCCGCAAATTAGGAGCGCTGGCCTGGCTCACCTCCACGCCCATCCCTGGCTATTTTTAGCTGCTCCAGGACCTTTGAGGTGCTTCGTCTGGTTTCCTCTCTCTCTCAGCTAATCTACAGTCAGACCTGGCACTGTTTCCTGGGCTTGGAGGAAACTGAGCCCGGATCGTCCCATCTGAGTGACTCTGGGCAAGCATCTGCACCTTTAAGAACCTCAGTTTCCCCAACTGTAACTTGGGCATTGAAACACATGGGCTGGGGATGGCTTGCCTGGCATGCATGGTGCCTTGGGTTTACTCCCCAGCCCTGCATAAACTGGGCATGGTGGTGCACATATATTCTCATTTGGAAGTGGTAGGACCAGGTCATTCCTAGCTGCACATTGAGTTTGGGGCCAGCCTGGGCTACACAAGACACGGATTGCTTCTGTTTGTCTGTATTATAAGGCTTAACAGAGCTGGTTTGTGAAGGGCTTGGTCCCAGTGCCTCGCTTCTAGGAGGCTGGGTGTGACGATGGGTCAAGGGTACGTCTTAGTCCTACATTGGAAATGGCCCTGGTCCAAGGTGCCACTGTGGGCTCTCTGGGAGACCTGGTCTTGAAAAATGGGAGCATGACCTCCCAGCCCACCAGCCACTGGCAGAGGCCATGAGGCTTTGCCAGAGCCCATGGTGCGGCTCTGAGACCAGCGCCAGTTGCATTGACAAGGAGCATCTTAGAAATTCAGGGAGGGGCAGAGAACCACCAAGCAGTCTGCTTCACTAACAATGACACCACCCAGCCTTCATGGGGTATCCCCATCCCCAAAGAACCTGAGATCCCTAGGATAAGATCTTGGGTTGAAGTTGAGGAATTGGTGACTTAACTAGTTCTTTGTGTCTGTGTGTATGCTTGTGTGTCCATCTGTATGTTCGTGCATCTGACTCTGTGTGTGTGTGTGTCTGTATGCATGGGCGTCTGTCTCTGGGTGCATGCATGTGTCTGAGTTTCTGCGTGCATGTGTGTGTCTGCCTCCATGTGTGTGTGTAAGCATGTATCTGTGTGTTCAAGTGAGTGCATGTGTGAGAGTGTGTTTCTGTGTGTGCATATGTGAGAGTGTATGTCTGTGTGTGCATGTGTGTAAGTATGTATCTGTGTGTTCAGGTGAGTGCATGTGTGAGAGTGTATCTGTGTGGGTGGGGGCATCTGTCTCTGGGCACATGCGTGTGTGTGTGTGTGTGTGTGTGTGTGTGTCTTCGTGTGCATGCATGAAAGGGTCTGTATATGTGTGGTATGTGAGCATGCTTTCATGTGAGTGTGTGTATGTGTTTATGCCTGTGTGTACATTTGTGTGAATGTGTGAGTGTGTGTCTGTGTATGCGTGGTGTCTGTCTCTGTATCCATGCTTGCGTGTAAGCGTGTGCCTGTGTGAGCAGGTGCATTCGTGTGCCTGTGCTCTTATGTGTGGAAACCAGAGGAGGACACTGCGGGCTCTTCCTTCATCACTCTTTACCTTATATCTGAAACCAGGTTTTGCTGAGCCTCTAGCTGCCTCTTTCTGCTAAGGGCTGTCACTAACCTTCTGTCATCCCCCTGTCTCCACTCTGAAATGCTGCAGTCACAGGCACAAAGCACACATAGCCATGCCTGGTGTTTATGTGGGTGCTGGAAATTTGAAGTGAGGTTCTCATGCTTGCATAGCAAGGACTCTTACCCACTGAGCTGTGTCTCCAGCTTCTGGATACCCAAATTTATGGGTACATTATTTATGGTAGTCATCATAGAATCAACATAGGTGCCATAAAACAGATACAGAAGATGTGATGTATTTGGTCAGTATATATTAATATATAATAGTACATTAATATATATTAAGTCATAGAATCAATGCAGGTGCCATTAACAGATACAGAAAACACACACACACATACATACACACACATATATATACGCACACACATATATATACATCACATTTTCTGTAACTGTTTACAGTACCTGCACTGATTCTATGACTTAACTAATATATATTAATGTACTATTATATATTAACATATACTGCTAAGGTATATCACATTTTCTGTATCTGTTTTATGGCCATCAAAAAGAGTGGATCCCCGACACACAGCAGCATAGATGTGAATGGAGTGAGGAAGAGGCCTGGAGAGATGGCTCAGTGGTTAAGAGCACTACCTGCTCTTGCAGAGGACCTGAGTTTGGTTCCTGGCACCTACCTGGAGGCTCACAGCCATCTGTAACTCCAGTTC
This sequence comes from Mus pahari, assembly GCF_900095145.1. Taxonomy (NCBI): domain Eukaryota; kingdom Metazoa; phylum Chordata; class Mammalia; order Rodentia; family Muridae; genus Mus; species Mus pahari. Next base: position 10,205,123 of record NC_034612.1, on the reverse strand, counting down.
CAGGGAATCTAATGTCTTGTTTCGACCTCGCTGGGGTTCTCTACACACATGTGGAATGCATACACATGTAGACATAAATAAAAATACATTTTAAAGAAGGAAGAAAGAGTCGTTTAAATGCCACGACTCTTGAAAAGTCACAGCTAAAGTGACAGTGAGCAGAGTCTGGTGGTCTGGGGTTGGAAAGCACAGCGGGAAGGGGCTGGGCTTCCCAGAAACACCTTCTGTGTGGTAGAACCTCTCTGATCGCAGGGCCCTCCATCATCGATCGGAACAGGCCAGTTCACAGACCCACAATCCCTTAGTCGCCATTATTCATCAACTGCACCTCAAGGAAGCAGCCGATGAGAGAGCCCACGTCCTGCTTAGAAGGTACCCCAAGGAATTATCCAAGATGAGGGCAGAGATTGATAAACATGAATGGTCCTCAGAGACTGTATATTACTGTGAGTAATTACACACAGGCCAAATGTCCACCAGTAGAAGCTGGAGAAGCTAGTGGTAGTCTATACAGGGGTGTATGGCTGTGAGATCTACTAAAATAGTTTAACAACATGGGAAACCGCCGTGGTTATACATCTGCAGAAAGACAAAGGTTGGCGGCCGTGGCTGCAGGCCAGGACCCCGTGTGGGATCCAGGCTTGGCCTCATGCCAGCTAGGGACAGTCTGTGAATCACCGGGCTTCTGTTTCCTCGAGTGTGGCAGAGACAGCCTACACCCACCGTGTGGGTGGGTGTCAGAGTGAAATAAGACAACACCGGTGGACAGCTTAGAGAGGCAGAGGCTCACAGACGTGTTGGGGGAGGGGGGCTGCTCATATGCTCATATTTCTCTCCTGTTCGCCGTGTGTATTTTCCAATCATTCTATTCTACGGGTGTGGAACTTGTGGACTTTGAATTTTAAAAGATAGGATTGGCAAGATGCTTTAAAAGCACTTGCCACTGTCATGGTTTGAATATTCTTGGCTCAGGAAATGGCACTATTAGAGGGTGTGTCCTTGTTGTAGTAGGCGTGGCCTTGTTGTAGTAGGCGTGGCCTCATTAGAGTAGGTATGGCCTTGTTGGAGGAGGCGTGGTCTTGTTGGAGTAGGTGTGGCCTTGTTAGGGTGGGTGTGGCATTGTTGGAGTAGGCATGGCCTTTGTTGGAATGGGCATGGTACTGTGGGCGTGGGCTTTAAGACCCTCATCCTAGCTGCCTGAAAGTCAATCTTGCACCAGCAGCCTTCAGATGAAGATGTAGAACTCTCAGCTCTGTCTGCACCATGCCTGCCTGGCCTCTACATTGAGTATTTTGCTGGGGACGCAAAGATGGAGGCCGTATCAAATTCTTTCTGAGTGTTTATAATGTTTAGAGCACATACATGAAGAAGCCTAGCACAAGGCAGAAAACAGCGATTCGTGAAGAACACCGCGCTGGCGTTCTAGATATATCGCAGGCAGAAGCGTGGGTTGCCTCGGAGCAGGGCAAGGTGTCCTAAAGGATGGGTGACCAAGCTTGCCTGGGAGCCGGGGTGGGGGCGGGGGGAGGCACTGCTCAGAGTGAGCTGCGTGGCAAGGAAGATGCAGGTCATCTGTAGAGCCAATTGACTGCGCTGATCCTGGCTAGGGTTATGATTGATGTCACCCGTCGGGGGGGTCAGCTCTCTCTTGAAGGTGTTGGTTCACTGAGAAGCACTTTTACATGGCTGATTTTTCAAGGTCTTGGGTTACAGCTCCTCCCCACGCAGCCCCTCCCCACACCACGAAACACTGAGGGGAGGCCTCCACTTCAAACTTCGTGAACTGTGGGGGGGGGGGTGAAGCAAGGCACAGGAGGGTGGAAGGGTTCCATCAAAGTCCCCCACCTCATCGGGGAACCCTGACTCAAGCCCGAGGCTCCATTTTTCCTATCATACAGGCAAGTTTAGGCTTGGGAAACCTGGGTGTCTTCTCCCTCCAGCAGAGAACTATAGATGGTTTCACTAGAGAGCTCAAGAGTGACTTTGGTCAAGATGCCATCCTGAAGGAGGTGGGTGAGAGGGACGCTTACTTCGAGTTCTTATCCCAGGCAGTGGGCAGTGACCACCTTGCTTAGTCTTTCTGGTTCTGAATGCACAGTAGGAATATGAAGATAGTCTCTCCCCCCACGCCCACTGCCTCTCTCTCCTTGAGATGGTATTCGGGAAGTAGGTGAGGAGGAGTCTTAGATTTCAGCCTTCAACTTTGACCATTGAGGAGGGGTGAGGCATCGTGAGACAGTGAGACATCTGTTCCATTCCATAGGTTTCATGTATTAACAAAGATGGAGCCAGGGGCGGGGAGAGAGACAGAGAGAGAGCGCGCGCGCTCTAAAATTTCATCTCAGACTCAAGTGGAGATTAGCCTTGTCAAAATAGCTGTCTTATTGATAACAATAAAGATGGCGATTACTGTGTTTTATTTTTCGATTGTAATTATTGCACGTTAAATCATTAACGTTCATTATCCCAACAGTGTGTAATTAGGACAATGGCAGAGAGCTTGCTCTCCACCATAATGAAGTTTTTATAATTGTGATTTATTGGCGTCAAATTGCCTTTCTTAAAACGAACCCGCGCATCACACTCTTTAATTCTGGGGGGGAGGAGTGGCAATTATTTTTAATTAATGTTTTGTGTTTTGCCACACAGGGGGAGAGAGCTGCCCCACCAATTCTGCCTTGGAGTCTGTGAAGAAATTAGGTGTCTGAAGCAGCCAGTGTCTGCCTCCTGATCACCAGACCAGCTTCTGTCCCCTCCTTCCAGCAGCAGTTGCAAGGGGCCACAGGTGACAACATTAGCCCAGGTGACAAGGATATATATATATATATATATATATATATATATATGTGTGTGTGTGTGTGTGTGTGTGTGTGTGTATTTTCCCCTCCTTAAAGATGGCTGAGTCTCCAGCCTCGGCCTTGAGAACAGAGCATGGCCATCCACTCTGGGTAGCATCTGTTGATGTGACAAGTCCTTCCCCTTCCCCACTCATGCCCTGTCTAGTTGAGGATGTAGAGTGTGTGTGTGCGCGTGCACACACACACACACACACACACACGTGCACGCGCGTGCATGTGCACTCACTCGCACTCCTGTGCACTCACATGGAGAAGCCAGAGGTCTGTCTTCCTCAACCCCTTTCCAATTATCATTACTCACTTTATTTTGAGACAGGGTCTCACTGTGTAGCTTTGGTTAATCTGGAGTTCCTCCTGTGCACCAGGCTTGGCCGTGAACTCACAGAGATGCCCCTGCCTCTGCCTCCCTCTGCTGGGATTAAAGGCCTGTATCACCGCACCTGGTTTCTGTTCTTGTTTTTTAAGATAGGATCTCTCCTTGAACCTGCTGCTTGCTAGTTCATCTAGAGCAGCTGGCCAGAGAGGTCTAGGATTCTTCATGTCATTGTCTCTCAAACCCAGGGATTATAACCTGCACTCACACACACACACCTGATTTTAAAAATGGGCTTCTGGGGGATCTGCAGTAAATAAGCTCTTGAAGAGCAGAGGATCTTCCCAGCCTCCCAACCCCAGACTGTCTTTCTTTTCCTTCCTTCCTTCCTTCCTTCCTTCCTTCCTTCCTTCCTTCCTTCCTTCCTTCCTTCCTTCCTTCCTTCCC
>NC_034612.1:10172223-10199959 GCF_900095145.1 Mus pahari | reverse complement strand
TCTCTCTCTCTCTGTGTGTATGTGTGTGTGTGTGTGTGTCACCTGATGACTAAAGGGATGGAATTCAGGGCACACCCTCCTGTGTCACATGAAGGGTGATGGGGTCACAAACCGGATGCAAGTTACGACTGCTGTACTAGGGTTCCAGTTAGGTAGCCAGACAGAACTGTGATATCCTCTTTAGAGTCTTCTCAGCCCCGAATTCTGATTTTGATGGTTTGAACATCTTTGCTGAGAACTGAACTGAGCCCCCCCACCTCTTTTTGAAACAGGGTTTATTTGTGTAGCCCTGGCTGTCTCTCTTGGAACTCACTCTGTAGAGTAAGCTGGCCTTGAACTCAGAGATCCGCCTGCCTCTGCCTCCTGAGTGTTGGGATTAAAGTCATGCACCACCACTGGCTGGTGAACCGAGCCATCTTAAAGGTTCTCACGTGGCTGCAAGCCACCTGAGGGCATCTGGGCTCATTTTTTCCAAAGTCCTGCCTGTTTGAACAGAGTTCTTTCTTACCTTCAGGATGGGAATTCTGAGTTGTTTGGATTGTCTAGGATCTTGGTCCAGCTTTGTTGGCTATGGGTCTGAGAACCTTACAGATGGAGGCTTTCAACCCCAGTGCTGGGGAGGCAGAGACAGGAGGATCCTGGGAACTCATTGGAGCTTCAGGTTCTGTGAAAGGCCCTGTCTCAAAAATATAAAGTGGGGGGAGATAGCGGCAGACCCTGATGTTTGTCCTCCTCTGTCGTCCACATGCACGTATGCCTAAGAACCTTGTCTTAGTTTAGGTTCTACTGCTGTGAACAGACACCATGACCAAGGCAACTCTTATAAGAACAACGTTTAATTGAGGCTGGCTTACAGGTTCAGAGGTTCAGTCCATTATCATCAAGGCAGGAGCATGGCAGCATCCAGGCAGGCATGGTGCAGGCAGAGCTGAGAGTTCTACATCTTCATCTGAAGGCTGCTAGGAGAAGAATGGCTTCCAGGCAGCTAGGATGAGGGTCATAAAGATCATACAGACAGTGACACACCTACTTCAACAAGGCCACACCCACCCCAACAAGGCCACACCCTCAAATAGCCCCACTCCCTGGGCCGAGCATATACAAACTATCATAGACCTCATGGACACACATGGACACACCCTCATGGAAGGCTGCACGGATGGACAGCCTCAAACTGAACGTGTCCCTACACTTGATCCTGGGAGAGCATTCCAGAGAAAGGACTGGAGACCACGCTTGGGTCTATTTTCTTCTTTGTTTTCGTCCCCCACCCCCTTTCTTTTTTCTCTTCCACCCACAGTCCCCAGTCTGGGTTAATCTCATCTTCATCAGCCAGGGACTCCAAACCTGAGTCCGGATGTGCCCTTGTTCTTAGGCTCTGTGTCCCACTCTGGTTTACAGTGGGACAGCGTGTGCACTCTTCCGAAGGAAGACGAACCCACGCCCGAGAGGACTTTGAGGGACGAATTTCACTCGTGAACCTCGCCTCAGATCCAGTTCCGTGTGCTACCAGCTGGGCGCCCTCAGCCATCACCCGAGGCTGTCCTGCCTCCTTCCATAACGAGGAAGCTGGGGTTCTCTCTTCACGGGCCACCCTGGGGGCTGGGTCCAGGAACATACTCAGCACCACAGGAGACGATAAGAAGGTTCACTCGCCCGCTCCTTTCACTAATGAGTCTCTATATTTAAAGTGAGGTCTGTGGCTCTGGAGTAGGAAGAGCTGCGGGGAGGGAGAGGGGGCCGCATTCCTGGTGGGGAGAAAGGTGGGCGGCGTCAATCTAATTTCTCAGCTAAAGCTACAATTTGCCAACCCTTGTAATTATTATTTTTATTATGGATAACAAATTAAAAATAAACCGAGTGTCGCAATCACAGCAGGAATTAGAGGCCTTCCCTAATTGTTATCTGCGAATCAATCCAGTTTTTCCTCTGCTCGGCTTGCCGAGGTATAATTGAGGTGGGCAAGCATGCGCATGCGTGCGCAGAATCGCCTGGCAAGGCTCCTACCTCTGTTCAAGGCACCCAGGTGTCTCCTGCAGCTCCCTTCTCCTTTTCTTTGTCCTTTGCGAAAGACCAGGAGAGGCAGGAGGGTCAAGGTGTCTAGAGAGATCAAGTCTTTTTCTTACAATTTCAATTTTTCCCCCCTCCTGTGAGCCTGTGTCTGTGTGTGATGGTCGGCACCTGTCTGAGCACTATCTGCAGGAAGGGATAACAAGGCGAGCAGACACCCAGCAGTGGAAAATGCTGTACAAAAAGGACTCCAGGGCCGGGCGTGGTGGCGCATGCCTTTAATCCCAGCACTCAGGAGGCAGAGGCAGGCGGATTTCTGAGTTCGAGGCCAGCCTGGTCTACAAAGTGAGTTCCAGGACAGCCAGGGCTATACAGAGAAACCCTGTCCCGAAAAACAAAACAAAACAAACAAACAAACAAACAAAAAAGGACTCCAGGTAGAAAATGCCCAGGGAGCAGGGATGCAGGTGTCAAAGTCTCTGGGAGACAGTGAGGTGCCACCGGAAGTCTTAAGGCCAGGGGATGGTTGATCTGGGTGCGGAAGACAGACAGACCTGATCACTGAAGGGTGACCTGGCTGGAGGCCGTTGTGCCCGTCTAAGCAAGCTCCAGAGAGGGTTGTTCTGGGGTAGCTCTGTGCAGGTAGGGAAAAGGCATGGGTCTGGAGTGAGCTCACTGGTAGTGGGTTGATGAAGGGTTAAGACTAGAGAAAAACGAGCTGGAGAGCTGGCTCAACGTGAAGAACATTGGGGAAAGGTGGTTCCTGCAGAAGACGACTGAGTTCAGTTCCCAGCACCACATGGGGGCTCTGTTAATCCAGCTCTCCAGCTCTAGCAGGACCTGATGCCCTCTTTTGGCTTTGTCAAGGCAAGAGCCATGGTCCAGGAGCTGAGAGTTTTACATCTTCATCTGAAATCTGCTACCAGAAGACTGGCTTCCAGGCAGCTAGGAGGGGGATCTTAAAGCCCCCACCCCCCACCCCCCCCACCCCACCCCCGTCTACAATGGCACATGTCTGCCGACTCCAACAAGGCCACGCCCACTCCAACAGAGCCACACCTACTTCAACAAGGCCACGCCCACTCCAACAGGGCCCCACCTACTCCAAGGCCACGCCCACTCCAACAGAGCCACACCTACTCCAACAAGGCCACACCTACTCCAAAAGGGCCACACCTCCAAATAGCGCCACTCCCTGGGCCTTACAGTGTGTTACACAGTGTGTGGTACCCTCCCTCCTCCAGCCCCTCCCCACACCAGAGAGAGAGACAGAGACAGAGACACACAGAGAGAATACATTTTAAAAGAAATTAGAAAAAAGTAATGGGCACAAAACCACCCAGGCAGTAAAAATCACTGCAGTTCACCACATGCGTTTCTAATCCACCCAGGGCATCAAGCGACCAGAGTGGACACACACGTTCAGGATGGAGGCCAGAGGTAGAGAGCTTACACAGCACGCATGCTTGGTTCCCCAGAAGCACTAAATCGAAGAAATAAGTAAATGAATGAGGTACACTACTCCCATCAACATCTTTCTTATTGGCCGTCTAAGTTATTTCTCACATTGCTCTGACCAAACGCCTGACAGAAATAACTTGAGAGGAGGAAGGTTTGCTTGGGCTCACAGTCTTGGAGAGTTTCAGTCTATCACGGTGGGGGAGGGGGGGGGGCGCAGGGGAGGAAGATGCTGGCCAAGGATCTCAGCATCCAGCAACCAGAGCCCAAGCTACAGGCTGTTCACATCACCAGACCCAAATGGCACAAAGGGGGAATGAGGATGCTGCTACAGCCCCGGGGAGACCTGACTTAAGTGACTCATTTCCTCCTCCGGCAGAAGTAGCCACTGTCTTTTACCATGCTGTGGTTGATCAGGAGAATCTTGAACAATTTCAACAAGAAACAAATGTCACCCTCCTTCACACATCCCTAATGCATTTGCACCCATGGCCATACATTTATTTATATCTTATGAACCTTACAGTGTGTCACACATAAATTGTAACATCCCATTAACTGTAAATCTGCCGGGTCGGGAGGGCTTCTGAGAGCCAGGATCAAGGTGCGGTGGTTTAAGAGAGAGGAAGGACCAGATAGGAAAGGGTTTGCTGTCTCCCATCTGAGCTATAAGCTAACTCTGCCAAAAGGGGTGTGAACAGCACCCTACTCCTGGGATGTGTAAAGGTCCTGAGGCAGGAGCCAGAGAGGCATCTTACACAGGAGATGGGCTACACTCTCCACCATCCAATCCCGGGGGATGCTGCAAACTCGGCGAGGTCTTCAGCCACATCCCCCAACAGTTCACCACCTCGGGCCACCCAGCTCTGGCCACAAGAGAGGATGTGAAGGGCTGGTTTGATTAGATCACTGTCAGCCAGCGAACCTGAGGTTAATTACAGTTCTCTTCTGAGTCTATAGCCTTGCTCACAGCCTCTTGCATGTGTCCTCGGACTTGTGCATGTATGTGGGTGCAAGCCTGATGTGTGTGGTTGGCCCCCAGCCTGCATTGGGTGGTTGGGTTTGCTGGGGGTGTGGGGGGGGCAGGGGTGGGGAGGCGCTGGTGGAGGGGCAGGGCGGAGTGGAGGGGGCGGAGTGCCCTGGATTTCTCTTCCAGTTCTGAGCCTTGTCTTGTCTGGTGCACTCAAAGAAGAGCGCGCTTAACAAGCATTACGGGACACAAATAATTCCTCTTTTCTCCTGTCTGCCTATTCTTCGCTGCCTCTTTTCTTGTAAATCCTGCTCCTTGCATGTGAATGGAAGGGTGGCTTCATGTGGGACCTTTAATCAGACCCCCGGTAGGGTCCAGGAGGGCAGAGTGCCCGAGGGATTACCTTTTATTTTAGGGGTTTTGGGCCCTGGTCCTGCGGTCCCCCTCCCCCTCCCCTGCTCTGTTTTTCCTCCCGCGCGTTTGTTCTTGGCAGCAGCGAGGAAGGGAGGCTTAGGGATGGGGAGGGGGTTTACAAACTTAAGGGGATCGGGGCCTATTCAGCCGGCCTTGCGCACAGACTTTCGCCTTTTGTTCTGAGCCCATTCTTCATCTGATTTCTTCACTCCGGTAAAAGCACTTTAATTCCCCTTTAGACACAGAGAATCCGTCCTCTTCCCCTCCCGCCCTGCGCCACCGCCCCCCCCCCAGTTCACTCTCTCAACCCCTTTATGCTGCGCCCTCCTCCGCCCCAACAAAGACCCAACAACGCTGCAAAGTATTTCTTTCAGCGATGATCCGGGAGGCTGTGGAGAATCCGGAGGGGGGAGGGGAGGAGGGGGGCGAAGCGGAGGACAGTGCCCTTCCTGGGGACCAGCCACTCCCCCCCCACCCCACCCCCCGACTGGCCTGGGGGAGGCTGCTGACTTAAGGCAGCACCCGCTTTTGATCAGCCCTAGGGTGGCTTTGTAGAGGTGGCACGTGGGTGGAGAGGGAAAAAGGCAGGTGTGAAGGTGGCCGAGTGACAGGCGCCTCGTGACAGGCGATAGAGATGTCGCCGCTGGGTGTGGGCTTTATCAGCTTCCTTGAAAAGCCAGGGAGGCGTCTAGCCGGGGAGGCACTGGGGCACTCTATCTTGACTCAGATGTCCCAAATCTAACCGAGGACACTTCTGGTCAGTATCCTGGCTGGACCATTTCATTCACTGAGCCTGGGATCTGGCTTGGGACTGTCAGGACCCATCAAAGATGTTGACTTGGGCAGCAGTGTGGTTCATTCAGCAAAAGTGCTTGCTGCTGAGTGTGCCTTGTTCTCTGGGACCCAAATGGTAGAAGGAGAGAAGAGACTTCTGCGGGCTTTCCTACTACGATGTAGCCATGTTCTACCATGTGGCCATGGCTTGCATGCCCCTAACACATGGATAGATGGATGGAAAATTTAAAATTTTATGGTCTTGGCAGAAGGCACAAAACTGCAAAAAGGGAAAAGAGATCCTGTGTTTCAAAATTAATCACATGTATACAAGTTGTGGTTGTGAATCTTACTTGGTTTCATTCAGACGGAATCTCACACTGTCCTCTAGGCTGGCTTCAAACTCACACCAATCCTCCTGCCTCAGCCTCTGAGAGTTAGAATGTCAAGCAGGGCACCGCCAGACCTCAGCAATGCAATCTATTTTATATCATGTTTGGACTGGCCTGTAAAAATTCCATGGAATTGGGAAACAATTCCCTGGGGTGGAAGCATTGATTTCTCTGCCCCAGGTTACCAGCTCCCTGGCTTTTGCTCCCTCCCTTCCCATTCTGTAAGGAATGATCTGTGAACACACCCCTCACCCCAGTGCTTGGCAGCACCAGGAATTTCTAAGAATGTCCATGGTCTCTGCTAGTCTCTTCTGAGCCCTTCAGTCCTCGAAAATGTCACCGGATCACCAAATATAATCTTTTCCCTCCCAAATCATTTTGATACTATTTACTGTATACCCTTCCATTATTTTGTAATCATTTATTTGTGTTTGTGTGTATGTGTATGTGTATGAACACACGCGTGCTATGACACGCAGGTAGAGTGATCAGAGGGCAACTTGTGGGAGCTGGTTCTCTCCATTCACCACACACAGTCTCACATACACTCTCACACACATGCATACACACTCACACATGCACACATACATACACACACTCTCACGCACACATACCACGCACGCACGCACGCACGCACTGCAGTGCAATGTGCACAGGGCACGCATGTGCACTGTGTGTGTGTGAGGGTGTATGTGAGACTTGTGGGTCCCTGGGGATTGAACTCAGGCTGTCAGGCTTGGCAGCAATCACTGTTCCTGGCTCAGCCATTTCGTCAGCCTTACTGCCTAATATGTGAACCACCACCGCATTAAGTCCTGTTTCTCTGATTAGAACAATTAACCACTAGCCTTGATTTCCCCATCTATGAAATGGGAACAAACAGATTGGCCAGGTTTTTAATTTTCTTGGGGGGGGGGAGAGAGAGAGAGAGAGAGAGAGAGAGAGAGAGAGAGAGAGAGAGAGAGAGACTATCTCACTGCCTTCCATCCCCAGACAAAGCCTGGCTATCTCCTCCTATCTCCTCTCCTTCTACCCAGGCCTGAGAGAGATGAATCTTCTCTTCTAGAAAACGCCTACAAATTGAGCAGGGTCTATTTAAGGGAAAGCGGGCCAGGGCAGTAATAGTCCAATTGGGAGTATGAACGAGAAAAAGAGCGGCTCCTCTCCATGTCCGAGGATGGGCAATTACTGCCAGGCATTTTTCGGATAAAATAGAAGACAGAGAAATCACAACCAGGAGCCCCAATTATGGCAAGTCATTCTTGGGCCGAAAAACGGTTACCCTGTGTTCAGCTGCAGACTGCAGTGCGTGTGTGCGTGGTATGTGTGTGAAAGAGAACGTGTGCATGTGTGTGTGTGTGTGTGTGTGAATATGTGAGAGTGTGTGCATGTGTGTGAGAGTGTGTATGTGTCGAAAAACCTGCTACCCCATGTTCAGCTGCAGACTGCAGTGCATGTGTGCGTGGTATACGTGTGTGAGAGAGTGTGTGCATGTGTGTGTGTGTGTGCATGCATGCCTATATGTGTGTGTGCATGTGTGTGAGAGTGTGTGTGAGTGTGTGTGTGAGAGTCTATGTGTGTGTGAGTGTGTGTGAGAGTGTGTGCATGTGTGTATGTGTGTATGTGTGAGTTTGTGCATGTGTGTGTGACTATGTGTGAGTGTCTGAGTGTATATGTGAGGGTGTGTGTGCATGTGTGTGTGAGTGTGTGTGTGTGTGTGTTTGTCAGGGGTGGGGTGGCCAGGGCATGAGATGATGAGGTCAAAGGGAGAATGTGAGAATTTAGCAGGGGCAGTGTCTAACCTTTCTGAATGCCAAGGCTGGGTTGGGGGGGCCAGGGATGGTTTAGGAGCTCCCATGGGCTCTGCTCCCTCCTGATTGGTGTGGGATGAGTCCATCACTTCCTGTGCTGTCTTTGCTGTCCAGCCCACAAGATGTCTCTTAAATAAAGCAAGGATCCCCCACCCATGTGAACTTCTGGACCGGAGGGCAGAGCGTGCCAGCATCTGAAGCAACAATGGACATCTCTAGGAAGTGAAATGCTTGTATATGTATCCAACGACACCCTAAAAATAATCTCAGTTACAGAGCTGTCAGATTCCACGCTGCAGTTCCCATGATGCCCCTTGCCTGACAGTCAAGAAGAATTGCAGAGGCATCCTATAGAGCCTGTACATACATCTTCAGTAACAACAACAAACAGAAACCACAGGTACGTAGAACCTCCCAACACACACCATAGGTCTATTTTTTTTTTTTTAAACGCAACACATATATGATTCAGTTTACAAGAATGCAGTCTAACCAGGCAGAACAGTGACCGCTGCCAGGAGAGAACTGACAGCTAAGAGGCAGATAGGGAGGAAGGGAGGGAGGCAGAGAGGAACACTGAAAAATGGGGAGCAGGACTTGGCTCTGGGCGGCCAGAATGACACCTTCAGCCATGACGTAAGTCCCTGGGGGGTGGGGGGCGGAGATCAGCCTTGGCCACCCCCTGCTAGTGCCAGAGAAGGACCCACCCAATACCTTCTCTGGGACACCAGGGGTCATCCATGCCCAGATGCCCACGACAGGGGTCAGGTGAGGCTGCCTGGATTCCCTAGGGAACAGGTTGCTGGCACAGGTCCAGCCTAGAGGTGATCTTGGGAAACACTCCCTGTCCCCCCCACCACACCCAAACCCTGCCTTTGTGCAGAATCTTCGGGCTGGGAAGAGCAGAGGTGACATTTTCCGCTTCTCTCCTGCCCTTTCGGGTCTGTGTTCTATGCACAAAATCCCATTTATTGGGAGAAAGATAAAGGGTTTTAGTTCCTTTTTTTTGCAACCACGATCTGCATTTGTCCATCCCTTTCCCCACTGCCTACCCGGACTCTTCACAGCTACCTAAAAAAAGGGAGTCAGCGCATCCTCCCCCAGCTAGAAGACGAGGAAACTAAGGTTCAGAGCTGTGTCCTGCTTGCTCGGTGTTCTCTCTCACACACCCCCACCCCCACCCCGTGAAAGCTGAGCATCTATGAGGCAAAAGGTGCCACCTCCCATCCCGATTCCAGGTCTGGTAAGCCGTAGGCACTCGATAAATGTCTGAGTTTCCAGGGAAGCAGAAAGTTTTGCTCGGTGTTTGGGAGTGTTAATGGAGCTACCACAAGCAAAACGCTTAGCCCCGGTGCTCAATGAATGCTTAATTTAAAAAAAAAAAAAAATTTTTTTTTATTACTAAGTACAATTCTTTCTTCTTCTGGCAGGCTCACAAGCAAGCCAAGTTTGGAAAATTTCAGACCCACAGCCGGGGCAGTGGGGCAGGGAGGAGCAGAGACTAGAGAACCGGGAGAGTTTTCAACCGGCATCAGATGGTTGAGCACAGAGTGAATAGAGACAGAGGTGTGGCGGGTCAGGCTTGTGAAGATCCAGCTACTGCACCCCATTGACAGACTGGAAAACTGAGGCACCTGTCTTTACCAGTATCCAGGCGTCTGGCTCAAGGTGGCTTTCTGTTGTCACTTACGGGTCCCGAGAGAGTCTCATCCTGGATCAAAGAATGGCTTGTTGGCCCGTGTGCCTTCCCCAACTTCTTGGTATTGTTGCTGTTGGATTTGGTCAACTTGTTCCTACCCCAGGCAGGACACCTTCCCAGTGGGAGGTCCGTCCTGAGCTGTAATGGCCGATGACATACTTCTGGTGGTCCATCATAGACTTTCGAGAAACTGATCTGAGTATACAGAAAAATGAGGAAACATTCTCTAAAGAGTCTGAGCTACAAGTTTGAGGAAACTGAACAACATGCTGTCTAGGGAATTGTTTGACTTGGAGCAGGGTACGTGCATCCTGAGGGGTGGGTGTGGAGAAGGCGGGGTCTGGGAGGGACCTCTCTAGGCACCTGCTGTTCGGTGTTCCTGTGGGGGCAGAGTCACTAAGGTACCAAGAGTGCAGGGTATAGCGCAGGTGTAGTGGGGTTCTGGTGGGACAGGGTTGCTTCCTGTCCCAGGGAAGGGCATGCTTCTGTCTCAGGGTCACGTGACTCTAAAGCTAGAGGAGACCCCAGAAGAAGGTAAAGTGAGCTCACAGCCTCACTCACCCTCTGCCTACTGCAACTTTGCAGAGAGATGCTCAACACTGACCCGCTGAGGTGGCCACCCCATCTCTGAACAAATGTGGGCAGCCCCTCTGAACAATCCTCTATAGCTGGAGTGAGCCTGGTCTCATGAATCCATGAAACCTCCCAGGGTCATCTGAGGGCTTCCCCCTTACCCCTTCGTGCACAGTGGCCTGCGGTACATTTGAAGGCGGAGATAAACTGAGCCCCCTAGAAGAAAGTTCCACGATCCCTGAATAAAGCAGCGACTCCCTGGTTGCTCTCATCTTTGCTAGTTTTTGTCAATGTGGAACCAGCTACAGTCACCTGGGAAGAGGGAACCTCATTTGAGGAGTTGCCTTCATCAGATTGGCCGGTGGACCCATCTGTGGGGCCCTGTCTTAATTAACACCTTTGGTACAAGAGGGCAAGCCCACTATGGGCGGCACCATTCCTAGGCAAGTGGTCATGAGTGCTATAAGCAAGCAGGCTGAGCAAGCCAAGGGGAACAAGCCAGTAAGCAACATCCTTCCATGGCTTCTGCATCAGCTCCTGCCTCCAGGTTCCTGCCTTGGTTTCCCTTGAGGATGAACTGTAGAGCCTGTAAGATGAAAGAAACCCTTTCCTTCTCCTGGCCGTGGTTTTCTTCCATGACAGCAACGGACAAGCAGACTAAGACATCACCCTTGTCCAGGGAGCCATCAGCTGGTCCCACGGGCACCCTACCCCAGCCCCATGCTTTCACTGAGGTGGTGCCCAAAGGCTTGGGGTAGCCCTCTGCAGAGTCCAGATTGTGATGGCAGTGACTCCTCTCTGCTCAAAATAAGGACAACAGGGCGATAAAGCTTAAGGTCAGAGTATTGAGTCAGGCTGGGCAGATGGCTCAGCAGTTAATAGCATCTGCTGTTCTTTCAGAGAATTTGGGTTTGACTCTCAGCCCTCATTATCAGGTGCTCACAACTGCCTGTAACTCCAGCTCTGGGGAATCCAGCGCCCTCTTCTGGACACTTTGGCACTACATGCACATGGTGCAGACACATCCACACATAGACATAAGTAAATCAATTGAATAATTGATTTTTTAAAAAAAATGTTTGTGGTGTCTGTGGACAACAAGCAAGAGAGATGTCAATGCCCTTAAAAAGCCGTCCGCTGGCTCCTTGCAGTTAGAAAACACAGAAATACTGAGGATGAGTTGACCAGACCTACAACTTACAAATGGCCCTATGGAGGATGTAAAGTAAAATTGGTAGATGGACAGGGAGGGCCTCCTAGGAAGCACCTGTGTGCCTATTTCCTTCTGGTCTTCCTTGCTACCCAACTTGAAGCAATTTCGTAAGAGGGAAACAACACCCCAAGTGTGGCCGTGTTATTGACCCCACTTGGTAGAAACTGAGACGCAGGAGTGTTAGCATCTCTGGGACGTCTGCTCCAGACTATTGGGCAAGTGGGTTCCTTGTGTATGCTGAGGCATGGGCCTGGAGATGTCGTGCAATCCATCCACTGTAAACCAGCAAGGAAACGGGTACAGCTTGGCTTTGGAGTGGTCTGTATGTCTGACTCACTAGGAATATGTGGGCCTTAGGCTACCTTAGATGGGGAGAGTACTAGAGGGTCTTGCCAGTCTTCCAGGCTGTGTTAGACAGATGTCTGTGAGCCCTGCCTCCTGTTCTGCCCTCATCCCATCCTGGGATGTGAATTGGAGTTTCTGTCTACCTTCTCCCATCCCTCTGGTCCCAGCCATCCCAACCACGGGCCTGGCTGGGTGGAGTATTTGCCAACAGACACCACATGTGTTAAGGCCTAGGGGCCACCTCCCCACCTCCCGGTGTTTGCTGAGCAAACACCACTAAGTCCCTTCCCGGCTTGCCAGAGTCCCCAGAGCAAAGTGTGTTCGGCAGCAACATGTACGGCTGGAACCTCCTCCCCACACCAAGGCCTGGGAAGATCTCGGAGAGAGACAGAGGCATTCCTGGCTTCGGCCAGCATGCTCGCACCAGCGCCAGGGTGCTGGGATGCCAGGCAGGGCCTTGAATGATCTGCTGGCCTCTGCAGCATCCACCTCCTGGGCTCTGGGTACCATGTCTGTTCCAGTGTGATGTCATTCTTTCTTTCTTTCCTTAGCTCGCCCGTGGTTTAAGTCAGGCAGGGCAGGCTGTGGAAAGGCTGTGGCGCGGGCTTGCCTCCCACACGAGTGAGCGAGCATTGTTCCCCTGTGGCTGACAGAAGAAGCAGGCAGCAGATTAACCAACGAGTCAGCCCAGGTGAAGAAAACCCAGGATAATAGGTGGGTGCTTTGACGGAGGGGATCCAGAAAGGCCTCTGGGAGCTCAGACTGCAGGAGGAGAGGGCGCAGGAGAGTGAACTCCTTCCTCTCCTCAGCTCAGGCTCTATGGGATCTCTGAGGGACAGTCCCAGGCCCTGTATGATTTAAAATGCTGACACTGGCCGGCGAGATGGCTCACGGGCCCAGACTGGCATGTCTTTGGCCTTGGTAACCGAAGTACAGCCGAGAGAAGCAACTCCAAAGACTTGTCCTCCGGCCTCCCTCCACGTATCCCTCTGCCCCGCCGCTCCCTCACATCCACTAAGAATAACTTTGAAAAGGATTCCATAAGGGCTAGAGACACAGCTCAGTTGGTAAAGTGCTTGCCACATATGCATAAGGACCCGAGTTCAATTCCCAGCACTAACATTAACACCAACAAAAGAACAGAGTGTGCCTGTAATCCTAGCACTGGTGAGGGAGATCCCCTGACACCAGCTCAGCCTGTGTGGTGAGTTCGAGACCAGTGAGAGACTCTGTCTCAAAAACAAAAGATGGAACTCTCCTGGAGAGTAACATCCCAGGGTGCCCTCTGACCTACACACGCACACACACACACATATATACACACGCCTATATACACACATGAACTATACTCATAAGTATATACATACTAACACACAGTATACACGCACATAGTTCATATACACACAGTACACATGCACACAGTAAATACACACACAGTACACATGCACACAGTAAATACACACATAGTACACATGCACACACATATACACTCACACATGCACTATACTCATAAGTGTATACACACTAACACACAGTACACATGGACACAGTTCATACACACATAGTACACATGGACACACACCTATACACACGTGAACTATATTCATAAGTGTATACACACACAGTACACATGCATACAGTAAATACACATATAGTGTGCATACACACATAGTACATGTGCACACACATATACACACGTGATAAGTGTTTATACACATGTACATAGTACACATGCACACAGTACACACACTGCACATGCACACAGTATACACACACAGTCTATGTGCATACAGTATATATGCATACAGTATATATGCATACAGTACAATGTACACACGTGCACACACATGCAGTATACTCATAAATGCATACACACACATACAGTATACACACACAAACACATATACACACAAATACATACATATACACACACGTGAATTATACTCATAAGTACATACACACATACACACAGTATACACACAGTACACACACACAGTCCTTGTACACACAGTATATACATACACATATGAATTGTTCTCATAAGTACATACACACTCATACACACAGTATACACACAGTATACACACACACAGTCCATGTACACACAGAAGTGTAAACACACAGTACACACACACACAGTACATACACACAGTACACACGCACACAGTATATACGCACAAGTGTAAACACACAGTACACACACACAGTACACACGCACACAGTACATACACACACGGTACACATGCACACACACACACAATTTTGTCAAGGCTGTTCTGGTTTGTAGAAGGTGTTTTCAGAGAGTAAATGGGAGGGAGCCCAAGGGTCTTAAGGTGGGATGGGAGCAGTGTGCAAGCAGAGGGAACCATTCTGAGGCAAGGGCATGCTTAGGGGTATTTAAGGAGCAGCACAAACCCTCAGGTCCTCACCGTGAGGTGAGCAAGGGGGGTCAGCTGCAGACTAGGCAGGGGTGGAGGGATGCGTGGTGAGCCGGAGCAGGGTGTGAACCCTCTGACTGTGAGCAAAGCTCTGGATGGATTGGAGTTGCCAAATTTGTGCGGTTCTGGCTCCCATCAGTGGTACCCTGGGAGGGGCTGGCCCAGGAGTGGAGGCAAAGGCACTTGGGGGGGGGTGTCAGCAGCAAGGTGGAAGCAAACACACAGAGCTCACTCTCAAGGCCCAACCTCGAACCTGTCTATGCAGCAAACAACTATTGAGCACCTACTGAATGCCAAGAGCTGCTCGCTCCCAGGATTTAGTGGAGACGAGCGGAGGTGCAGCTCAGAGATACCATGCTCAGACAAGACAGACACATGCGGGCCAGGTAGTATGGTGGTTATCCACCCCTTGGCTACTTCTGGAAATGGAAACCATGGATCAGAAGATGACAAATTTATAGCTGGAGATGTGCCAAGGAGATCTCTCTCTCTCTCTATGGGTGCCCTCAAAAAAGGAGTGGCTCCCCAATCTTGGATATGATGACCCACATGATGACCCCTTCTAGGGCACCACACCTCTTGGCATGCCTGAGTTGCGGGCTGGGTTAGAAAGAGACCAGGACACTCAGTGTTGCTTGCTCCTTCCTCTCCGGTCTGTGGCAGGATCCTGAGGCCTGCGGGAGGCTGGCAAGGCCCATTAGCCTGCTCAGTCCCTCCCTCTGGGCGCTCAGGCGGTGGCCTGCTCCCCCGATTGCCCATGAGCATGGCAGGGGGCTGACTTGGAGGGAACCACTCTAGGATACCCCTCCACTCTTCCTCTGGGGACACCCCATTAATTCTTAAGAAACATGAAGTTCCACGGGGCCAGGCCTCGGCTAATGAGGCCTGCTTTCCCAGGATCCCCCAGGGAGGAGGAATTAGCCACCACTGGCTCCCAGAGCCAATCAGAACCAGAGAAGGCCAGTTCCCAGCTTCTCAGCTTCTTCCCATCTGCTGGTCCAGGCCACCTTCCCGTGTCCCCAGGGGCACAGCCCCAAATGCCGTCACTCTGTACCTGTGTCCCTTTGAAGAAGCAGATTTTTCTGAGGCAATTTTGATCTCTAAAACGAACAAGGGAGCCAGGGCCACAGTGGAGATTGCCACCACAACCAGTCCCCCATTAAAGACCCCTCTGTGACTCTTCCTTAGAAATCTGCCCCTCCCCCATCCCCACATGGCTACGGGTCTTTATATCACTAGGTGGGAGTTGGCACCTGTTAAAGATTTATGGGAAGGGAATAATTCCAATTGTGTGGCTGTGGGTTTGTGCGTATTGGTGTATACACGCGTGTGTACACATACATGTGTGTAGGCATTTGTGTGTAGGCCAGAGGTCACCTTGGGTGTCTTTCCTCAGGAAGCCGTCCCCCTTGTTTTCCTGAGATGGGGTCTTTTCCTGAACCTAGGGCTCACAGACTAGGCTAGTCTGACTAATTAGAGCCTCTCTCCATCTCCCAATGCACGTACCAACTTTTTAGAAATGTGCGTCCAAACACAGCTCTTCATGCTTTGGTGGCAAGTGTTTCACAGACAGAACCTGGAGCCCTGTCGTGTCTCTCCATGCTTTCAGCTCCTTCCTTTATAAAGACTGATTTGTCTAGTTTATGTGTCTGTGTGCGCGCCTCTGTGAGTTTATGTGCACTGCATGCATGCAGTTGCCTATGACGGCCAGAAGAGGGCGCCAGATCCATTGGAACTGGAACTAGAGGTGGTTGCTAGGAGGGTGCGGAGGAAGCGCCTAGTGAGTGACTCTCTGTAAATGTGCATTCTTGGCCTGGATATAGCTCTGTAGAGAAACCCCCAAGTCTCTGACCCTTGGCAAATTAGCAAAGTCAAGCCTTGTTCTGACCAAGTATAGGAATGTTTACCAAAGATGGATTGGTGTGAACAAACACTAGCAACTCTAGCCTCCTCCCTAAAGTTTGCAACCTGAGACGGCTCAACAGTAGAGGCCTCCTACAGAGAGTAGCCAGCCTTCTCCTTGTTGGACATAATAAACAGGCTAAGGTTTCAGGTCCGGGAGGTCATTCCATCAGTGTGTGGCTCCAATTTTCTGTACATGTCCGTTTGTTCGTTCGTTCGTTCGTTCGTTCGTTCGTCCGTTCGTTCGTTCGTTCATTCTTCATTTCCTTATTGCTCCTAGTCAGGGTTCCAGGATCCAGGCCGTGTAGGTCTCAGTAGTTGTGAGCCACCATTTGGGAGCTTGGCACTGGACTGCAAGCATAACTGCTCTTAACAGCTAAGGTGTCTCTCAGGCCCTCCAGCTCCTATCTGTATACCATGGCTCCGAAACACATCACCCGAAGGAAGGGATGGGCCTTTGTAAATCCGTCCTGTTTGTTTGTTTGGTTGGTTTTTTTTTTAAGGTTTCCTATTAGAAGAGTTGTGCATGCACGGAGTCATCATAAAGACAGAACAGAGGGCCCAGGTTCGCTCCTAGCATCTCCACCTTTAACTTTCATGTCCACACGGTCCACGGTCATGAGACCACACGTTGTTCTCACACCTCGGGTTTTCTCCATGATCAGATTAGGGTGGTGGGTTTGGATTGGGGGACCACAATACAGGATGTCCCCTCCTCACCTCCTAGCCATCCAACACCAACTGTGAGTGTCTGGCTGAAAGTCTATTTCCTGAGTAATTGCCACAGTAAGCCCCCATCTTCTGCTCTTTCCGTGGTGCCGCACACCCCCTACCCCTTTGAGACCTTACGTGTCCGAGGACAGTCTTGGATGTCTCATACTTCCTGCTTCCATCTCCTGTGTCATGGGATTACAGACGCAATGCATGGAAGGTGCTGGAGAACCAGGGCTTTGCGCATGCTTGGTGAGCACTCCAGCGCTTAAACTGTCCCTGGACCTGCACTGCATTCTGGGAGCGGAAGTCACTTGCCTCACTCCTGCCTGTCCTCCCTCCCATCCTACTCCCCCACCCCCACCCCGATTCCAAGCTGTAGGATTAGGGTGTTTAGATCTACTTTCTGGGGGAACAGCTGAGAGCCATCAGTTCTTGGGGACACTAAATGGAGGCCTGCCTAGTTCTCTCCCTTGAGCCAATCTATTAGGCCAGTCATTTCCTTTTGTCAGTATAAACGCAGGGATATTTAACGTGTAGCTTGGATAAGAACCCAATTCTACGTTATTAATTTTATTTTGCTCCGATTCTTTGGCCAGTGGGCGTTCTCTCAGGTGGACCTAGTGTCATTTTGCCATCTCTGTTCTAATGAAACAAGAGGTTACGGGTTCATCCTGTGTATTTCCATCCCTAATCTGGCACCACCGGCACACGGAGGAGACCTGACTCCTTTCATTGAAATGACGTAAGCCGCTAAATGTGCTCATTGCTGCTGGGCTCTGCTTCTTGCCTTTGCTTGCTTCAAGCTCATTCTCGCTGTCGGAACAGGGCCTGAATGTCAACTCTCTGCATACCCAGGGGTCCCTCTTTGTTTCTGTGGGGTTTTTTGTTTGTTTTTGTTGTTGTTGTTTTAGTTTTTTGTTTTCTGAGACAGAGTTTCACTGTGTAGCACCAACTGGCCTCAAACTCACAGAGGTCCATCTGCCTGCCTCTACCTCAAGAGTGCTGGGGGTGGGGTGGGGTGGGGGAGGGCGCGGGGAGGTTAAAAGTGTGCACCACCACAGCAAGTTAATGCTTTGTTTTTATGTGTGATCATATCTGTCATCTGTCTGTCTGTCTATCATCTATCTGTCTGTCTATGTACCATCTATCATTTATCTTCTAGCTACCTATCTCTCAATGATCTGCTTGTCCATCTATCCATCCATCTATCCATCCATCCATCAAATCTCTGTATAGCTATAATCCATCTGTTATCTATCTATCTATCTATCTATCTATCTATCTATCTATCTATCTATCTATCAATCATCTGTCTGTGTATCTATCTATCCATCCATCTGTCTGTCCATCCATCTATCAACCCTCTATGTACCTATAATCCATCTGTTATCTATGTATCTGTCTGTCTGTCCATCTGTCTGTCTATCTTCTATCTACCTATATATAAA
This sequence comes from Mus pahari, assembly GCF_900095145.1. Classification (NCBI taxonomy): domain Eukaryota; kingdom Metazoa; phylum Chordata; class Mammalia; order Rodentia; family Muridae; genus Mus; species Mus pahari. The sequence goes on along the minus strand of NC_034612.1, from coordinate 10,181,798 downwards.
TCATCTATGTATCTATGTTGTTTATGTATCTATGTATTTGTCATCTATCTATCTATCTATCTATCTATCTATCTATCTATCTATCTATCATCTTCTATTTGTATTTTCTGTGATGTCTGGTAGACACCAGGACATCATGCATGCTAGGCACACATTACACCATTGAGATCACCCAGCTTCTCATGGACAGATTCCGGGCAGGGGCTCTATGGTGGGGGTCCACCCACATGTGTGTCTTTCCTCATTCTCTAGTAACTGCTGTGTGACTTTCTCCATGTTGGCTCCAGTTGATGGTGGGTTCTCGCTGGCACTAGTTGACTCTGAGGCATTAGTCGCATGGGTCTCTCTGGCCTCCTTGCCTGGCCTATGGGAAACCTTCTCCCTCAGCAGTAAGAACCTGACTCCCACCATCTGCCTCTCTCTTTATTGGTAAATCTCCATACACCACAAAGTGGCTTTGGAGCAATCCCTCATGCCCTTGTGGGAAACACGATTATCAAACAAGATTGTGCTCATGGGGAGTCCCTCCAGCCATTATGGATGTCATTTACATCCAAAGTCACTTGGCTGCTATGTTACCCCCCCAGGCCCTCCCGTGTTGTTTCACACACACCTAACGGGGCTCACTTGGTCACGTTATGCATTCCCTAATCCCTAATAATTTTAAAATGTGGGTGCACTGGTACCCCATTTTGTTCTAGGAAGTTCCACAGGTTTTGCACAGTCATGGAGTCTTTTACCCACTAGCCCAGCGTCCTATGAAATAATTTTACTGTACTAAAAATGCCCGTGCTTGAGTCAGCTCTCAGTGTGAGCCCTGAGCCCACAGCGAGCCTTGAGGTTTACTCCTGGTCTCTATGCCTTTGTATGTTCTAGGACATCTCATGAGTGGAATCCTGTGATCTAGTCCCTGCCATCAGACTTCTCTTTCACCACACTTAGTGTCAGTCTGGGGAGATGGCTGGGTGTGAAGGTCCATATGTGGACTCCGAGTTTGATACGTAAAAAAGGAGGGGTTTGGTGGCAGCATGTGTCTCCTGCAGAGGCAGGAGGATTCTTGGAGCTCACGGCCCAGCCCGGCCGAATTTGTGAGTACCAGTGAATGAAGAGACCCTTGGGAGGTGAGGAGATTGTCTAGTCTATCCATAGCAGCGAAACGACTGACGAGTCATGCACTGAGCTCTTATCAAAAGCTGACAACAAGCATTCAATCAACAAACGTCTACAGGGCGCCTGCTGTTTCTAGTGTCTTTTTCCTTAGATTCATTGTGTATCATATAAATATGGCTACATCAGCCTGATCTTTTTGTTAGTCTCCCCCTGCCTTTTTTTAACCCTAACACTTTTTAAACTTTCTTGTCAACAATGTTATATTTTTATCTGATTCAAGAACTCTGATCCTAGCAGGGCAGTGGTGGCACACGCCTTGAATCCCCCAGCCCTTGGGAGGCAGAGGCAGGCAGATTTCTGAGTTCAAGGACAGCCTGGACTACAGAGTGAGTTCCAGGACAGCCAGAGCTACACAGAGAGACCGTGTCTCAAAAAAAAAAAAAAAAAGGGGGGTGGAGCTGGGCGTTGGTGGCGCACGCCTTTAATCCCAGCACTTGGGAGGCAGAGGCAGGCGGATTTCTGAGTTCGAGGACAGCCTGGACTACAAAGTGAGTTCCAGGACAGCCAGGGCTACACAGAGAAACCCTATCTCGAAAAAAAACAAAACAAAACAAAAAACAAACAAACAAAAAAAGGGGGGTGGGATGGGGGAAGAACTCTGATCTTTTAGAAAAATTCATTCATTCATTCATTCAATCATGATATGTGTGTGCAAGTGTACCTACCCATCAACACTAGGTACCTTCCTTTATGGCACGCTCTTATTTAAGGTTATTATTATTATTATTATTATTATTATTTTACATTTATTTATTTGTGTATGAATGGCCACGGATGCCACAGCACACTTGTGGTGCTCCAAGTACAATACACAGGAGCTGGTTCTCTCTTTCTATCACACTTGGGTTCCCAGGGATCAGACTGGGAGGTAAGCACCATTACCGGCTGAGCTATCTTACCTCTACTGTAGTTTTTGTTTAGGTTGTTATTAATTAATTAATTTACTCGCTTGTTTGTTTATTCATTTATATATTTATGTTTTTTTTCAAGACCAGGTTTCTCTGTGTAGCCCTGGCTGTCCTGAAACTCACTCTGTAGACCAGGCTGGCCTCGAACTCAGAAATCCCGCCTGCCTCTGCCTCCCGAGTGCTGGGGTGAGAGACGTGGGCCACCACTGCCCGACAAGTTGTTATTTTATGTGTATATATGTTTGTATGCCTGTGTGTTTAGGTGTATCTTGTGCATGTGGAACAAGAGTTACAGGTGGGTGTTGGGAACCAAACTCAGATCTTCTGCAAGAGCAATAGGAGCTTTTACCTCCAGAGCCATCGTTCTGGCACCCCCATCTTCTTTTCTCCCATCCTCTGAACCTGGCACTCACTGAGTTGGCTAGATCGGCCAATGGACCCCAGGGATTCTTCTGTCTTCATCTCACCTCAGCAGCAGGATTACAGGCATTTACTGCCATGCATGGTTTTTCTTTTTAAAGATTTATTATATTACACTGTCTCTGTCTTTGGACACACCAGAAAAGGGCATCAGACCCCATTACAGATGGTTGTGAGTCACCATGTGGTTGCTGGGAATTGAACTCAGAACCTCTAGAAGAAGAGTCAGTGCTCTTAACCACTGAGTCATCTCACCATCCCCAAACTCATGTCTTTTTTTTTTTTTTTTAAAGATTTATTTATTTATTATATGTAAGTACACTGTNNCTGTCTTNNGACACNNCANAAGAGGGNGTNAGATCTNNTTACNGATGGTTNTGAGCCACCATGTGGTTGCTGGGATTTGAACTCCGGACCTTCGGAAGAGCAGTCGGGTGCTCTTACCCACTGAGCCATCTCACCAGCCCCCAAACTCATGTCTTAATGCTTGTATAGGAAACACTTTTACCTAAGGGCCATTTCCTTTCTCTCTCTCTCTCTCTCTCTCTCTCTCTCTCTCTCTCTCTCTCTCTCTCGGATACATTTAAACCATTTATGTTTATTGTAATCTGTACAAACTAAGTAATTGTTGCCTGTTCAGTTTTCACTCTGGCAACTTTAAGAGCACTTTCTGTGTGGGTTCTCTTCCCCGCTCAGCTCTCTGTAGGGTGGATAGAAAGCATCTCCATCATCTTGCTGTTTGGGAAATTACACACTCTCTTTTCCTTCTTTTAGTGATTCTGCTTATAAGTATGTTTATTGCTGGACAGTGGTGGCGCACACCTTTAATCCCAGCACTTGGGAGGCGGATTTCTGAGTTCGAGGTCAGCCTGGTCTACAGAGTGAGCTCCAGGACAGCCAGGGCTACACACAGAATCCCTGTCTCAACCCCCCACCCCCGCAAAAAAGTACATTTATTTTCTGTCTCTATAGTCCCTAGACAGGTGGTGCTCAGAGCCCCTTGCCAGTCCCTGGAGAAGAACCTATTGCCTTTGGCTGCTCTAAAGTCCCACAACTCTAACACCTTAGGGTGCTCGAGGTTGACCTAGGGCCTTGAGCTAAGCAAGCTCTTCACCCCCAAGTCAGAGCCCCAGCTCTCTTTTTGGCATTTTCCCACTTTCAGATAAGGTCTCAGGAAATGGCCCGAGTTAGACCTGAATTCACTCTGTAGCCCAGGCTGACCTTGGATTTGTAATCCTCCTGCTTTGGCCTCCCCAGTGTTGGGATTACAGGACTGAGGCGCAAGGCTGGGCTATCCTGGTGTCTGTCATTTTAAGGTTTTAAAACACCAGCAATGCTCACACTTTATATTTTATCCCAAGGTTTATTAATTCGATATTCTGCATTCCCATGACCTTATATAACTCTAAAACGTCAATGATCTGTTACCCGACATCTAATACGTATCCATTATTTAGCTCCGTATGCTGGAATTTTTTTTATTCTAAGGTTTTACTTAGCACGTCTGTTAACATTTCACGAGTCTGCAAACTGGCGGCCACTAGGCTTCATGGGCTCTATTTTTCAAAGACATTTCCAATTCTGTAATTCTAGGGATCTGAAGTCTTATAAAGCAACGATTCTAGAATATCCAGGTCTAATGTAGATTGTTCTAAATCGTATTCCCCACCCAACTTAGGTTTGTTTCTTTTTCTTTGTTTAAAGATGGAAATGTTCAATGTAGCCCCAAGCTGGCCTCAAACTCAAAGAAATCCTTCGGCCTCGACCTCTCCAATATTGAGATTACAGCTATGTCTCAACTTAGAATTTTGTATTTTAAAAGTACTACTACTACTGTGTTTGAGACAGAGTTTCTGTTATGTAACTTCGGCTGTCCTGGAACTCCCTGTGTAGCACAGGCTGCCCTTGGACTCACAGAAATCCAGCTGTCTCTGAATCCAGAGTTCTGGGATTAAAACTGGGCACCGCCATGCTCAATCTGGCATTATTAATTTTAAAAACATTGGTTTTTAACTCTGTGTGTTTGTGTGTGTGTGTGTGTGTGTGTGTGTATGTGTGTGTACATGAGTGCAGTTACACATAGAGGCCAGAGGAGGGCGCAGGATATCCTGAAGCTGTGGTTACAGGAGACCATAAGCTGCCCGCTGTACACGCTGGGAACAGACTACAGCAAGAGCTCCTACCCACGGAGCCATCTCTCCAACTCCATGATGGGTCCTTGAGAGACTCAGACACAGGGCCCCAGGGAGCACTGGAACTTTGCTGGTTACTTATCTGTGGGCTCGGGGACGCGGTACGGATGGAGACACGATTGGTGTTGTCTACATCTCTTTCTACCTTAAAATACTACCAGGAGCAGAGCTTGCTAAAAATCCAATTTTGTTCGCCTCTCTTTACAGTTTATGGTCCTTCTCGCTTGTTGTCTTTGCTAGGAAATGAAGATGAGAGAACCTTGTCTGTGTGTGCATGTGACCATCTTGTAGCATATAGGGGCTGTCTGAAGCCACTCACTCTGTCCCCGTTTTCTCTTTCCGATGGTCCTCCCACCTCTCAGAGGAGGCACATCAAGTGGTGGTGGGGTTTCAGTGGCAAATGTAAGGACCTTCATTCTGCCCCTTAGGACTGCATTTGGCAGCAAGTAACAGCGGTGCAGAGTCAGCCACGTGAGTAGGCCTGGAGATCTTCCCACACTAACTAGAAATCGAGGGGAGGAAGGCTATGCAGTGCAGGCAGAGGGGGCAGAAGGACAAAGCACTGTCCCTAGGGCTATTGCCCCAGACCGGGAGGTATGGCTACTCACTGTTACGGAGAAGCCTGGACAGGTTTTCCAGCTAAATTGCTGTCCCGATGTAAGAGGACAGTGAGCGGCAGCTCGTGACCAGGAAGTAGCAAATGTCACACCAATAGAAACTTAAATAAAGGGAGAAGATGCCTAAGTGTATGCAGCCACCAGGTGCAGCTGTATACAGGAGCTTAATAATGCTGTCAGCTCTGGTGGTTCTGTGGGCTCCCTAATGGTGACAGGAACTTCCAGTTCCAACAAGAAGCTCCGGCTTCCGGTACTGTGCCCCGACTGGGGTCACAGGTCTCCACCTTACTAACAATCTAGTGCGTTTAGAGACAGAGCTTGTGCTAGGAGATACACTCTGACTGTCCATTCTGGGCAGAGTCCTCGCTCGGGTCATCAGGAGAGGTGGAGGCAGTTCTGTTGATGTTACATGGACTGACAGTAGCTAAGGGGTAGTTAGGGACACCATCATCACCACCACCATCACCATTATCATCAGCATCACCATCACCACCATCAACAACACCATTCTCCCCCCCTCCTCCACTGTACTTATTAATATAATTGCCCTGCCAGGAAGACATCCGTAGAATCACAAGACATCATAGTTTTCAAACACCAGGATCTCAAACAGCCCCACTACCTGTTCTTTGTCTCATCTCCAGCAACAACCCTGACTCCATTTTTTTTTTTTTTAAACCTTTAAAAGGAGTTGGAGGGTAGGGGCTCTTAGGCTGGACATGACACTACTAATCCTAGTCCTCATCAGTGGGGTAGTGGAGGTCAGAGGATGTGGCCCTCAGCTATATAGTTAGTTTGAGACCAGCCTGAGCTACATAAAAGCTCGTCTCAGACAAAACAAGAACACAGGCGTTACCCTAAAGGTCTCCGTTCACAGACTCAGGAAGAGCACACTGACCCCGCCTGGAAATTCATCTCCCTCCCGTTCCAGGCCCATCCCTGTTGGGATAAAAATGACTCTCACAAAAGATCCCTCTGCAGCAATTATCTAAATGGGAGGCTGGGAGGGGGGGAGCCATTTAGAATCCACTTCATTGCGGGATTACCTAATTAATTAACGGTTTCGCTGACAACTCGTTGGAGAAGTGTGTTAAACAGGAGCGCAGTGGGCCGTGATTTATAGACTCTGACACCCCCCTCCTGGCCTCTCCACCTCCCTCCTTCCTGCCCTCATGCAGCGCCCCCCCCCTCCAGCCTTCCCACTTGGCCCGACACAAGGAGGCCTGAGAGGACCCTCGCCCGCCCAGGCTCCCTCTGGAGTCTGGGGAGCATGGAGATGACAGAAGGGCGCTGGGGAGGGAGAGGGTGGGAGACAATGGGGAGCTGAGAGGGCAGCTGAGACCGAGGGAATGGTCGCATCTGCCCCTTGCCCCCAGCCCAGAGCCACTCCATCTGGGCGGACCCTGCACGTGGAGCCCCCCCGTGGGCACCGCCCAGGCCCGGGTGCTTCCTCTCGAAACTCTGGAGTTTTTCCAGATGCCGTGTCCCACAGCTTGGAGAAGCGTGAACCGTCGGGAGGTTCAGAAACTTAGTTTTGACTTTCTTACCGGAAAGGGTTTTCCAACTTCCGGTCGGTGAAAGATGAAGGCTGGGGTGTGGCTCACTTGGCAAAGCATTGCACAGGGTGCATGAAACCCTGGCTTCCAGCTCCAGCGCGGCGGGGAACAGGCTATGGTGGTGCCCACGGGTGATCCTGGTACTGCTTGGGGTAGAGGCAGGACGCTTAGAAGTTCAAGGTCAAGCTTGGATACACGGGACGCCCTCCACCCCCGTCGTAAAAACAAATAATATAAAAACCAAAACGCAAAGCCCTGGGATGAGAGATGGGGAAATGATCAGCGTTAAGTTCCGCGGACACCCGTGTCATGGATGGTATGTCGGACGTGAGAAGGTCACCCAGACAAGGTTCACACTCATGACCCAGACAAGGTTCACACCCACAGAGACAGCCGTCCTGGTGTGAGCCAGGTTTTCAACAGTGGAGACCTCTGCCTGGAGGAGTTAAAGCCAAGCGCCCGATGGGAAAATTCTCACCAAAGGGGACCTGTGACTTGATGTCTTGAGTCCCAGGCTAGCCCAGTTCTGACTTCTAGCTCAGTGCCTTCCTACTGCTTCCTGTCCTCACGTTTATGGGTGATGGGACAACGGTCCTAGTCACCCGAGGTTTCCAGTCAAACCTTTTGAGTGGGTGATTCTTTTCTTTGGGAATCACGACATCTTAGAGGGGTGGGCACTAACTCTATGGGCTTCCAGTTAGCTTCCCTGGGGGTTCAAGTCCTTCCTCCACTGTTCTAGAAAGATCCTCCCAGTCTTTCACACCAGGAGCCAAAGGGACCAGAAGTTCCAACATAAGCGACACAGTACAGGAGCAGTCCTTGAATTCTCCTAGTCCTAATCACGCCTCCATATTGGTTCTGATCCATCCTCCCAGCTCACTAAGGACCTGGTCAGGAGGGAGCTAAGGGTGTCCAAGTGGGGTGACCACACCCAGGGAGATCTTTTTTCTCCCAGGAAGTGGGATCTACGACTGGAGTCTCAATAGAAACTTCCTGCCAGGGACTCCCCCAAGGTCAGAGGGTGTTTGTAAAAAAAAAAAAAAACTGATAAAAGATGCCCACAGCAGTCAGAGTCCAGCACAGAAGCTTCGGGAAGCAGACTCTTGGCAAGAATTCACTATGCGGTGGGAGCAGAACCCCTACTCCCATTTTACAGGTGAACAAAGAAAGAGTCATTAGGAAAATGATGGGGTTCCATGTATGTCTGGTGCAAACTTCTGTAAATGTTTAAATGTAAGATCCGTTCCAGGCAACAGTGAAGGGCTCAGTTGGGGTTGTGATGCGTTGAAGTTTCCCATGTACACAGACCCTGCTAACTGTGGGCGCCGCACCTCCTCACTAATTCATGCTTCCTAAGGCAGAGGAGTTTGGCACCAGAGAGGGTAAGCCCTTGCCCTAAGGATGCACAGCTGACCCTGTGTTGCTTGGTTGAGTAAAAAGGCAGTGTGACCTCCGAGACTGGCCACTTGGGGGGTACAGCAGAACCCCGCGGCTGCTGAACTGGTCACGCGTGGCCACGCAACCCGATTCTCCCCAGAGGGGAGGCTGATGGAAGGCCAGGGGCTTCATCCGGGTCAGCCTGCAGGTCGGAGGGCCCTGGATAGAACCTTGACCCGTGTCTGCCCCTCTCACCTCCCGCGCAGCCCAGGTTCAAGGCCAGGCTCTCTCGCGCTCGGGAGTCGGGGGTAGGGGAGAGGGCGGGCGGAGGCGGGAGGGGGTTAAACCGCGCAGCCCCGCCCGCCAGGCGCAGGAACAGATTTCGCGGTTCACACGGGCACAAAGGCCGCGCGCTCAAAGACGCCGCATTGTCCCCGCCGCGCCGCTCCCACCGCCGCGCGCGAATTAACCCTGTCACCCGGCCTTTGTCGCCGCGCACTTCAGGGCGGCCACAAAGGCGCCAGAACACCCTGCCGTGTGGGCAAGGAGGTGGGGTGGGGGTGGCTTTCAAGAGGGGATAGTGGAGGGTGGAGGCAGAAGCGGGGGAGGGGTGCAGGACAGGAAGCGGGGACGCAAGGTAGGTATAAGGGTAGGAGTGGGGGGGTGCAGGGGTGGAGTTAAAGGTAGAGATGGGGTCCAGGGGTAATACTGGGGCCCAGGGACATAGATGGGGTGCAAGACAGAGTGCAGGGGAAGACCCTGCGGGGGGTACAAGGCCCCAGGGTACAGGAATCTCCTCTGCCCATGAGGTTCTGTTGGCCTCCTTTACTGGTCTCTCGCCTGTGTGCCCCCTTCAACCCTCCCCCTTTCCCCATTGTCTCTGTCTCCTTTTTTCCAGCTCAGTTTCCCTCTGCCTTTGGCTCCATAGCTGTGTCACTAGGGATCACTCAGTCGCTTCGCCCCCATCCCTGACTCCGCGATCCTGCCTCTTGGCCTCTATTTCCACCTCTGTAAGCGATCCTTTGAGGGCCGGCTATCTCCTGAGTGTTGGAGGATACTCACGTGCACGCAGACAGACACACACGTGTGTGCACCCGCAGTCACCTAGGGTTCTTCTGCCTCCAGGGCCTGTGGCTGTCTTTGTGGGTGGGGATGGCTGGCTTGGTGGCTGGAAGATCCCTACGCTATCCCTTTAATAAATACCACATCCCTCAAGGGGCACAGGCAGGAAGAGATGGTGTCTCAGGAGGTGACCCAGCTCAGGAGACCTCCACTCCCGCTCTACTCCAACCCTCTGAAACCTGAGGGACCTCTTTCCCAAAGATTGGGTCTGGG
>NC_034612.1:10162559-10172124 GCF_900095145.1 Mus pahari | reverse complement strand
TCTCTCTCCCTCTCCCTCTCTCCTCTTTTTGTACCACCCCAAAGGACTTGTGGTAGAAGACAAGACCCCCCCCCCCAGGTCGCACAGTACCCTCACACCTGTCTCAGGGCCTGGGTCACCCTCACTATGCCTTTTCCCAAGCCGTTCTAAGAGGCGGCTGGTCATACTCTATCATTTCATACTAGGGAAACTGGCACAGCAGAGGCGATTGAGCCAGACAGATCCTGGGTGCTCATTGGCTATCCACCCCCATGCCCCGCCCAGCTAGGGTCAGTGTGAGTAAGGCATTATGGGAAGAAAGTGAAGGTTTGTCCAGTGGGTCATATGGAGATAGAGTGGGGAGTTTGAGGGTCCTCTCTCGCACATCTTGACATTCTTTCTGGTACAGTCCAGGACCACCGGCTTTCCCAGTCTTTGAGTTCCTATTCGCATACATCACCCAGCTGTTCAGGGTGACTTCCAGCATCCTAGGTCCAGTATATCTCTCCTCCCCACTAGAGCTGCTGCCTTTGGTCCCCCCCCCCCTAGGCAGATAAGGGACCCTTCTGCATCCCTGAACACTCGCCTCTCTGCTGGAAATGACTCCCTGGTTGCCCTGTCCCCTGGTTGGCTCCAGCACCACCCACCCTACACTCAGCTGCTGTGTGGGTCTTGCCTGGAGCCTTCTGCTACAGCTACACTGGGGTGGGGGCAGAGAGGGTCTGGCTCTCTCCCTTCCAGAAAGCCCCCTAGCCAGGCCTGCTGGGGGGAGATAAGAAGCAGGCATCCAGATCCGCCCCCGTTTCTGTAATCGCCTTCTCACCCACGAGCCCCCCTGTTCTGCATCGCTACCCCCCCACACGTGACATCCCACTTTTTTTTTTTTTAAACATATATATCATCTTTATGACTGTGGCATGATCTGGGCTGACACTGCATTCATTTAGCCAAGGGCAGGTGGGGTCGTGGGAGACAGTTCACTCATCTGTGCATAGATTCATGGGGGGGGGGCGGTGTTGCTGGGAGGGAAGCTGCCGTTCCCCCTGAGACATTGGGGACACTGGTGACAACCCGGTGCCTGGCAGAAAATGGATTTGGGAGTGCCAGGGACCTTGTGGCCTGTTCTCAGATGGCCTTGGGGGAGGCCTCTGTCTTCAGGACCCTCACAGTTTAGAGGTGGAGCCTTGAAGGTGTATGGGAGAGACAGTTTATCTCCAGTAGCCCTTTCTCTCCTTCCTTCTCTCCTCTTCTGCTTCCCTCCCCTCTCCCTCTCCTCCTCCTTTTTACTCCATCATTTTCTTCATGGGGGTGAAATGGAAACTTCTACAGTTAACCTGGGTATGCTGTCTGGCACACTGGGAGGTAGGATGGCGGCTGCCCATGCTTACTTTGTGTATCTCCTGTTCCTGGTTCATCAGTGGGACACAGAGGCAACCCTGTCCCCATGGGTGCTCCCTGCTATGCCTGACTCCCTTCAGCCACCCCGAGGGCTGGCAGTGAAGCCACACTCATGAAGGGGATGAGTTACGGGTTAAAGCTTGTAGTAACATGTGTTGAGAACTCTGGATTTAAAAAAAAAAAAAACCAAAAACATAGAAATATTATTATAAGAACATGTTTTTGGTTTTAACCCCAGGTGCAGGGGGTGTGGGGCTGCTTCAGGCTGTCCACAGCAGCTGACTATGATTCACCTTGTGCTCTAGCAAGAGCGTGGTTTTGCCAGCTGCAGATAGTGTCTACGATTGTGTGACATTTGGAATTCTGGGAACTTTTCAGAGGGTGTATAAATGCTAGCGCCATGAGAGGCAGGTTTGGTGGTTGGTAGTTCAGGGGTGTTCTTTGCAGTGTGTTAGTAGCTATGGTCAAAGATGCAATAAGAAGAAAATAGATTTACAAATCTCTCTCTCTCTCTCTCTCTCTCTCTCTCTCTCTCTCTCTCTCTCTCTCCCCTCTCTAGCTCTCCACTCCTATCCTTTCCTATCTAGTGATAGGGGATGAAACCAGAGGGATAAAGGATGGAAAGAAGGGAGAGAAGAAGAAGAAGAAGAAGAAGAAGAAGAAGAAGAAGAAGAAGAAGAAGAAGAAGAAGAAGAAGAAGTCATAATATAGCAAAGACCAGCTACAAATGCTCTCCTGAAATGATCTGCACACACGCTGAGCTCTGGAGCTTGTGTTTGGGGCACACACCTCCACTGGATCTCTGTTCCCCTGTGAGCAGCAGCAGCCAACGGTGATGGCATGGTCCAAGACTGGCCATGCTGGGTCATGTGTCTTCAGGACTGTAGGCCCTGTCCACCCCCACCCCATTGCCACCGGGACACCAGCTTCCATGCCAGCCTCTGGTCCCTCTTCCCACCCCTTCTCTGTATTTGACCTCAAAAGGGCCCCTAGCCCTCAGAACCCCAACCTAACCAAGCTCCTTGAGCTACATCCCCGAGCTGCTTCAGTTTAGCCCTTCTACCTCAGGGCCTTTGCACGGGCTGGTCCCAGCAGGAGCGATTCATCACAGCTCCACAGTTTACTTCTCAGGGTTGCCCCTCTAGTAGGTGCCTAGGACACACCCACTTGTATCTTTCTTATTCCAACTATGCTTGCACTGGCTCTTGATCAGTTCTTTGCCTCTGACCTCCCTCCCAGAGGCTACCCATACTGGGAGGCTGGGCCTCTCTCATTCCCTGTTGGATTTTTCTGTTCCTGCATTGGAGAGGTGTGTGTGTGTGTGTGTGTGTGTGTGTGTGTGGTCTTATTTAACCCTTGACCTTGGTGTTTGGATTCTTTTAAGTTGTTTTATTTGTAGGTGGGTGAGAAATTAGAAAATGAAATGGGATGGACCTCATGCAGGGGAGTCTCCTCGCCCCCCCTCAACCTCTCCCCCTCCCTCCGCTTGCATACTGCTATGCTACCTGAAGGGCTGGTCTCCCTACCAGTCCCAGGGAAACCTACCCACAACTGGCCAAGGGCAGGTCTTGAGCCTGCCCCCCACCGTCAAAGTAAAAGCCAGGGCTGGAAAGCTGGTCAAGACAACTAAGAAAGTGAAAGTGGTTTTTGAAAAGGCTTCTGGGAAATGCTGACTTAGGAGCTTCAGTTCAGGCTGCAGTGGGGGCGGGGACGGTGAGTAAAAGGCATGAAGGGCTGTAGGGAGGTGTCTTGGCTCTTTGTTTTTTGGGGGAGGGGATCAGGCTAGGTACAGGTTTACCTGAACTTGAAAAGAGCACATCAAAATGTTTACTGAATACCTACTATCTGCTAGAAGTACTGAGGGCCTACTATGTGCTAGACCCTCTCGAGGAATGTTTTAGCTCAGTCTTTCTGTCCCTTCTTCGAGGCAGCCAACACCCTCATTTCAGGGATCAGGGGACAATGTCCCTGAGAGGTCAAGCAAGTTGACTGAGGACACACAGCTGAGAAGCACCAGAGCTGGTATTTGAACTTGGGTTTGAGTACAGAGTCAGTGATTTCTTATGTCACGGATATTGAACTGGCTTCTAAATCCAGGGATGGAGATGCTGGTGGTGGGGAGGGGGGGTTGTGTTAGCCGGTGATAGTCTGAGAGTAGAAGGGACAGGGAGGACGGTGGGACGTACAAAGCTCAAAGGTGGGAAGGAACAGCAGTCTGTCCCCCCACTCCGTCCCCTCCGCCCTGGCTCAAGCCTTGGGTGGGGGATGTGGAAGGTAGAGCTAAATATCATGTAATTGCCCCGCTCTTCTGTGAAATTTGTTTCGGGACACATTAGTTCCGGTGAATTTAGCCGAACAGCGGGGGAGTTCTGAGAAGCGATTTGCAATTAGCTGCAGCCCCACGGCCCCCCACTGGGACTCGAGGTACTGGCACCAAGAAGGAAATGGCCAAGGGGGTGGAGCAACTGCCAGCAGGCAGGGGCAGGCAGAGCTTCTGGTTATTCTCACAGCTGGCTTCTCTGACCTGGGGGCTGGGGGGGGAGCGTTGGATGAGAGTGAAGCAGGGAACCCCTGACTCTTGAATCCAAGACCTGGGCAGGCCAGAGGGTTGCTAGACACAGCCAACCATGTCTCCCCCTTTGCATAGGGTGCAGAGTCCCACTTCTGGGCAGCTCTGCCCACTGCTCACCCCACCCCCACCCCTGTGGGTACTTAGAGCATCTTCCTGTAAGCTTGTCAGCCCTCCCAACCCTCGGAGAGACAGGGATGGGATCTGTATTTTGCAGGGGAAGGAACTCCTAGAGGGGTGAAAGGGATTCCCATTGGGTCACCTGGGCATAGCACTGTGCATGCCAGGTGAGTGATCTAGCCCCCCCCCCCATGCTGGGCTCCTGGCTCTAGAATATCACCATGGAAATTAAAGGGCTCCTATGACTGATGACAAACAGTATCACTGTCAGGGTTCGTAGGGCTGTCATCCTGTCCCCTTGGAGCCTGCCCTGCTCATGGCCTTGGATGGTGGCATGGGGAGAAGTGAGCAAGGTTGGCTCAACCCATGCTCTTATTCCCAATTTCTTCCAGAAGAAGCTGGACCCTTGGTGTTCTGGGTCTTCACAACTGGAGTTAGTTCTTTGTGGACTAGGGCAATCAGGGAGGAAAGCTGAGAGGAGGTGACATTGTCCCAAGCCTCTCCCCCATCTTCCCCATTGTGAATGATGGATCTATATAATCATGAACACTCTCTTACGTTGCTCACCCATAAGTAAGCCAGTGGCTCTGATTCCAAGAGCCAGCTATGCTCCAAGTTTTAAGTGTCTCTTGGTGGTATCATTTGTCTATCTTTATTTGTTTGTTTGTTTTTCTTTAAGATTTATTTATTTATTATATGTAAGTACACTGTCAAACCAAAAGACACACCGGAAGAGGGCATCAGATCTCATTATGGATGGCTGTGAGCCACCATGTGGTTGCTGGGATTTGAACTCAGGACCTTCGGAAGAGCAGTCAGTGCTCTTAACCACTGAGCCATTTCTCAAGCCCCCATTCCCCATTTGTTTGTTTTTCAAGACAGGGTTGTTGTTGATGATGATGTTGTTGTTGTTCTTCCTCCTCTTCTTCTTCTTCTTCTTCTTCTTCTTCTTCTTCTTCTTCTTCTTCTTCTTCCTCTTCTTTCTTTTTTTATTGGTTATTTTATTTTTTACATTTCAAATGTTATCCCCCTTTCCAGTTTCCCCTCTGAAAAACCCCCACCCCACCCCCACCCCCAAGACAGGGTTTTTCTATGTAGCCCTGACACTCTCTCTGTAGATCAGGCTGGCTTCAAACTCTGAGATCCCAGTGCTGGGACTAAAGGCGTGCGCCACTGTTTTGTTTTTAACTTCTAGAGGTTGATTGTCCTTCTACTATGTGGGGCCCGGGTCTCGACATGATACTGTCATGCTTGGTGGTAAGCACCTTTGCCCACTTTCTGGTACCCCAGTCTGTTTGAGATAAGGTTTCATGTAGCCCAGGCTGGCCTCAAGTAGGTATGTAGCCCAGGATGACCTTGAACTCTTGGACACTCCTGCCCTCCCTGCCTAAGCACGAGGATCACAGGCGTGTACCACTATGCCTACTTGGTGCATGGCTGGTGTTATAACCCAGAACATCACATAGGATGGACATGCCCACCACAGGGTTAGCCTCCAGGGAAGAAAATTCAGGAATCTCAGGAATATACATCAGTTTCCCTTTAACCAGACATCTGGTAAGGATGCTACTCCCAAACAACAGCTAGAGAGGGAGGTCTGTGTGTCCAGGCTAACCAAGCCGGTGCTGCTACATTCTAGAATGAGAACCTGGGGCTGGAGTGAGCAGAGGGGGTTTCTGGGAAAAGGAAGCTCTGGTCCAGAGCTGTTGTTGAGCTATTTGGGTGCTCTAGTGGGGGCTTTAACCTCCCTCTGCCCGAGCTGGGGGTGCACCTCACTTCTGTCATTCCTACAGAGAAGTCAGGCGCTGCTGCCGCCCGAGGCCGCAAGGCTAAGACATGAATGTCTCCCTGGCTCATCTGGGCTGCCTGGTTTTAGCATCCAAATCCTCGTATCCTGGGAAAGTGTGCAGCCCCCCCGGCAAGCTGGCCTGGCTGCTTATCCTATTTGCAGGAACGGGGCTGAGACTGGCGTCCCGCACAGCCCCTTCCCTGGCCTCACCCCGGCGCCGGCCTCTGCTCTCTTCCGTCCGCCCCGCCCCCCTCTTCAGAATGCACCGGTTTCCCTCCTGGTCCCCCAGGACTGCCCGATCCCAGGACTTCTGCAGATCTCCGCAGCACTCTCTCTCTTTCTCCTCTCTCTCCCTCTGGTTTCTTATCTGAGTGTGTTCTCTGGTTCAGGCGGAGATAAAAGTAAGTCTTAAGACCGCATCTCCACCAGAGGCGGCCAGCCCGGTCCCCCTCCTGGCTCATCCCCTGGCCCGGCCAGATAAAGGGTTAGACCCAAGCACATGTCATTTTCTTTGTGTGGAATCAATATTCACCAAAGTTTATCTGGCGGACATGGCAGGAAGTGCTAATTTCATCCGCGTCAATTATTTTGATGAATGCCCATAATGCCCAGGGTGTGAGGAGAAGATAAAAGAATTACTGTGCATGCACACACACATACACACATTCACACACACACACACACACACACACACACGCACGCACACCTCACACACGTGTGCTAAGCCACCAGTACACGCAAGGCACATTGGGGAGGGAGGTGACGGACCGGGGCTCCACCCAGTTTGATGATTCGAGCCTAACGAGGAAAACCTGCACAAACCTGTTGTCCATGCTTGGCTTTTAAACAATAGCTATGAACCCCGGGGCCATTTTTGACACATCCCACCCAGAGGACGGTGGCAATGTCCCAGCCAGTTTTTGGCTGGTGAGAAGGAGATGCTAATAGCCTGTAAGGGAGTAGAGACCAGAGATGTCGCTGATCACCCCACAGTGCACAGCACAGGGGCATGGCTTGTTTGGTCTGTGCAAGACCTGCATTTTATTCTAGCTCTGTAAGGAAGAAATGAATTATCTGGCTCAAGAGTCAATCAGCGGAGGCTCTGATCTCAGGAAGTAAGGTGGTTATTTATTTATCTGTTTATTTAGTTGATGCCTATAAATACAGGATTCTAGTTTCTAACAATATTAGCAAGGAAATATTGGGGGATTTATCCCCCTTCTCTCCCCCCTTTTTTTGAAGATAGGTTTAAGCGACAAGATGTTAAAATACATGAGCAGAAATAAAAAGCGACTCATGTCTGCTATCCTAGCACTTGAGAGGCGGAGGCAGGATTGGAAGTTTGAGCCCAGTCTCTGGGTAATATAGCAAGAGAGAGGGAGGGAGGGAAGGAGAGAGACAGAGACAGAGACATAGAGAGAGAGACAGAGAGAGAAAGAGAGAGAGACTTAAAATGTTACTAACTAAACAGCGGAGTGGAAATGTTCAGTAGGCACCTAGTACAAATGAATCCCGGGGGACTCCAAGATTCGCCCTTAGAAATGTGTGTGTGCCCCTGCCCGTGAGAGGGTCACAGATCTCCATGCATACGTACCTGTCTGTAGTCACACAACACTTGTGCACATTTCTGCCGCTGTGGGCCACACAGTGCAGGGGAGGGGCTCTAGTCTCTTAGGTCAACATTCTCTTTGAGGCTATGCCACACAGCCCAGGCTGGCCTCAAACTCACTATGTAGCTGAGGCTGACCTTGAGCTCCTGAGTCCCCTCTAGGGCTGCCTTGATGGGAGAGAACCATCCACCATGCTGGTTTCACAAGTGCTTGGACTAGAACCCACGGCTTCAGGCATACTAGGCAGGCACCGGGAACAGAAACCATGACATCGGCCCCATCCCTCACACAGTCATCTGTTCCCAGACCAGATGGAGTCAGCTAGAGCCAGCCCAGGGTCTGCATCTCCCACTGTTCCTTCCCCACGTGTCTAGGTTGTAACTGTGCCTCACCTCAGAGCCTATTGTGCCGGTCAGCTCAGCCTCAGGGAATTGTGGGAAACTCTTCATCTTTGAGTAAGAGTCACGGCACTTTTTAGACAAACACACCTGAGGATGCTCCTCTCAGGGGGAGATGCTGAGTGTCAATCACTTAAAATATGATGTTGGGAACCGATGTCACGATATATGATAAAATATGATGAGCGGATGATCTGCTATTTATTACAGGCGGCTGATCTATGGTGCCGCATTACCGTTATGGATGGTGATGTATCACACACTCCAGCCCGTGTTAGGGATTATGGATTCATGCACTTGGGCTGTAGGGGTCTGATTTAAGAACTCCCCATGACTGGCCTACCTCTGACTCTGCCAATCAAAGTCTCTTTGGCTAGGTGGGACAGAGGATCAAAGGTCTTCAATCCCACAGACTAAGTTGTGTATGGATTTGAGATTTCTAGGGATTTGGGGCCCATGGGCCACAGATTCTGACCAACTCAAGTGGGCCCTGGGCTTTGGGTCTGCAAGAGCTTGTTCTCAAATCTGCCTGTATCGGAGAATAAGACAGCCGGGGCCAATGGCCAGACAGTGGCCTAAAGAGAAAGCCGGTTGTGCTTAGGATCTTGAAATCGAATTATAAGGAGT
This sequence comes from Mus pahari, assembly GCF_900095145.1. Lineage (NCBI taxonomy): Eukaryota > Metazoa > Chordata > Mammalia > Rodentia > Muridae > Mus > Mus pahari. The sequence continues at coordinate 10,163,634 of NC_034612.1, read as the reverse complement.
AAGAATGATATCCCAAGGTAATAACAGGGACCCTTGAGAGTTTGAGTCATCAAAGCCTGGCGAATGGCAATGTAAATACTCTGCAGATAAACAGTAGTCCTCACGGGTTCTGAGGGAAGATGCTGAGAGAGGTAAAGATCTGGCCTGAAATATTCACTACGCTACAGACACACCCAGGTCCTAAACTCTAAGGGCCCAGCAGATGGCTCAGTGGGTAAAGGCACTTGCCAGCAAACCTGATGGTCTGAGTTCCAGCCCCAGAACCCACATAGTGGAAGGAGAGAGCTGACTGCCTGCCCCAAGTTCTCTGACATCTGCTTTTATGCCATAGCACACACACATGTACATACATCATACATACATACATACATCATACATACATACATCATACATACATCATACATACATACATACATACATACATACATACATACATACATACAAAAAGGTGAATAGAAACTATAGGATAATATCCAGGCTGGCCTCCAGCCTCCACGTGTATGCTCACACCTGTGATGTTGAGCAAAGTCCCCAGCTCTGGTCATTTCCATGTCCTGGGATCAGCTGCTCAGTCCCAGCCCAAGCCACCTCAACAGTTTCCAGAAGGTTTGTAAGCTCCATGAGGGGCTGAGGCCAACAGGAGGGCTCTGCTTGCTTCCCCTCCCCTCCCCCTCCCTTCCCCTCCCCTCCTCTCTCATCCCCTCCTCTCCTCTCCCCTCCCCTCCTCTCTCATGCCCTCTTCTCCCCTCCCCTCCCCTCCCCTCCCCTCCCTTCCTCTCCCTTGCCCTCCTCTCCTCTTCAGCGTGCTAGGATGATTCACAGAGCAACAGAGAAGGCCAGCACCTCAGCTGGGATGGTCCGTGGCAGGGATGGTTTGGTCCCCACAGTCCCCACTTCCCATGCAGAGTCTTGGCTCTCATTCTCCATGTGATGGTCTCTTTAGTAAGGGAAGCAGGGTCCTCAGACAGGCCAGGCTTCAAGGAGTACAACCAGGCAAAGGAGGCCCAACCAGGAAGTCACGCCTGGAGTACAACCAGGCAAAGGAGGCCCAACCAGGAAGTCACGCCTGGAGTAC
>NC_034612.1:10155184-10162549 GCF_900095145.1 Mus pahari | reverse complement strand
AAGTCACGCCTGGAGTACAACCAGGCAAAGGAGGCCCAACCAGGAAGTCACGCCTGGAGTACAACCAGGCAAAGGAGGCCCAACCAGGAAGTCACACAGTGTGTGACACTTGTGGTTGTCCCACGTTCCCTGTGAGGAATGGGACCTGCCCAGGCTCCATGGAGGAGGAGAATCTGAAAGTGGCTTTCCAGGATGTCAGATTTGCTGAGTGTAGATCTAAGAGCTGACCTAGCAGGCTGTGCCTTGACTGGACAGCGAGGACCATTTTTTTCCTGGAAACTTCCTACTGCTCTGTCAGTCTCCAGGGTCTCCAGCTTTCCGCTATGGGGACCCCAAACCAGCACCCAATTTCCTCACAGATCCAAGAGCATCTTAGGTCATTTAAGGAGGAAGACACATTCTTAGCTTTTCCAATTGAGGGGACTGATGAATGTCTTCACAGAAATGAAGCAGTTAGTAAACAATGCAGTTTTACCCCCTGAATAATACTCAAAGTGTGTGTGTGTGTGTGTGTGTGTGTGTGTGAGAGAGAGAGAGAGAGAGAGAGAGAGAGAGAGAAGAAAACAAAGGAATTCAAGAGGCAAACATCTCCCGAAGAACAATGCCACTGTGCAAACCCTTTAGAATCGAATAATTATTTTCTTCATTCTTCTAAAAAAATAAAAATAATCAAGACCTGCTCACAGTTTTCAAGTGTCTCATTGTGCTTACCAGAGAGGAATCTTTGCATTAAGAGATGGTGGCTGTTGGTTAGAGTGACATGTCCCTCCATTAGCAGCAGGGGATGCGTTTTCTGGGATGTCTCACATCTGCTGGCATTCATTTCCTTTTGCCTCTGACTTGTCACTCATGAGGATAAGAGTGAGCCTCAAAGAGGAGGCGGCTCCTCTGGGGTTCTTTCTAGAACTCTAGAATTTCCCAACAGGGACCTGAGCCTCTGCTTTGTGCCGGATTCTGATGTGAGTCTGGGGCTCTAGAGGTAGAGAAAGCTCTTGGAGGCTCCAGAGATGATTGTTCAGCAGTGTTGTGGTGGGACAAGTCCAGAGCATGCTTCTCATTGCAGCCTTGGGGCAAGATTAGGCTGGGTTGTAGCAGTCAGTACAGGCAGGGTCGTGCTGTGTAACAAATAGTCCAATGATCTCATGGTTAAAACATAGAAGGCCCATCTCTCTTGTCTGGTGCCAATCACTGGGGCACCCCTGCCCATTCAGGTCCTCAAGAGTCAGCAAGGGTCAGTCACCATGACATCACTTTCTTGTCGCAACAGATGTTTCCAGAGCAAGTGAAGGTAGGAAAAACATTGGCAACAAAATCCTTCACCAGGAAGCAAAGGGGTGGCTTTTGTTTGTATTTAATTTGATCAAAACCTGGAGACATTAGCTTAGTTAAGTGCAAGGGAGGGAAGGCTTGAAACTGCCCCAAAATTGGACATTGAAACCTTCCAGTTCCATTTTAATGAGATTTATCTAACCACCAGAGATGGAGATGGCAGGGAGACATGGGCCTTGGGGGATTCTGGGAAAGGAAGGGTGTAGGAGTGGATTGTGTCCGAGAGGCAGCTTCTCGCTTGTTATTCTTGCCATGAACCTTGTTCTTTTAACTGCTTTATCTTGCTGTATCTTGTCACCACTAAGCCTTTTCTTTTTAGCCATCAGCGGGCTCTTTACATATACAGGCTTAATTTATTCTGTGACTACTCGATTACTCAAGTCCCCATTTTACAGACAGAGCAACTGAGGTCCAGGGAGGTTAACTGATTAGTTCAAGTTTATTTGGCACTGACAGATGCACCTTGGATTCTGGTCTTGTACCTCTTTAAAGAAGAGGGAGGTTGGTGTGGCTCTCACCTGGTCCCAGAGCTTGCCTCCTGCCACCCAACCAAGCTCCTGTGCCCCTCCTCCACCTGGCACCCAAAATGCAAGTGGGGGCTGGTGAGGAGGTCAGCGGTGAAGGGCGCTTGGTGAGAAGATGCAAGCTTGGTTCCCAGCACCCATATCGGGCGCCTTACAACTGCCTCTCTGTCTAGTTTCAGGGATCTGATGCCACTTTCTGGTCTCCGTGAGCAATTGCAATCACATGCATACACACACACACACACACACACACACACACACACACACACACACACACCATAACAAATCTTTTTTTTAAAAAAAAAAAAAAGATGGTGGTTTGGCTTCCTGTCAGGAGACTTCTGCACTTCCCTTAGGATAAAGTCCCTCCCCTTCCCACCTTGCTGTGCTGTATAGGGCATCTCTTACTCACTCTGGGAGCATCTCTTAGCATCTTTACCCCTTCCTGAAACAAAACAAAATGAAAACAACCCTCAACCCCCCCCAATACTATGAAATATAATGTGGTGAGGGGACCCTTGGTGGGGCCCCTGCCAAGGTGTCCCTCTGAGAAATGACTCCATGCAACAGATATGGTATAAAGGGGGTTTATTAGGGGGAAGGGAGGGGAGTGAGGGTCGAGGGAAGGGGTAGAGGCAGATAGACATGTAGTCAGACAGATAGACAGACAGATAGGAGCAGACCCGTGAGGGCAGAGAAGAGCATGGGGCACAGATAAGAACAGGAAGGGGGAGAGAGCAAGCCAGAGAGAGAGAGAGAGAGAGAGAGAGAGAGAGAGAGAGAGAGAGAGAGAGAGAACAGTTGGGAACATGTGGGAACAGAGGAGAACTGGGGTAGTGAGCAATCCTTTTAACTGCTGCCTGCACATGATACAGGTGATGATGCAATGATGACATAATGATGATGCAATGATGACATAAGCCGTTGTTAGGTCCCTGGGAGGAGCCTAGTGAAATCGCCTGTAAAGCTAACAACCAACACCACCAAGTAGCCACAATAGTATCTTATTCCCATTTTACAGGTTAGAAAACTAAGGTTTAGAGAGATTAAGTCCTCTGTGTGCGTATTTGTGTGAGTGTGTGTGTGTGTGTAAGGGACACAACTTAAACCCAGAGTCCACACCTTCACCCCCACACTCAGGCTCCCTGGCCTGGCATGTTCCTTTCTCACTCTGCGTCCTCCACACCCAGGAAAGCCTTAGTAAAAACAAATAGAACAAATAGGAGAGAGGTGCGCACCAGTGTCAGGGGAGGCAGGATTCCGAGAAGAGATTGAGGGAGGGGCGCAGCGAGGAGGGAGGGGTGCGTCAGGGAGAGACAACCCCCCATCAATTAACACAAGCTTCATAGAAACGGGAAGCATTCTTGGAGCCTTGCCCTCTTAAAACCTCATATCTCTAATCCCCGCGCCCTCTGACCTTACCCATAATCCCCCCTCTTTTGTACTGCTGCCTAAGCCCTTCCTACCCCAAGCAAGCCTTACGTCGCACTGAGGTCCTGAGACCGGGTGGCCGGTGCTGGCCTTGTGGGGGAGGTAGGGGGTGGGTGGGGGAGGAGGAAGACATCTTCCTAAGTGTTTGACCAACAAAATCTAGTTGAATTCCCCCCCCCCCAACCCTTTGCGAGCCCGAACATCCTCCTGAAAGGCCGCGGAGCCTCACCTCCTCCCTCCCTGCTCCCCTCCCGGCTCCCCTGCCTTAGCCCAGACACAAAGCTCGGCCTGGATTATCTTCATTTCCATATGGAGAGCTGTGTAAGCCAGTTCAATGCATGGCCAGTCATTTTGTTCACAACTTTGCAGCAAGCCGCAGCTAAAGCCTCTGGGAAATCAGCCATTCAGCTCGGCTCACCTCGTGCTTGTGTGTGTGTGACTGTGTGTGTGTGTGTGCGCGCGCGCGCGCGATCGCGTAGAGATCAGTAAACACTCGGGGCGAGGGGTAGGGGAAATCGAGGTTCCTTTGTTAATTACCTCTGGGTCCCCGACTCCTGGTGGAGCTAGGAGATATATATATATGAGCAGAAAGAGCTCAAGAATGTTCAGGAGTGTGTGTATGTGTGTGTGTGTGTATGTATGTATGTATGTATACATACATACATACATACACACACACATATGTTTGCTTTGAAATGCACTGGGACAGAGTCTGGTGAGTGTTTCTTGGAACTGAGCAATAAGGAAAGGTCCTAGGTCTGTCACATTTGTGTATACACACACACACACACACACACACACTCCTGCCCATTCTTGAGCTGTCTATCTCCCCTTCTTCATTCCCTATCCAGCAGGCTGCTCTCTCATGACCCTTACTGGGTCCCCACCTTCCCTGCATCATCTCCCCAGATCTTGTTGGGCTTCCCTGCCTGTCTGTTGGTCAGCACCCCGCCCCCTCCAGGCCAGCCTTTCAGCCCCCTCTGCTGTCCCCAGGGATCCTTGCATCTCATGGGAGAGGCATGCATCCTGGGTCCCTTCCACCCTCACAGGAGCTGGCCTTGGGTGCATGTCTGTGCAGTGAGGCCGCTGCTTCTTTGGGGAGTAAAGGAAGAGAGCCAAGGGCTGAAGTGAGGCGCCGGCTAGCACTTTGGGAGACCTTGGTTGGATGGGGCACCTACCCTATGGCTCCTGTCCTGCCTTTCACCTCTTCTTTGATGGCCCCAGTCTCTGTCTAAACTACTTGTCCTGTCTGAGAAATGCACTATCAGTGGTCTCTACCCAGCCCGCTGCTGCCAGGCAGCCTGAGGATGGTGGGCGGGGCCTCTGTGAGTAACAACTGGTGCAGTTGGCACTGCCACTGCCTGGCACCGAGCAGGTCCCCGTGGAGGGCAGCTGCTGTGGTTTCTGTCATCGGACCTCATGCTTCTGTTGCTGGCAAGTTCAACCAAGAGTGTGGGAAATACCCAGGGGCAGTCGCGTGTGTACACTGGCTGGGTAAGGGGTTTTAAACCACAATTATTTTGACCAAGGCAGTGACCGGGGTACACCACTTGCTCTGGCTCAGGTGTGGAAAGATCCAGGGATGTTTAATGAGTGCTGGAGGACACGCGTTGGTTCTGGGTAAGCACCATGCCACGGAGCCATGTCTGCCATACACAAATCACCGGCATACTGAATCTATGAAATTTATATTGTATATACATCTCAATAGATCTTAACAAGAACTGCAGGAGAGCCAGGTGTGGTGAGGTTTGCCCATGATCTTGGGAAGCTGAGGCAGAAGGATTGTGGGTCAGCCTGAGCTACACAAGGAGATTCTACTCCTGAAAACAAACAGGTAAGAAATACAGAAGGGCCGGGCGTGGTGGCGCACACCTTTAATCCCAGCACTCGGGAGGCAGAGACAGGCGAATTTTTGAGTTCAAGGCCAGCCTGGTTTACCAAGTGAGTTCCAGGACAGCCAGGGCTACACAGAGAAACCCTGTCTCAACCCCCCCCCCAAAAAAAAAAGAAAGAAAGAAAAGGAAAGAAAGAAAGAAAGAAAGAAAGAAAGAAAGAAAGAAAGAAAGAAAGAGCCTCAGAGGCCCTAACATAGGAAGAATGGCCCAAGATGGAGGTGTTCCTAGAGGTGGGGACATCTCAGTTGGGCTCTGTAAGATGATTAGGAATTGTCTGGTAGACAGATAACATCAGGCCTTACTGATCCTTGTTGCTTGGGGAAGAGAAGCTGGTGAAAACACCAAAAGGTGAGGTGTGTGTGTGTGGGGGGGGATTTCCTCTGTGGCTGTGGAGGAATGTCCCACCTCAGACTCCTAGGAGAATCTATAACAGGGCAGCTTTGCTTTGGGGGCTGGGGGTAGCAGAGAGCTTTCACTCTGAAGTCAAATGACTAGGAAGGGCTTGGCCTCTTGGTGCCTAATTTTCCTCATTAAAAGTGGGGAGGTCAGAGGGTGGGGGTGGGGCTGGCCCAGTAGAAATCAACCTTGGGCTTTAAGTAGAAAATAAATAAATAAATAAATAAATAAAGCCCCTCCCACCATCCCATGGTGCACTGAGCCTTCCCAGTGAGCCCTCTTAGGATAACCTCGACTTATCACCACAGGGAAATTGAGTCACAGACAGGTGAAACCGCTTGACCTGAGCCATGGCAGCTGAAGGGGTGGGGCTGAGGGAGCTGGCCTTGCTCCCACGATCCCACGGCTTCTGTGGGCGTCCATAGCCACTGTGCTCTCTCTCTCTCTCTCTCTCTCTCTCTCTCTCTCTCTCTCTCTCTCTCTCTCTCTCCTCCCGTTCTAACGGTTCTTTTCTGTTCCCCCTGCTTTTCGCATTTCACCAGAAACTCCATTAAAAATCCATGAGATCCAGGGTGGAGACAGGGGCATATCCTGACTTCCACAGTGACTCTCCCTGCTTGTGTGTGGGACATCATTCTGTGTCCCAGATATGCAGTATCAATTTCTGGGAAACATCCATGCATGGCGCTTCAGGGCTTCAGGGTAGACAAAACTGGAGTTCAGCCGCACTGATGTTTCTATTCCACTGCGTGATCCCGAGGCAAATGCCTCTTCTCAGAGCCTCTGTTTCCCACCTTTAAAACAGCGTAGAATAAACCCACTTCCCTGTACTAGGGCTGGAGCAGATGGACAGTCAGCAAAGTCGAGATGAGCCTGTGGCCCATCTGGGTCCCCTGCCCCAAGTCCCTGACCTGTGTGCTCAGGGTCAGACTGGAAATGCCAAGAGTGGCCTGGCCGGCTTTCCGTGGCTGCCCGTGCGAGGTGTCAGGAGGCGGGTGATGGATCAGCGCGGACACACTCCACAATAGCTCACAGACACTCTATTAGCCGGTGATTGTCTGCCCGGCGGCCCCACTCGGGCTGCACTGCCTGCCACACATAATGGCCCAGAACAAAGATGGCAGCTGCTTTGTGGAGGGACAGATTTGTGGCAAGTTGAGATAAAATAACAAGGAAGGAGAAAGAAGAGAGGAGATGTGGGTGGGTGGGTGGGTGGGTGGGGGAGAGGATGTGCGGTGGGGGTGGGGGACATGAAAGGAAAGGAAGTAGGGGATGGGAAGGGACTGAGGGGGGGGTCCGCGTCGCAGAGGCAGGACAGAGACGGTGGCTCTGGAGAATCCCAGGCGCTTTGTCCTCCCATCTCTGTGTCAGGAGAAGCAGCACCAGTGGCTTAGGCTGAGCTGATATTTGATGTCCTTGATGTGACAGGCGGCCTTGAGTCTGCTTTCCTGCCTCTCTGGGGATGGGTGGGGTCCGGGCCATGAGCTCCTGCTAGAGACCAGCTCACTGAAGGTGGAGGTGGAGGAAGAGGCAAGCACCCACTTCTGTCTGGGGCAGCGCCTGTGAAGGAGCTCAGCAGCCTCCACAGACACTGCAAGGAAAACGAGGGAGATGCCTGTCCTTCTGGGCCCCAGTACTGCCCCGGGGTTAAATTCTACCATTTCAGCTAAGCTTGATGGTACACATCTGCAAGCTCAACCTTTGGAAGTCTGAGGCAGGAAGGTGAGGATATGTGAGGCCAGCCTGGGCAATAGAGTGAGGGAGAGAGGGAGAGAGAGCAAGAGAGC
>NC_034612.1:10152961-10154943 GCF_900095145.1 Mus pahari | reverse complement strand
GAGGGAGGGAGGGAGGGAGGGAGGGAGGGAGAGAGACATAATCCAGGACTGGTAGTTCAAGCCTATCATCTCAGCTACTCAGATGCCTAAGGTAGGAAGATGACAAAGGTTCAAAGCCAGCCTTGGACACTTAGTGAGACCCTCCCTTAAAATAAGGTTGGGCACGGTAACCTTTAATCCCAGCACTCCGGAGAGGCAGGCTGTTCTCTGAGTTTGAGGCCAGCCTGGTCTACATAGGCAGGTCCAGGACAGTCAGGGCTACATAGATCAGGCTAGATCTTGCTTAGCGTGCAAGCGGGTTCCTGGGCTCCATCTGCCGCACCCACACTAAGGAGGCAGCACAAGTACCCAGTCTACAGAGATCGTTGAGGATCTGAGAGGCAGGGTCAGGACTTGAACCCAGTTCCAGGATCCAGATGTTCTACTGGCCATTCTTTTTTTTCTGCACCCACAAAACTTCCAGGGTGGGGCTGAGTGTCAGTAATTCTGATGGTATGTGTGTGGGGGGGGCACTGAAGTGACATCTGCATGCTTAAAAGAGAGGTATACGCTGTGCCCTGGCCCCACATCCTTCCCACAGCTCTCTCATTCTTCCTGAAGACTGTCATGATGTTCCTTCCTCCAGGAAGCCTTCCCAGCTTCCTTCTGAGACACGAGAGCCCTGTACAGAGGTTACATATGTCATTACAGACGGGTCATCTCGTGTTCCTCAGTGTTCCCTGTGTCAAGTCCAGATTCATATTATGGGTCTGCAGGAGTGGGACAGAACGCCTGCCCTCTGACGACTTAGGGACCCGTGGTAGTTTCTCATGACTACTTGCAGCTGGGAGCCAGGCCTTGTGGATACAGATGTCATCAGCAGGAGGGACCTGGGGCAGATTTCTCCACCTGCCTGGCCTCAGTTTCCCCAGCGGTCAATGCAGGGTCAGTCAGTCGTACCTCGAGCGAAATTCTAACACCGACTAGAGCACACGGCTGGCCCCCAGGAATCCCTCAGTGAAACATCCTACCGCCAAGCATTCTGTGTCCGGTGTGGCTTTCCATGGCTGCACACGGAGGTTAACACGAGCTGGTACCCTTGGCCTTAAAAAGACACAGGTGAGCTTGGTGGTGATGGTTCACACCTTTTATCCCAGCACTTGGAGGGAGGGCAGAGGCAGATGGATCTCTGTGCATTCAAGGCCAGCCTGGTCTACAGAGAGAGTTCACACAGATGAAATTAACTCTGTGTGTGTGTGTGTGTGTGTGTGTGTGTGTGTGTGTGTGTGTGTGCAATCTAGGGACAATCAGGAACCATCTACCTTTGATACTTTTGAGATAGTGTCTCTTGGACCATCTGGCCAATTGAACTGTCAGGCAATCACCTGCCTCTGGGTCTGCCTCTTCAGAGCTGGGATTATAGGTTCAGGTCACCATGCCTGGTCTATTTATTTATTTATTTATTTATTTAAAAAAAAAAAAAAACATTCTGGAAATTAAACCCAGATCCTAGCACTTTACTGACCATCGCTAAACCTCCCAAGTTTAGCGCATTCTGAATAACCAATATATTCTCGTTTGCCTCTGTCACGGAGCTAGAAGAGCCATAATCTAGTTTAGCCTTTTGCCCTTTTAAGTCTTTGAGAGACAGTAGGCATGGCGTGTTCGATGCCGATCAACAGCAGAGTGAGGGCCCAGCACTGTGCAGCCCAGTGAGGCAGAGGGCTGGCTACCCTACTGGCTGGTGCAGGTCTAAGCAGATATGACCCGGGGCCATAAACAAAGGAACTGATATTTTGGGGGGGGGGGGATTGGTCTAGAGAGTTGGCTCAGTGGTTAAAAGAACTTACTGCTTTTGTTGGGACCTGGCTTCAGTTCCCTGCTCCCACACTGGTGGGTCACAACCTCCTTGTTAACTCCAGCTCGGGAGAATCCAACGCCCTCTACTGGATTCAGCAGGCACCTGCACCCGTGTGCCCCTCCCCCCCCTGCCTCTCCTGCCC
>NC_034612.1:10141229-10152571 GCF_900095145.1 Mus pahari | reverse complement strand
GACAGGGTTTCTCTGTGTAGCCCTGGCTGTACTGGAACTCACTCTGTAGACCAGGCTGGCCTCGAACTCAGAAATCCGCCTGCCTCTGCCTCCCGAGCGCTGGGATTAAAGGCGTGCGCCACCACGCCCGGCTCCCAAATTCTTTAGATAGCTATATAGTTTTTGTTGAGGCTCCGGGAGGCTCATCAACAGCATGCTGAACAAGATAAGAACCCGAGCTTTACCCCAAGCCCATGTAGGTGTGGTGGCACATGCCTGCAATCCCAGCGCTGGCAGAAACAGGCTTGTGGATCTCAGGAGCTCAAAGGCCAGCTAGCCTTAAGGAATCAGCAAGCCCAGTTTCAGCAAGAGACCTTGTCTCAAAAAGGAAAGGGGGTGATGCCCGAGGAACAACTTTCAAGGATGACCTCTGACATCCACGCACATGCGCATACATGGGCGCGTGTGCCTGAACAAGCTTGTGTGTGCACTTAGGCACTAGCACACACCAATATTTTGTTACTGCCTATCCATCTAGAGCCCGCGCTGGCCTCCAACTCCCAGTAATCTATCTCCCTGCTTCTTGCAAATGCTAGGATTCCGGGCCGCCTGGCCTCACTTTAAAAAAGAAAATTGTTTCAGCTGCAGAGGGCCAGGCCCTCGTTTTGGAAGCCAGTCTATGTTTACATTTTAAACTGTTGATCCAGAACCTTCTTTGAAGGGACCCTAAATTGTGTGGGTGATTTCTTCGATCCAGAGGAACCCGTCAGTGGGGGATCCCGTCCAAGAGAAACTGGGGCACCCTTCTCACCTCTCACCCTCGCCCACGGCCCTCCGCCTCTCTGGAAAGAGAGAGAGAGATAACTCAGAACGCTGTGAAATTTGCCACTGCGGGAACAGTTAATTTTTCACACCCAGACGAACTGGCTGGGTTTGTTAAAGCCCAAGATAATCAAATAATCATTGTAACTCATGTCCGCCTCCTGTCTTTCGCTCTTTGTACCATTAATGTCCCAGCGGGGGGCGGCTCTGGGTTAGTTCAGACGTAGCCTATTTAGATAACCTTCCGGTTGGTCTTCTGAGAACAAAACCCCCCTCCCGAAGCATCCTACAACAAATGAACCAACCCGCTCTAATCTGCTTATCGCTGTCACCTCTGCTCCTGGCCCGAGCATCTCCAGGGCCTGCAGGACGGAGCCAGAGATTTATATGGATATATTTCCGTTTAGAGCAGTGCATACATGTATCTGCATGAACCTGCCCAAAGGAGACACCAAACCAGAGTCGCAGGCTGTCCTCCCCCTCCCCTGGAAAGAGTCCTCGGAGGAGACAGGACTTGGGTTTGGGGTCTGGCATGGACGCACTGCAGGGGTCGCCACCTGGGGGCTGCGGGCATTGAGGTCCCCACACTTGTGGGTTCCTGTCTCTCCTCTCTGCTCCCATATTCACAGCCTTGTGTGCCTTTCTTGCTTTTTATTTTTAAGCTCTGTCGGTTTTTTTTCTCTCTCTCTCTTCCGCTTCTCTCTCCGCCCCCCGCTACCCCCCTCCTTCTCTCTTCCCTCTCCGATGACCTCTCCCGGTGTCTTCTCTTTTCCTTTCCCCTTCATTCTTTTCCTCCCCCTCCCCGCCCTGTCCCAGCCTCTCTCCCATCCTTAATTCCCCTTCTCTTACCTTCCCCTTTCCCCTCACCAGCCCCCGCCCCGCTTGCTTTCTCCAGATCCCAAGTCCCCCCACCCCCTTTTCCCCTTCCCACACCACCTGGCCCCTCTCCCACCTTCCTGCCTCCTCACCCTTCTTCACCTCCCTCCCCATCACCCTGCCACCCTCCCTCCTCCTCCAGCTTTAATTTCTGATGAATGTGTTCTAGGGGGTTGGGGGGTGGAGGATCTTCGCGATAAATCACTTCTCCGTGGGAATAGCTAATCTGCAGGCACCGGCCACTGTCCCCAGTTCTTAGCAGCACATGTTAAACAGCGATACGGCGGTGACACGGAAACCGCCCATCGGAGAGGCGGAGAGAGGATTTTGAACTTCAATGCTCAGAAAGAAGAAAAAAAAAAATAGTGAGGGCAAAGATAAGAGACCACAAAGCCTTGGCCCTGAACTGGGAGCTGCATCAGGACAGCAGGCATGCAGAGGGCGAACGGGACCAGGCTCTGCCACCATGCAGGACCTCTGTGGGGCCCCCTGAACCTCTTTCCTATTACTTGCACCCCATCTGGGTAGCGGGGGTGCAGGTCTCCAGATGGCCCTGTGGGGTGGGATGCATCTCAGTTACCTTCACACAACTAATCCTATCGGGCATGCCTCAGTTTCCCCGTGTGAATCCCTGGAGCGTGGGCCCCTGACATGTGGGGGGCAAAGTGGAGTGATCGGCTGTGATTTATGAACACGAACTTAAGCGGGATGTCAGATTCCTTGTAGAATAGTCTCTGGTGGGGGGGGGAGGTTCTACAGCTTCCCCAACCCCCCCTTCCCCCTCCCCTGTGCTCCGTCCCCATGCTGTGAACCTCTGGAGCTACTATAAGGTCGCCCTCTGTACGCAGTAACACACTGCCATGGGGAAGCCCGCTCTCTCCATCTGGGCATGTGTCTTCCATGGGGAAGTCTGATCTCAGTCTATTTCTTTGCCTTTGTGCCTGGAAGGCAAGGGATCAGCCCGGGGTCCTCGCTGTGGTGGAGCCGTATTAAACAGAGGATAGCCAGGTCCAGAAAGTCCAGACAGGACTCTGAAAAGTCCAAGCTGCGGGGGCCCTGGATCTGGATCTTGGGATACTCCTGGGAGCAAGCATCCACAACTGGAACTGCCAGCCCTGGCCTGGCATTGTCTGTGAGGCAGAGAGCCTCTCCATCAATGGGAAGCAACCAAGCTGGGATACCTTGATGGGATTCCACTCTGGGATCTTACTGTTCTGGGTTGGAATCCTAGCTCTGCCACTTGCTTGGGGGAAAGACCTGTAAGCTTGTGCCTCAGTCTTTCTGGATGTGAGATGGGGGAGTGGATTTGGGTTTATGCCAAAGGCCCCCCAGATTGTACTTCTCAATAAGACACAGCACCTATCACTTCCGGTCTATCTTCTGCCTGCTGACCCTGTGTCTAACCCCTGCATCTGGTTCCCACGTCTTTTCTGATCATGGGTCCATGGATCCTCGGTTTTCTTGCCTGAAGATAGGTTTGATTAGGGCAGAGCTGTCCTTCTGGGATGAGGCAGTGCTGTCCCATAGATGTGAGAGAGGTTCTGGGGCGGTTGGTGCTGATGCAGGGAGGAATGGCACGGGTTCCAGGTTCAGATCTTGGCACCATCTGTTACTAGCTGCACATCCGTTAGGAAAACAACTTCAACTCTTTGTGCTTCTGCATAGCATCTTCAGAATGCTTCTGTCACTCTGGGGGATGCTCTGTTGCTCCTCAGCTAAAGTTACTGGTCCAGGGAAAGCAGAGGCCAGGTCACTGGCTCCTCCGTCTCTTTCAGAGGTCAGGGCTGGACACATGATCCAAGTTACTACACAGTTTGTTGATTGACACAACCGTGTAAATAGCAATGAGCTCAAGAAGCTGGGGCTGAGACAGCATCAGTGACCACAAAGTGAGTGACTTGTCCTCATGGGACAAGGTTCGAAGGGTGGACAGTTCTTAGACACGCTGAGAACGCCCCACCTCTAACACCTGCTCCCCTATGATGGGGGCTGCCAATAGTCACAGATGTGAGCTTAACCCCAGAACTCTCCCTGAGTTTGTGTCCCAGGAACAGCTTATAACCAATGGCTGCTGGGAGAGGGGAGGGGGTTGTAGACAAATGGCCCAACATTCCTGTCCCCAGGCTGTTCCCACAATTGTATCCCAGTGGTACTGAAACCTGGACATCTACAGATACCATCTTCTCCCCAAACACCCCACAACGGTTTATTCTGTGCCTAACCAGGGAGCACCCGCCTACCTCTGGCAAACCCATCCTCTAGCAAGCTCACTTTCTCTCACACTGTTTTGTTTATTTGTTTTTCGAGGTAGGGTTTCTCTGTATAGCCCTGGCTGCCCTGGAATTTACTATGTAGACCAGGCTGGCCTCGAACTCAGAAATCCACCTGCTTCTGCCTCCCTAGTGCTGGGATTAAAGGCATGCACTACCACTGCCCAGCATGTTTCTCATACTTTTATATTGAAAGGGAGATATGCTAAGAACCTCCAGAAGATAAAGACCTGGGATTGTGGTACACAGGTAGATTGTCTGGCATTCGGGGATCACTGGGTTTTGTCTCCAGTGTACAGTAGAAATTCCAGCCCTTTAGAGGTGAAGACAGAAGGATCAGGTGTTCAAGGATATCCTTGGCTACTCAGTGAGTCCGAGACTGGCCTGGTCTACACGAGACCATAAGATATATCTACTTTAGATGGGAAGCAATGGATTCTTGTGTGGAAGGGATATTAAAAAGAGATGTGTGTGGAGGTTAAGAGTGTGTCAAGCAGCTTTGTATTGCTGCAACAAAATACCTGAGTTTTTCAACTTAAAGAGAGGGAAGGTTATTTTGGTTCACGATTTCAGCCTTTGATGGTCCTGATACTTCTTGACTGTGACAGCTGAGTATGTTAGGAATACCTGGTGGGACAATAAGCCAACAGAGAAAGACATGGTCAGGGACCTGACAGCCCCTTCAAGGGCACTTCCCATATATATATATATTTCTTCCCTGTAGGGCTGGATACCAAGCCTTTCACATATAGGGCTTTGGAGGGCAGTCAAGATCAGAGCATCATCAAAGAGTTTATAAGGAAGTAGGGTAAGGGACACACCAGGCAGGGAACAGCCTGTGCAAAGGCCCTGGGGTGGACAGCACATGCCACCTTCAGGCAGAATGGGAGTGTGTAGAGAGAATCTCTTATAAGCACCACCGGTCAATAAGAAAGCCGAGGACCAATGAGCTGTGGCAGGAAAAGGGTGGAACACTGGCAGGAAGAGCGGGTTCTAGGAAACTAGTAAGAGTGTAAGTGAGCTGTGGACAGAGCAGAGAGGATGGATCAAGGAGACAGATCTAAACTAGCACGGTAGACGAACTTAGGAGATGCTAAGGAGACACGGAGGAAGATGTGGGCTGGGACTGAAGGAGAGGCAACTAACCAAATGGTAGATATAGGATAGTTTAAACGGTTAAATAAGTTACGGGCTAGTCAGGGAATGAGCCAAAGCTTTGGCCTAGGCATTTACTAATACATAATTAGTCTCAGAGTCATTGCTGTTGGGAACTATGTGGCCAGGAAGAAAAAAAAAAAAACAAATTTATTTTTTTTTACAGGAGTGTATGGTTCAGGAAGTCACATCCCATCTCTGAGCCTCGACTTCCCCATTTGCCAGAGAGTCCAAGGTGATCTATCACCTCCTGTTAACACCGAAAGATGGGATCTAGGAACATAGAGGCTTAAAGGGTGATGATGGGGGATGGGGATGGATTTTAGGTACGATCTCAAAACAAAACAAAACAAAACAAATGAATGAACCATCAAACAAACAAAACCAGAGTTCTGAGGCAGGTGAATGAATCCATCAGGCAAACACTGGGAAAAGAAGAAGACACAAAGAGGCTGTAGCATGTGCCAAGGTCCCGAGGCACGAGGGACTTTTTGAGATAGATCCAGGAGGGTAGAGGAGGCTGGGCCACAGCTGACGGTAGGGTGGAGTATGAGGATTTCAATGAAGCTCTTATGTTTATGTGCGGTTACGTTACTGATGGAGTCATCTCCGCAGCCCCGAGTTAAGCTTTTAACCAGCATTAACTAGGACCCAGAGGAGGGATCAAAGTTGATGTGATTCATACCTCTGGGTCATTCTGGGCTTTGTTTGGAAAACAGCCCTGCAGAGGGCATCGAGGGAGAGGGGCAGGGAGGCAGGCGTGACTGACAGGTTCCCTCCACACTCCACTGTTACAGCGCTGCACCTGTCTGTGTATTGCTCCCGTGCCCGGTCCCTAGTCCCAGTGCTGCCAAGCCAGGGGTGGAGGATCTGCAAACGGGTGGGCAGGCACCGTGGGCAAAGTCTGCAGTGATGTGCAATTAAGGCCTGAGCTTCAGAAACACTCTAATAAGAGAATGTGGGCCGAGAGGCAGCCGCCTGGCAATTTAAATGATAGCCAGCCCAAGAATGGAGCGTCTAAATGTTCTCTTCCCGAGATTTATGTCAGCATAGACCTGCCTCGTTCATTTCTCCAGTTAAGCAGCTAGTCATTGGCCACGCCTCCCGGCCCGCTCTCTGCTAGAAGAGACAGGGACTCTGCTGGCTGCTGGGGACCTCTCTGAGGAGGGCTGGCCAGAGGGGCCTTGTGATCTCAGTCATCCCTGGGCTGTGCTGAAGGCCTACTGTGCACCTCTTGTCCCTGATAGCTATTGTGTGAGCTGAAGCCCATATGGCCAAGTGTGGTGCCCTCCCCTTCAGCCCAACATTAGGACGAGGTAAGAAAGCTCAAGGTGAGTTTGGGCTGCATAGTGAAACCCTGGCTTATAAAATTTACAGGAATGAATGAAAAGATCAACCACAGGGGCTGGAGAGACAGCTCCGCGGTTAAGAGCACTGGCTCCTCTTCCAAAGGTCCCAGGTTCAATTCCCAGCAACCACAAAGCAGCTCACAGCTATCTCTAACTCCAGTGCCAGATCTGACGCCCTCTTCTGGCTTCCACAGACACTGCACACATGTGGTGCATAAGCATACGTGCAGAAAAAAAACGCATATAATACACACAAATTAAAATAAGTAGATGAACGGTTTGAGTGTGTGGAGGAAGGAGGATTCTTAGACAATGCTGGTGGCTGTGAGTCCAGCCTCCATGGGAATCAACACCAGGATTCCTCTAAAAACTGAAAATAAACCATAACATGTCCCAGCCATACCACATCTGGGTATTTACATAAAGCCTCCAAACTGTCTAGACCAGTCCATCACAGACATTCTCCCTTATCAAGGTTACTGAGACACAAGTCACAAGAACGATGTTACAATGTTACAAAACCAACCTAGCAGCCTGTCAACGGAGGAGCTGGGAAAGAGAATACGGTTTACTTACACAAAAGACTTTTGCTGTTACAAGAAACAAAGCAGGGTCATTTGCAGGAAGATGGAGGCACCTGGAGATAACTAGACTAAGAAAATTAACTCACGTTTGTATAGATGACCAGAAAGCACAAACAAAACCATCTGGAGACTTCAGGAGATCCTCTGGAGGTGGGGTGGGGATGGAGGATGTATCAAGGGATGTCCCCAACATATAATATGTATTCGTTTGAGGATGTCCTTAGGAAGCCCAGAACCACAGTGAATAGATGCCATTCTTTTTTTTTTTTTTTTTTTTTAAGATTTATTTATTTATTTATTTATTATATGTAAGTACACTGTAGCTGTCTTCAGACACTCCCGAAGAGAGAGTCAGATCTTGTTAAGGATGGTTGTGAGCCACCATGTGGTTGCTGGGATTTGAACTCTGCACCTTTGGAAGAGCAGTTGGGTGCTCTTACCTGCTGAGCCAACTCACTGGCCCCAATAGATGCCATTCTTATGAAAACCATTTTCTGACAAAAAAATTCTTTTAACTTTGAATTAAATAATAAAAATAAAAATAAGAGAAATGTTTGCATGGGCCCATAGGAGGACCCTCCTGGTGCATATGGAGAAACTGAGGCACTGAGAAAATAGGAGCTTGTTCAGGGTCATCAGGCTAGGGAACCCCATGGTAGAATAGAAGCCATGTCCTCTATTGTGAAGCCAGAGTTTTGTTGGTGGCTTGGCAACTCCTTAATGTGACTCCTTTTATCCATCCCTTCCTCTCTCTTCTTCTTTCTCTTGCTTTCTTTCTGAGACAGGGTCTTATGTTTCCAAAGTTGGGATTGAACTTGCTACGTGGCCCAGAGTGACCTTGAACTCCGAATCTTTCTGCCATTTCCTCCCTGGGATTTCAGGTGTCACCAGCACACAGCAGGCAGGCACTCTGCCAATGGAGCCCCGTCTTGCAACTTGGGTCTGTTTCTCATTTACCCCCATCTCCCACTTAACAGTCACCACCCTCAGAATTTGTCCTGGAGTCCTGCCTGTACACCCAGCACTTCATTCAGACTCCAACCTGGCCAGACTCAATAAGCAAAGAGGACCAGAGCTCAAAACCTCAGAGATTGGATTGTGTGATTACTTATTATCCGCTGAAAATATTCTTTGAACTAAAGTCTTTGTACTTCCCACCCAAAAGCACTGCTATGAAGTCTGGGCTGCACCTGATGTGTAGAGAGCTTGCCTAACATGTAGGGGGTGGGGGTTGGAGGGAGGAGACTAAACATAACCATTTTAAAAGAGTCTTGGCACCAACACTATATAGAGCATCCCCTTTCCACAAAGAGAAAGTAACAGAGTAACTAAACGCAAGGAGAGAAAGTGATGATGATACATTTACAAATGATGCAGCTGGCAGGGCTCTCCCTGGAGCCCTGCCAGCTCTCTATTTAAAAAAACTACTAAACAAACACAGGGGGTCCCCATTTTAATAACACCACCCAGAGACTCACCCAGTGGAAAGAGTTGCCAAGTGATTTCTGCAAGACTATCCCTAGCTGCTTTATTCTGTGAAGGAAACCATTCAAAATGGCAACACAGGTAACAGATAATAAGGACTATTGTGCTGGACTGAAAATCCTTGAACAGAATACAGCACACACGAGTTCCAGTGGCCCAATAGCAAATGTAAGAAGTCAAATAAAAAAGTTACATATATATCTATATGCTGGGGAATGGGTAAATAAAAATGTGGTATGTCCATTCAGGGGAATATTATACAGCCACAAGAGAAAGAAAGGAATGGTCCCTGCTTCATGATAAGCCCTGTAGGAACATGAGTGAGAAAAGCAGACACAAAAGATAAACTGTGTGGTTTCCCCTGCCATGAAACACCCAAATGAGTAAACCCATAAAGAAGATTTTGGGTAGCCAGTGACTCGGGTGATGGAGCCAGGAGTCTGGAGTGGTGGCAGAGGAACACAGGCATCCTTTTGAGGTGACAAAATGGAGTACATACAACTTATTGGGGTGGTGGCTTCATGGCCTTGTGACTGCACTAAAATCAGACTGAAGCTCATGAAGTTGATGCCCACCCTCAGGGGCACAAGGGGCACAGGAGTCAGAGAGTGGGCACACATCGAGAAGGAGGTGGAAGCAGACTGTGTTCTGTTCTGGGTGGGGAGTGTTTGAAAGTGTCCACTGTGTGTGTAAAGACTCGTCTTTACATGTGACACGTCTGTGTGAAGAGAAAGGAAGAAGAGGGGGAGGAGGGAGGGGAGGAGGAGGTCAAACGAAGGAGAAGGAGGAAGAGAAGGGCATTAAAAAGGAGAAGGAAGAGAAAAGGGAGGAGAGAGAGGAGGGGAGGAAGGAAAGAGGAGGAAAGAGGAGAGGGAGAGGGGAGGGGAGAAAGAGGAAGAGGGAGGAGAGGAAGAAGAGAAGGAAGAACTTTCTGAGCTCTGTGCCTTGGACTCAGGGCTCAGTCGTTGTCACCTTGTTCACTTAGTGGGGAACATGGGCGTTCTGGGTTACAACTATAATCCCACTTTTCTGAGGATAGAGAAGCTGGGAGGTTTAGGAACCCACAGGTCCTCCTGGCTCTACAGAGCTGGATCTGGGTAGCCTGGAGCCCAGTATGCTTCTGATACTCCTCTTCCTCCTAGTTCCCAGCATCATCTGGATCTCTGAATTTTCCTCGGTGACAGAAACTCATTTCTACCTAGATGACTGGTCCCATTGCTGGACCGCGAGTGTCCCCTTAGCCACTGTGAGACTTGGCCCTGTGTCTGGGGACCCTCTTGTTTATTTTGGTTTCAGACAAGGTCTCACTATGTAGCCCAGGCTGGCCTTGAACTCATAATCCTCTTCCCCCAGCCTCCTGAGTGCTGGGTTACAAGTATGTGCCGATTAATCTGGTACCAATGGTCACGTGAGATGTTTCTAGCCTGGTGGTCTCTGTGGTCACCAACTCCAGCCACACCCTACCACATCCCTCTGCCTTAACCTCCCAGGCCCTTTGCTGGAGCAAGGTGTCCCTGTGGACTCTTCAGAGTCTTCCTCTCAGGGACATTTGGGGTGGGTCGGGGGTTGGGGACAGACAGCAGAGCCTTGGCCAACTGTACTTGAACCCCTGACATGTATGTGGTTCCTGGAGATGCCCTTCCCCTTCAAGGCCATCTGTTCTTATGGGGAGCCTGAGGAGAAGGCTGACTCATTCGCTCGCTGGTAGATCATCAGGTCAACTGTTCTTCAATCAGAGTGGAAGCAGATTAAGTGGGGGAGACCCTGAGACCTTGCCCTTGAATCTCTGGCTCCATCACTCCATGCTGGGAATCTGTGACCAGCGACCAGGGACCAGAGAGCATTTCCTGAGGTAGGGCAGGAGTCAGGGTCTTCAGGTAGAGGCAGCTGTGCCTTCATAAGTGAGGGATACGATAGATATGCAAGTGGAGGCCTTCACTGGCATTCCCTGTCATTGAGTTACACCAAAGGTGCTCAATAAGTGCACATGATTTGCAAGACTCAAAGACTTGGTACCTACAGGCTTTGTGTTCCTCCTTCCTTTCTGGATTCTCTCCGGTACCCAGGTACCGAGCCTGCCGCACAGGCTCTGTTCCTTAACTCACTCATGAAGAGAGTGACCCCCGACCCACTCTTCCCTCCCAGAACTGCTCCACGCCCCACCCCCACTCCTGCTCCTGCCCAGCCTCATGCCTGCTCCCAGGGTCCGTTCCACCCCTCCGGACACGGGCAGCTCCTTCCACCCGTGCTGCCTCTGGTAGGTTTGGGGAACAGCTGCCAGCAGCAGAGTCTAATGACTGCCTGGAGAGTCGTTAGCAGATAATTAATATTTGCAGCACAGAGCCGGCTGCTAAGCTGCTCCAGTGCGTGCTCTCACTGGCCGGCTCGAAAAGAGTGGGGTCTACAGTCCTGCTTCACCAGAGACCTCGGGCCCTGAGGGCATCACACCCTCGGGGCTGGAGGAGGGATAGAGATGCAGGAGAATCAGAGGGGACCTTGGGGTCTGTCTTTAGGGAAGGGCTCAGCCTCCATCCAGCTTCATCTTCCTCCGAAGGCCACCAGGTTAGAAACATCACCGTGCAGAGTCAAGGAGGGCACCGGGGCCAGGGCTCAAGGTGGCTACAGCCCATCCTAGCACCTGAGGCCAGCTGGCCTTTGGCGGTTGCCATGGTGATGGTTGGCCCCAGCAGTTGGACAAGGACGTTGTGACAACACCGGCATCAGGAACAGAAGCAGCTCTCTCTCTCTCTCTCTCTCTCTCTCTCTCTCTCTCTCTCTCTCTCTCTCTCTCTCTCTGTGTGTGTGTGTGTGTGTGTGTGTGT
>NC_034612.1:10137837-10141149 GCF_900095145.1 Mus pahari | reverse complement strand
GAGAGAGAGAGAGAGAGAGAGAGAGAGAGAGAGAGATCTCACAATGCATTTTCTTCACACCATCCTTAGCCAGCATCTGACCAATATTCAGATGACAACAGGCCAAAAAATTGGCCAGAGCATCAGTTTGCATGTCTCTAAAATGGACTAACTACACCCAGAGGGGCATATGTTCATTGCCTCCTTTCAGAACAGAGCCCTGTGGCTTCCAGACACTAGGTTCTAGAGACTTAACCAGAAAGAGACTTCTGTGGTGTGAACTCATACCAAGCGCTGGCCATTTATGACCCTGCCCCCTCCCTGTCCACCTACTGTCTCATCTTAACTCTACACCATTCATTTATACATCATTGGCCTTGTTATCCCCACTCTACAGATTAGGAAACTGAGGCAAGTCCGTTGTATGTCAAAGACATTATAGATGTGAAGTTAACAGCCTTGAGTCCCTTTGTTTCTTAACAGCAGTATTTTACATTGTTTTGTGTTTGCTAGGCAGTACTGCATTCTAATCCTGTCTCTCTTGGGCATTGGTGATGTGGATCTTGAGTTAAAGACACTCGCAGAGATTCAGTTGCTCTTTGTGTAGCTTGGAGAGTATGAGGGAGTCTGTTTGATTTTTCTGTTTTTAATTCTGATTATTTTTAAGGTAATGGGTGATTTTTTTAAAGGTGTGTAGGTACCTTTGTGTACACATGTTTGGGGAGGCGGGAAGGCACCCCAATAGAGACTTGTTCACCTACTCTGAGAGAGGGTCTCTCACAGACCTAGAGCTCACCAAACAGGCTAGTCTGGTTGGTTAGTGAGCCCTAGATAACTTCCTGTCTCTGCCTCTCCAGTGCTGGGGTTAGGATGCTAGTATCTCCGTGCACTACTCTTTGTGTGGGTCCCGGGGATCAAACTCGGGTCCTTATGCTTTTAATACTAGCACGTTACTGAGGAGACGGGTCCCCAGCCTTGATGTGTGTCTCACAGGTTCCCCGCATGGGTTGAACTAGCAGTGTGGTGTTCTGGAAACAGGAAATGCTCTCTCTCTCTCTCTCTCTCTCTCTCTCTCTCTCTCTCTCTCTCTCTCTCTCTCTCTCCCAGCGATTCATTTTCTGTAAGGTTGGCTCAGGCGCTCTTCGCTGTGGGGTGAAGCACCCCAAGTCTTTGCCAGTTTGGGATTCAGGCTGGCTTCGCATTGCAGGGGAGAGCCTGATCCGGTGGGTGGTGCCAGGAGACCCTCAGCTTGCTTCCTAATCAGAGCGCGCCCCGCCACGCAGCATTAGGCCGGCTGTGTGAGCGTGGAGGGGGCCGAGGGAGGGCCCTTCCCTGGGACGCTGCCTTCTGTCACTAGACAAACAAACCCACAGCACCCAGGCTCGCTCGGAAATGGAGCGAGGCGTTAAATACAAGCGCACAGCGGAAGCCTGAGACCGAGGCACAAGGACGAGCGAGCGAGCGCTTCCTCGGGCTTCCTTGGCTCGAGCTGGCCACACATACCACTGTTCAGGAAGCCACTCACGTCCCCATGTGCTTGCAGCTGCAGCCAATCCAACACTGCTGCAGACCGAACTGTAAGACCCCTGGGGCTTCCGTGTGTGCCTGGCATCTGCCACTGCCCAATCGAAGGACAGACAGGGACCTCTCCATACACAAAAGGGAAGCTTAGTGGCTCCCCTTTTCCAAGGAGCGTCTCCAGGCTAGGTAGTGGCTTCTACCTTATTTCCTCTTAAACACCAGTCCCCACCAGGGCCCAGATAAAGCCTTGCTTTTACAGCAGGTCCATTACTGCCTAGCCTGGGGAGACAGTGCAGCATCTGACCACTTTGTATGTATGGCCTACGCGATCCCTGACAAGGGTCAGCACTTCTCTCAGCCTCTCGAGCCTTCCCTTTGTAAAATACAGGTTACAGCATCTCCTCGTTGAGATGTTACGTGGACGAAATAGGTAAAAGTTCAGGCTCACAGATGGACCCCACAGATAGCGTGGGGACTGTCACTATATATCCTCTTCTGTCTTGGAAGTGACTCAAAAGTCCCGACTCAAGCCTGAGTTGGATACAAGCAGGTGTGCTGTCTTGCACTGTAGCCGCTGTGCTGGAGGTGAGGGAGTGGGTGACTGGCTGCCAGCCAGTCCTAACTCTCATTAGCTCCAGGCTAATGAGAGACCCTGTCTCAAGGAAGATGGGCAGTATTCCTGAGGTTGACACCCGAGATTGTCCCCTAGCCTCCCTATCAAGGCACCCGACATAAACATACACCTATTGTTTTATCTATCTATCTATCTATCTATCTATCTATCTATCTATCTATCTATCTATCTATCTATTTAATGTATGTGCGTACACTGTTGCTGTACAGATGGCTGTGAGCATTCTACTTGCTCCGGCCCAAGGATTTATTATCTATTACTATATCTGAGTGCATCAGCTCTCATTACGGGTGGCTGTGAGCCACCATGTGGTTGGCTGGGATTTGAACTCAGGACCTTCGGAAGAGCAGGACAGTCAGTGCTCTTACCCGCTGAGCCATCTCACCAGCCCCACCTATTGTCTTGGTTAGGGTTTCTATTGCTGTGGTAAAACATCAGGACCAAAAGCCACTTAGGGAAAGGGTTTATTCAGCTTACAGCCGCCAGGTCCCAGCCTAACAGACAGGGAAGGTAGAGCGGGAACTCTAGGCAGGAATTGAGACAGAGGACATGGTGAATGGCGCCTTACTGGCTTGTTCCTCTTGCCTTCTGCTTCAGTTACTGCCTCCAGGTTCCTGTCCTGACTTCTTCCTTCCATGACAGACAGGGACATGGAACTGTAAAGCCAGATAAAGCCTTTCCTTCCCGGGTTACTTTTAGTCATGGTGTTTTATCATGGCAATAAGAAACCCAGGGAAGACAACCATATCCATAAGAACACGTACATGCGTGCACACATTTAAAGAGAAGGAAAGAAAAATGGGGTAAGCTGGCTAGGCAGGTAAAGATGTTTGCTGCACAAGCCTGGAGCCAGGGCTCTATCCCAGCACCGGCATAGATATGGAAGAGTGAGCCCCCCTCATAAAGATGTTCTCAGCCCTCCACAGGAACACCACACCATACAAACAGCACCACTGCTACCCCCCCACCCTCAGCAAAATCAATAATTAATACATAAAGCAGAAATAGCTTGTCCATGTTGCTCGATACATCTGCATTTGATTCGTTCTCCCTTAGACAAAATCCACCATGATGGAAGTCATAGCCAGCCCGGCTTAGGGGCACACACCTTTAATCCCAGCACTCAGGAGGCAGAGTAAGGAGATGAGTTTGAGGCCAGCCTGATCTACAAAGCAGGG
>NC_034612.1:10123688-10137411 GCF_900095145.1 Mus pahari | reverse complement strand
CTAGTTGAAAACACACACACACACACACACACACACACACACAATTACATCTACTGCTGGGGGGGGGGAGACACAGTTGGCTGGAGGCTTTTCCACATCCATGATTAGCATCCATCCCCGTGGAATGTTTTTAAGACAGGGCTGGTCTGGATTAGTGTGTTCCAGACAGCACAGTCCCTTGGGGATGGAGCCCAGTGGGGCTTGCCTTGGAGGTCCTGGGCTCTGCCTGGCATTCCGTATTTCTGAGTATCTTCTGCAGTGTGTACATCACAATTTAACTGGTGCCTATGTGAGCTGAGGGCCTGGGATGGCCACTTGTCACGCAGGACCCGCAATGCCCAAAAAATGTGTTTCAGGGCTGGGTTAGAGGGGATACGGTCAAAGGCTGGCTCCCGGAGTGGAGCAAATTAAAAGGAGGTCACTCACACGGGTTTTAACCGGTGTACTGGAAGAATATCTTAAACGTAGCGAGCTGAACATTTTCCTCTTAGAAAATGACATTTATTTATGTTTGTGCTTACAGAGCCACTGTGGAAATCAGAGGACATCTGTGAGAGTCCTGGGGTATGTATGTATGTATGTACATATGTATGTACGTACGTATGTATGTATGTATATATGTATGTATGTATGTATATGCTTGTGGCTCAGGCCGGATCCAACTCACTACATAGCTGTGCTCTGACCTGGGTTCTGCTTATGCACTACCAGGTCTCAGGGGTACAGTCTCTCCCCGTGGACCTTCCTCTTTGCCCCTCCTGTTACCCCCTGCCCTCTGTTTCCTGGATACACTTCTGTCCACTCCAGCAAGACTCCCTGACAGCTTCAGGGGCAACCATGTGAACTAAGCCAGCCAATGAGCAGTGGTACTTGACTGTTGCCGTAATAAGGCTTTATCTGTGTGCGCGTGTGCGTGCATGTGCATCTGTTTGCTCATGTGTGTGCAAGTGCAGGTGAGTGTGTGTGCACTTGTGTGTGTGGAGATCAGAGGTCAGTCTTAGCTGTCATTGCCCCAAGAGTCTTATTTTATTTTATTTTTTTAGATGGGGGTTCTCTGTGTAGCCCTGGCTGTCCTGAAACTTGCTTGGTAGACCAGGCTGGCCCCGAACTCAAAGATCTGCCTGCCTCTGCCTCCAGAATGCTGGGATGAAAGGTGTGCATCACCACCAGACTTCTCCGAGAGGCTTTTAGTGGAGTTAAGGCACTGGAGTGACGGCAGGAGATGGCTGTTCCTAGAGAGGAGGGGGGCCAGAGTAGAGAAAGACT
Source organism: Mus pahari (assembly GCF_900095145.1). Taxonomy (NCBI): domain Eukaryota; kingdom Metazoa; phylum Chordata; class Mammalia; order Rodentia; family Muridae; genus Mus; species Mus pahari. Next base: position 10,136,145 of record NC_034612.1, on the reverse strand, counting down.
CAGGCTTATAGTGTGCCCAGATTTACCTGGCTCTTGCAGCCACCTAAATCCTATGTTGGCTATGTGTTTAAAGTTTGAAACCCACAGGGCCTCAGAGCCAGGAGGTTCCTGAGCCCTTCCTGGTCACTTCCTATTGCTTCTGCAAGTCCCTCTAGGATCCTCTTTCCGGTTTCTTATTTACTTTTAATATTTATGGTGCACATGGGCACGCATGCGTTCACGCACTTGTACCCCATCTGTCTATGTAGAAGTCAGAGAACAACTTGTGGGAGTCGCTTCTCTCTTTCCTCCATGTGGGATCTGGGGAGGTCAAACTGAGGTTGTCAAGGGCTACACCTTAATCCCCTGATCTGTCTCAGTGGTCTCTCCCCTGATTGCGTCTAAAAAGTCCATGATGCCTCTGCCTCTTCAGGGTTAATCCCTCATCAGTCCCCTGCACACAGCCATTGTATACTTGCTTGGGATGGTCGGTGGGCTCTACCCACAGTGACCCTGGGGGACCTACAACTACGCATAGCGTAGTAGATGCTCAGTTTACCAATGTCCTGCAGGTAGCTTGGTCTCCTCCCTCACGGCAGAGCCATGCACTTGGTGGGCAGGGAGCAGGATGGGAGCTGTTTCCCAACTGGCAGACACAAAGGAAACCACGTACAGGGCTGCTGAGGAGGCCCAGCTGGGTGACCTGCAGGGTTCATGGACACAGGCCTGTATCCAAGAGGCAAAGACAAAACGACCTTCTGCATTTCTCCTCCCTGCCCAGAGCTCCAAGGGAGAGAAAGCTTCTCCTCGCAGCCTGTCCTGTCCACCAGGATGCGACCTTTAGGGCCCGTTCTGTCTCCTACCCTTTGCAGAAGTCCTTGGCTCAACGTGACTGTCTTGGTGGGTGGGGGGGTGGGGGCAGCTGCAGGAAGACGGGTCTCAATGTCCCTATTACGGCTGGAGTGCCTCTGAAGTGGAGGGTGAGGCTGGCCCCAGCAGACGGCCACCTGAGACCCGGCATATGGGTGGTGTGTGGGTGGCTCTGAATCCTCCCCTTTCCAATGTCATGGCTGTCTCCCTTGGCTTCCTGCTTACCTTCAGCACCCTCTGTTGTTCCTGTGTCCCACGGCCTCACCCAAAGGGCAGGTCGTGTGTCCTTGCTGGTAAGGGACTTGGTGACCCAGGCTCAATCCAACTCCGACTTTCCACCGGGAAGAAACCACTGGGTAGGAGTTTCAGTTGTGTGTGGGGGTAGCAGTAGTGGCAACAGTATCAACCAGGCAAGTGTTGTGTTTGTGAGTACACACACACACACACACACACACACACACACACACACACACGCCTTGCATACATGTACGAAGAGGACTCTTTGTTTTCTGTTAAATCATACAGGATCATTTTGAAGGTTGTCCTGGGCCTAAAGGCCTGGGATAGGGCTACCAGGAAAGTGGTTAATTTAGGGGTGCACAAAGGGGAACCTCAGAGCAAGGGTGACATAGGCCAGGACAGGGAGAGAATTTAGAGCAAGGTCCGGTCCCCTCAGGGTTCCAGAACTCTGCTGGAACCTCAGACTTGTCCCAGCTTTGTGTCAGGTGTCCTGTCTGCAGGGAGGAGCTGGGTACAGTCGTCTCTCCCCATCCTAGCTGAACTGCCGTTATCAGAGCATCAGGCAAGGGAGCATCGGCAAAAACGCTTTCTGTCCTGGCTTTGAACTAACCCCTTCCTGTTAAAGAAAAAGCACAGTGTGTTCACTCATAAAATGGGGTACCTTAAAATGGGGGGGGAGGAAAAACGGATGCAGCATGCCTGTGGGCTGCCCTGGAAGAGGGTGGAGATGACCAGAGCAATGGATTCCTCAGTGGGCTGCTTTTCAGAGTTGCTTATAGCTAGAGGCAACTGATGGGGACACTGAGGCCAGAGGGGACCGTAGTCCGTTCAGGGTTCCCCAGGGAAGATCTATTCAGGAGCTGCCTCATTTTAGGAGAGGAATCTGGGATTGGAGTTCCTGACTGGGTTCTGGCATAGGCTGTGGGATCTTGAGAATCTGGGTTTGGAGCCTCCGAGGCCCTAGAAAACCATGCCTCCTTTTTTTTGTGGATGAAAAACAAAAAAATGGCATAGCTAGGAGTGGTGGCACACACCTTCAATCCCAGCACTCGGGAGGCAGAGGCAGAGGCAGGCAGATCTAAGTTCAAGGCTAGCCTGGTTTATAGGGTGTTACAGGACAGCCAGGGTTACACGGAGAAACCCTATCTCAAAAAACAAAACAATGAAAAACTGAGGTCTAGAGATACTTGGCATCTTTCTCCAAAAGTTTACAAGGCAGAATTAGAAGTTGCTTAGAGACACCACCCTGCGGCTCTGCAAGGACCACTGTCATCCTGGACTGCTGGGGGGCAATGGTGGGTCGGGGCAATGGTGGGGCGGGGCAATGGCGGGGCGGGGCAATGGCGGGGCGGGGCAATGGCGGGGCGGGGCAGGAACGGAAGATGCGGATGGGCAGACTCAAGTGGTTCTGTGCCTCTGCATCCAGCTGTAAGCACTTGGCACACCTATCCTTGGACAGTGAAGCTTAGGTCTGCCTTCCCAACACATCAGTGGTGACCTACGGACAATGTTAGCTTTCTACTGGGGACAGTAGTAACCTGTTCCATTGCTTCAAAATGTCACAGACTCTTCACTCCAATCTAAGTGGGATTCAGCTGGAACTAAACTTCATGTGCCCTTTGCCCTGCCCTGTTCTGTCTGTTCAGATGTCTACTAGGGCTCCTCTCAGGAACTTACCTTCTTCAGATCCCCATTCTCCTGCTTGTCACTTCTGAACTTAAGTTTGATAAGAGTCTCGGGAGCTGTATGATCACTGGGTGTCACATGAGGACAACAAGCAGGCTGGAAGGAACTTGTTCTCTCCTTCCCTTTCTAGGTGGGGTTCCGGGATTGAACTCAGTGATCAGTCAGGACTGGACACAAATGCCTTTACCCGCTGAGCCAGCTCACCAGCCCTCCCTGCTGTTTGGACCAAATGTTTTCACTGTCAACACCGTGGGTCCTGAAAGACCCGTGGGTCCTGAAAGACCCGCGAGTTCAGAAGCAGCAGGAAGTCTCCACGTCTGAGTGGGCACGTTGTTTATATGTTTGTTGCATGAAAGATTTGAATAAACAAATGTTGCTGGTGCCGAAGCCAGCTAGGGAGGTTGCCCCATCTTCTGGGCTGCCCGGCTCCTGGGCTACTTGCAAGCATATTGAAATGCGGGTCAGGTGTTCAGCTATTCATAGCTGTGACTGGGGCTTAGCAAGACAGGCTGGAGCCCCTGGGAGAGCCCAAGGAGGGCGGCTGGGAGCTGTGATCAGAGCAAAGATTACAGGCTTGTTAACCAGAAATCTCCCCCAGCAGATGGTCAGGAGGCGCCCAGGGCCCAACCTGGACACAAAGCTCTTTCCTACGGGGAATCCCAACGCAGAGCCTGGAGTCCAGAAGAACTGGGTCCCAGGATGCCACACAGACTGTAGCCGGTGTGACTGTGCATGCATTCAGTGGCTTCTCAAGTCAGGCACTCCGTCCATGAAGTGTGTGCCAGCCTCCTGTCACAACTCAAAGACCCACAACAAATGTTCCCATTTCACAGAGAGGGAAGAAAGATTAGCAGAGGAAAGCAATTAGTGTGTGCGAGCAGACCCAAAGATCGAACCCAATCACATGGTACTGGTCCCTGCTGGATCCCAGACCAGTCAGGCCCCCCCCCCGACTGCCTGTCTGCCTGTCTGTCTGTCTGTCTGTCTGTCTGTCTGTCTGTCTCTCTCTCTCTCTCTGTGTGTGTGTGTGTGTGTGTGTGTGAGAGAGAGAGTGTGTGTGCATACATGTCTGTCAGGAAAGCACACATGAGCATAGATAGCTGATATATGTGGGCTGTAGGACCTCTTCCAACACATCAAAGCAAAGCATGGCTCAGCTAAGGCTTATGGTTCAGTTTGAGCTCAGCTGTCCTTCCCAGTTGAGAATTTGATGTTTATGTTTGTCCATTTTCTTTTTTTGAAACAAACAAACAAACAAACACAAAACCACTTAAAATCATGTGTGTTTGTGCTGGGTAGGTGTTTCCATGTTCCTGTGAGAGACGAGAGGACCATCAGTCTCCCCTTCTGCCTTATTTGAAACGAAGTCTCTAGTTATTCACCTATCTATTGCTGCATGGCGTATCTAAGGATCGATCTAGAAACTGGGAATGGCTGCTTGCTCTCTTCCAAGACGACCCATCGTCTCCCATCCCTCACAGCGAAGGTCCTCAAATACATCCACACCCCTGCCTCTGAGCCTTTTCTAGGCATCTTCCCTCTGCACACATCACCAATTTATTCAGAGCACACAGGCAGCATCTGAGCAAGAGCATGTGGAGCTTGGTTAACATGACTTTCCTCTGTATGTATGCCTCTCCCATCCATCCTTCTGTCCATGCATCTACCCACCCACCTGCCCAGCCACCCAATCACCATTCACCCAACCATCCATCTGCCCATCTATCCTACTATCCATCCATCTTTCCATCCATCCATCCATCATCCATCCATCCATCCATCCATCCATCCATCCATCCCATCTACTATTCATCCATCTACCCATCCATCCATCTATCCACTTATCCACTCACCCACTCATTCAGCCATCTACCCACTTGCCCACCCAACATCCATCCATTATTGCACCAACCCATTTCACTCCTCAGTCACCTACTTTCCATCCCTCCACTTATCCAATATCCATCCATCTACCTATCTACCATCCTTCTATCGATCCACTTACCCATCCATCTCTCTACCTACCCACTATCCACCTATCTACCTCTAACCACCCATCTATCCATCCAATATCCACCCATCAACCTATCTATGCACTTATCCATCATCTGCCTACCCACTCATTCATCTATCTATCCATCTACCCACCCATCCACTGTTTCTTTTCCTTCCTTCCATTCATACATCTATTCATCTAGCCTTGCACACATTCATCTATCCATAGATCTTCCCTCCTTCCCTCCTGTGCAATCCCTCCCTCATCCTTTCTTCCAACTTATTTTATAAAAAACACACAATGCCCTACTGCCATTAAGGAAACCAGTGGTTTACTGACACACAAATAATTCACTGTGGTCAAGCTAGTGAGGGGTCAGGAACCAGCTGTGCTGAGCTAGACGGCCCTGTATCTGTCTGGCTTCCCTCAGTTGGTGAGCAGGTCTCCTTATGAGATCGTTGTTCGTCTCTCACAGCTTCAGAGAGACTTGGTATAGGACAGTGGTCCTCAGCGGCTGGCTTTGAACCCTGGCCCAGGGGGGAAGCTGAGGGGCAGTGTCTGTGTCCTGGGCATTTAGGTTGAGCCTCGCTGCCCTCGACCAGGGAGCTCGCACCTGCCGGTTGGCTTATCTCGGAAAGCTGGCCTCCCTGGCTTGGAATTAGAACCCATTTTTAATTCCTCTAGAGGAGCAAGCTTTGGCCCTGAACCAGCTCTGTGCTCTGTTCCTGCAATCCACCTGGCAGATATGGTCTTTGTAATCCACCCCAGGGGCCTTGCCTGATTGTCTTTCTCCTGGCTGGCCTTCCAGAAACCCCAAGTCAGGGGAGCATGATGCATGCGCATGCTCAGAGGAGGCTGAGCAGAGACAGGGTTAGAGAATCTACATACCACTTCTCACGGCCTCACTCCCCACACCCCACCCCCGACCCTCCACGAAGTGCCCACACTTTCTCTCTTCTTGGCCCCAGAAAGGCCCTCTCTGGACTGATGGTGACGGTCCTACCCAGAATGCCCCAAGAACCAACACACCCAGCTATGGCCCCAACAGACTGACAGGCAGCCCAGTTCACCTTCAGTTCAGTTGGCTGTGTGACCTTGGGCCTGATGCAAAAGCCTCTCTGCATCTCAGACTGCAGAAGACTCGTTCCAAGGCTCCATTGCTGATTGACCTCCAACAAGTCGCCGTATCTCCCTGAACCTCAGTTTGCATCAGGACCCAGGAGGCCACGAGCTAGAATGTACTGTAGTAAGGAATAGAAGTCTATGTAGACGATGGAGAGATGGCTCAGCAGTTAAGAGCACTGCCTGATCTTCCAGAGGTCCTGAGTTCTATTCCCAGCAACCACCTGGTGGCTCCCAACTATCTATAGTGGAGTCTGATGCCCTCTTCTGGCATGCAGGTGTACGTGCAGATAGATGCATTCATACAAATAAGTAAATAATTTTTTTTTTTTTTAAAGTCTGTGTAGAGAGAGGGTCTGAGGGTCTGAAAGGGGATACAGGCTGGTGTTGACTGACAGCTGTTGCTTCCTTTTCCTTTCCTTCTGTTTGTTTCTGCTCAAGATTTTCCTGCCTCAACCTCCTGTGAGCTGCAATTCGATTTCAGACCCTTCCCTTCTTTATCTTCGCCCTGGTCTTCTCCATCCCACCCCTGCCCCCCACACACCCCCAGCGTGATATCCTTCACAGCTCCCGTCTGTATTCTGGTAGTTTCCTAGCTCTGCAGACTTGACGCCAAGTTTTGGATGGGGCATGCTGCCACTCAGCAGTCACTGCGGGGTACAGCACTCCTATCACACCTTGGTCTCAGTGAGCTTCATGAGCGTGGAACCCTGGCTGGGATGTCCGTCTGGTGATGGTGGAGAGCCAGTGTGTCCATCTGTCCATCTTTACCACTACAGTTTCTGTGTGGAATCATCACAGCCAGTAATGTTGTCAGGGCCCCACGCCGCCTTCCGCCATGCATCCACCATGTCTGTGTTTGAGATAAATTTTTAAGTGTGTTTGTACACGCGCATGCATGCACACGCCTAGGTTGAGGTCAGTGTCTTCGACTCTTCTCCCTCCATTTTTGAGGCAGTATCTCTCCCTGAGCCTGAGAAAGCCTCCTGCCTCAGGCCCTGCAGTTACAGAGTATGCCTCCAGACCTGACTTTTCGGGGGGGGGGGCTACTGAGGACTTGGGATCGATCACTTAAAACTCGAAGTAATAACTCTAACTCAAGCTTCGAGACTGTTCAAGCCAGTCTCGGTTGGGCTGAATGCTAACCTAAAATGAAGCTCTGGTGGCAGGTGGCCTGAGGCCCCTTCTGCGACTGTGAGCTGCCTTGAAAGTCACCTCCCTCGCCCCCGACCTAGCTGGAGACCGTGGATTGATTTCTTGCTACTCTTTGACTAGGAGCTGGAATGACTCCAAGTCACTCCAGTGTCACTAGCTTCTGTTGTCATCAATAACGTGACATTTCCCCTGATGAATGTCACACGCAAGACAGGAGGATTGGGGTCTGGAGAGATGGCTCAGCAGTTCAGAGCACTGGCTGTTCTTCCAGAGGTCCTGAGTTCGATTCCCAGCAACCACAAAGTGGCTCACAACCATCTGTAATGGGGATCCACTGTCCTTTTCTGGTCTGTCTACAGCTACAGCTACAGCGTACTCACATATATAAAATAATAGATAAATAAACTTTAAAAAGACAGGGAGGCTTTATATGACCTTTTATCTTTTGTCTCTCCTTTCAACTTAGATTTTACCCTCAATCTAAGAAGTCTTGGCTGCTAAATCATGGGTTTCAGCCTCTTGTTCTCTTCCTTCACCGCCCCTCTCTCTTCCTTCCCCCCCTCCTCCCTCCTCTCTCCTTTCTTAAGCTTCAATCTCATTCTGTAACCCAGGTTGATCTCAAATCCACAATCCTCCTGTCTCAGCCTCCCAAGTACAGACCACCACACACGATATAGATTGCTTTTTAAAGTGGGTCCTGGTGGGGCATGCCTGTAATCTCACCGCTTTGGAGGCAGAGGCAGGAGGATTGCTGTTAGTTTGAGGCCAGCTTGGTATACAGATTGAGGCTCTGTCTAGGTGCCCATCTCTCAGGATTTCCCTCCCCCCCCCCGTTTGCTAAACCAAGCTTTACTGGTAAAAAGACATTCAGAATGTCATATTAGGAACTGCAGCCAAATGTTCTTTTAACGCACGCTGAAGGAAGCACCCAACTGGTGTGCAGGGTTCCTCTGTCTGTGGAAGGATGGAGCATCCTTTTTCTCCATCTGTCACTGAAGATGCACCAAGGGTTAACATCCATCTCCCATTCTTTTTGACATGGCCCAGCCTGGGTTCCTGGGGACGATCTACAGATTCCCTTGAGCAGTGACCTTGGGCCCCCAGCGAGGGGTACCAGGAGACAGCTCTGAACACCTCCAAGCTCCCAACCAGTTTCCTTAATTGGCACCTTTCTGTTCTGCCTTAAATTAATCAAAGCCAGTCCGATATTAATACTGTAAGGGGAATTAAAATCATGCATCGCATTAAAGATGTAATTTAAAATTAATAACTCATAATTATTTATCATGGCGTATCAGTGGAGCCATGAATTTTCCCTTCTAACCCAGCACACGGTCCCCCCTGCCTTCGCTTTTAATAGCATCTAGACCCTTGCTGCATCCAACTTCAGGTCCTGCAGACACCCAACCTGAGAGGCGTAATTCATTTAATTTAATTTTGGGGGGCTTAATTGTGGTAAATCACTACTTAAGAAAAGACATCTATTTGAAAGGACAAATTGGGATAATTTAATAAAAGCTGGAGTGGGGAAGCACAGGGCTTAATGATGCTTTGTGGGTAGTGACAAGAGAAACCCCCTCCTCTCCCACTCATCTCTCCGGAAGGGCTGGGTTCTGTTTCATGGTCTTTAAAATGACAGTACAACCAAAAAAATTAACAATTAAAAAAAAAAGAAAAAAGTCCCGTGCGCCTATACACAGAGGATCCAGGCTAATAAACAATGGCTTTTCCACCTGATGGAATACTATGCAGTCGTATAAAAGAATGGGAGGTTTGCGAAGACAGAGAATGTGAAACAAAACAGACATACACCACAATGCTGAAATGCATAGAGCACACTGCTGCGATACAATATATAAGAAGGAATAATATCATCTTGTGTGGTCTAGTGCACAATGACAAGCGACGAAAGTCTGTATCTGTCCTGTACAGATGTAGTTCTGGCTATGAATATTGCTGACCTGTAATTGATTGTCTGTGTGGGCGTGGAAACCCTGGATTGGGGTGAGCAACAATGTATCCATTATTATTTACATAGTCTCGAATATTCTGGAGAGGAAGTGGGGGGGTGAACACTGCTGACTAGGGATGAGGCTGTCAGGCTTGGAAGAGGGGAATGAGGGCTTTATTCATTGTATCTTCTGGGGCTTCTGGGTGTTATACTCACACTTTAATTTTTTATATTATATATATATATATATATATGTATATGTATATGATGAGTACACTGTAGCTGTCTTCAGACACACCAGAAGAGGACAATGGATCCCATTAGAGATGGTTGTGAGCCACCGTGTAGTTGCTGGGATTTGAACTCAGGACCTCTGGAAGAGCAGGCAGTGCTCTTAACTGCTGAGCCATCTCTCCAGCCCTTACTCACACTTTAAAAGCTGAGAAATAAATCGGAGCTGGGGGAAACTCTACAAGAGAGTCAAGTTCAAATATCCCACACTCACATAAAAATTCTAGCATGGCTGCATGTGCCTGTGACCTGCCCACCCCCACCCCAGAACTGGGGTGTGGAGACAGATGGATGTCGAGAGCCCAGCTTAAGTAGCAAGCTTCTGGTTCAGTGAGAGGCCCCATCCTGAGGGAATAGGCCGATTGTGATAGAAGCTATTCAGTGTCCTGCCCTAATCTCTGAATGCACAAACATAAGCACACCACCCCTGCATACATTTCTATTCCTGCACTGGTGCACACGGGATCACACCCAGAAACAGATTAGAAAGAACGATTTGCACACCTGGTCTCGCCATACCTCATGCACCCCCTTATCCTTTCCCATGTCCCCTTTCTCTTTTGAAATGGGGTCTTGCAATGTGTCTAGGCTGGCCTTGAACTCCTAATCTTTGTGCCTGAACCCCCCTCCCCCACCCCTCCCGAGTGCTGTGGTTTGAAGTGTCCACCACTTCTGGGTGTCAGAATAGGGACAGCTACACTCTGTTATCTGGGGAATAAAGACAGGGGGAATTGGTAGATATGGATCGGGGATGGTGTGGTTAATTTTATTTATTTTATTTGTTTCTTTTACCAGTGTATTCTGGGAAGGGCACCCATGCTGCACCTCCAGTCTTTTGATATGGTGCCAGTTAGGCCTACAAGATGCTGAATCTGTGGTTACTGAGGGCCAATGGCAACCCTGGAGCTCATTCAGTGGTACTTGGATGAACCAATGTGACTTGACTTTGTTTCCCTTTTCAATTTTCCCATGTGTCTGTGACTGCATCCCTCATTGCTCCTCCTCCTTAATCACTGAGGCAGAATCTCTCACTCAAACCTAGGGCTTGAGGAAATGGCTAGTCTTGCTGACCAGCTCACTGGGGCATCCCCTGTCTCCACCCTCCTGGCTGGAATTTCAGGTGAGCTACCACACCCACCTGGCACTTACATGGATTCTGAGGGATTTGAACTCAGGTCCTGGACTTATATGTTGTAAAAGTTTTAACACCGAGGCATCTCCCCAGCCTGGGTTTGACTTGGTACACAGTAGGTGCTCAGACAATGCTGAAGTACGGACAGACTCACTTAGCTCTCTCTCAGATGGATCCTAGAAGAGTATGGGGTTTGTCTGTGAGAAAGGGATTCGTCTGTGGCCTGTCTCCAGAGCCCAGGAGGTGCTCGGACCAGGATGCCTGGTCCCTCCTGCCAGCAGCTGGTGGCAATGGCAGTCACACTGCAGTTTGTGGGCAAAGCTAACACACCCAGGCACTCTTGCAGCCTGAGGGCTGCGGCAGGAGGTGGAGGTGTGGGAATCGATGTAAAGATTGGTTTGGAGGAAGAGAGAAGAAAGAAAAAAAAAACACTTCCTGCCTCACACCTGCAGACAGGCGGGGTGGGGCCGGATCCAGAACCCTGCTACCCAGGCCTTATCCACGGACAGGCTCAAGCCGGGCAAAGCCCCTCTCCGCTCACACTTCTGCACGGGGTCAACGAATTCATCAAGGTCAGCCCTTCCCCACTGGCTACTTGGTGTCCAGAATTAAAAACAAGACCAAGGCTCTCACAGGGCCCAGGAAGCCAGCTCCCTGTGCAAAGTACCTGCTGCGCAAGCGCAAGAACCGTTCTGGGAGGTGGATCAAGGTGGACTCTGGTCGCCAAGCCAAGTTCGTGGGTCACATGGGGCCAGGGGGTTGGGTTCTCCATCTTACCATTCTGGCAACATTCACACATGGAGGAAACAATTATTGAGTGACAACTGGGTACTGACGTCACCAGCTTATCTGTGATCTGAGTAGTTTCTGGAGTGCAAGCAGCAGGGCCAACTGTATGCACACCCTCCTCCTTCTCCAGCAACCGGGGGTGGTGGTGGTGGTGGTGGCATACATTCATGCACAGCTCTGTTCTTATGGAATAAAAAGAGGGAGAGGTGACAGTGTCTGAGTCACCCTGTATTTTCAAAGTGGAGGCCATTTTAAAGTATCTATCATCTATTTATCTATTGTGAGGCTGGTAGCCCAGGATGGCCCAGAACTGTCAATCCTTCTGCCTCAGCACTCCCCCACAGTGCAGGAATGATAGACATACGGAGGAGCAGTTGGATGTGGGCTGTGCCTGCTTGAACTTGGACCACTGATGGATCTGACATCCTGTGATTCTGTATGTTAAGCTATAACGAAGAGCTCAGGGCTTGTTTCCTGCTTGCCCCGGAACCCTGGGAGAGAGACAAGGTGGAGTGTCCAGGAGAGAGCTGTGTGGCCAGGTTTTTAAGCTGATAGCCCCGAGGAATGCTCTGAGCAGAGAGCCAAGGCTGGGGACAGGAGGCAGGAAGGGTGTCAGGAGATCCTAAGAGACAAGGCCTCCAAAGAAGAGGTAAGGGAGTACCGGAGCAGAAGGGACAGCATGCGAGCCAGGCGTGGTGGCACATGCATTTAATTCCAGCATTTGAGAGGCAGAGGTAGAGGCAGGTGGATCTCTGAGTTTGAGGCCAGCCTGGTCTACACAGTGAGACCTTGTTTCATAGCGGAGGTGGTGGGTGGAGTGATGGTGGTGGAGTAACACTGTGAGGGGCCAGAGGTCAGCATATACAAAGCCATGGAAATTTCTAGAGTTTGAGCACATAGGACCTACTAAGTACTTCAACTGATTTTAACCGACCCTGCTGGATGAGGAAAGTCCTATTGATGCCTGTGGAGGGTCAGCCTGCTGCTGAGGCAGAGATGGGGCATCAGAAAGGAGGGTGAGCAGAGGAAGGAAGATGAGCATTGGAAGGGAGGAAGGTGAGCATTGGAAGGGAGGAAGGTGAGCCTAGGAAGGGAGGAGGGTGAGCATTAGAAGGGAGGAGGGTGAGCATTGGCAGGGAGGAGGGTGAGCATTGGAAGGGAGGAGGGCGAGCCTTGGAAGGGAGGAGGGTGAGCCTTGGAAGGGAGGAGGGCGAGCCTTGGAAGGGAGGAGGGTGAGCCTTGGAAG
>NC_034612.1:10113342-10123523 GCF_900095145.1 Mus pahari | reverse complement strand
GAGCCTTGGAAGGGAGGAGGGTGAGCCTTGGAAGGGAGGAGGGTGAGCCTTGGGAGGGAGGATGAGAAAAGGAGGAAGAGACAAGTGAAAGGGGCATTTGGGGAAGATGAAGAGGCCCTGCTGGCAGGTAGTGCCTGGCCCCCAGAGCTCACCTGTTTCTGACCAGGATGGCCAACATATAGGGTGTATTCATCCTTGCTCAGAAAATCCCCTTAGCTGCTAGTAAGGTGCCCCTGCGGGAGCCCCGGGCTATCATGGAGACCAGACAAAGGGGGCCCTGTGGTCATTAGACCACACTGATTCCAGCTCCAGTACTGGGGTACTTACTGAGAGTCTGGCTTGGAGCTCAATGCTTTACTTTTTTTTTTTTTTTTTTTACTGCTTGTCTGCTGTTTACTTAGATGTGGGCCCTTCTGTTCATTTATTGATATGCCTGAAGCTCAGGGATGAAGTGGGTGATGGAATCCAGTTATGTATCCAATTTTGGCCCCCTAAGAAAAACCTCAAACTTGAGGCGCCGTGTGCTCCAGATTCCAGGTGTGTGAAGGCCATTCCACAGGCCCCCCCCCCCCCCCGAGAACAAGGTTGAGCTGAAACTGCAGTATGTGGAGTTTAGGTCAGCTCTAAGACAGACTTCCCGACAGTCTCACAAACCCTGAAGAGAGCTTCGGAGGCATTCCTGCGGAAACCATCTATTCATTCTTTAAGGTGCAATAGTGGCCCGACTGCCTGGTGAGGTCTGCCAAGGTCCTGTGCAGGCTGGCCTTTCCCCACTGCACAGGCCCGCTGTGAAAGGCTGATGCCTGCTTGCCTGAGAGAGTGAGTTCGAGGCCAACCTGAGCACCTTAGTGAGGCCTGAAATGTAGGAGGCCCTGGGACACATTCCCAGCGTAACTAATTAACTAAACTTTAAACATAGGACGGTACCAGTTTTGGAAAGTCCCTTAGTCACTCATTCACCACTCATTATCCACAGTGTCTATTACATGCTGCACAGAGTTCTGGGAATGGGGTGGGGTTGGGGTGTCTTCCATGAACACCCAAAACCTCCACTCCTCTGGATCCCACAGGAAGGGAATTTGCTACCTGTTAGGGTCGGGGGGGGATGCTGGGGGTAAGGAGGAAGAAGGGGGACAGGGAGGAGAGAGTGGACAGCTGGGTTTTAAGCAGAGGGCTCAGGATGGCCATGTAGCTGAGCAGGGTTTGGGGGAAGCTTGAAATGGGGGGGGCTCTGTTTGAAGAAGGAGACAGGCAGTGCAAAGGCCCTGAGGTGCAATCCAGGAGCGGCAGGAAGGAACAGTGGGCAAAGGGATGGGGAGCAGAGGAGGCAGGTCCCTTGTGAGACACAGGAGAGACCAAGAGGGACAAAACCTGATTTATTAGTTTAGCCAGAGCCCTCTAGTGGTTATGAGGAAATGACCTGTAGGCAGCCGTGAGTCTCCTGCAAGGGTGCCCAAGCAGTCGTGGCTGGTGGCTTCGGCCAAGGTGGTGACGCAGGGCTGAGAAAAAGTAAGCAGGGATTGGATTTTCTTTTTTTCCTCATCCGTTCATTCATTCCCTTATTTATCTGATCAGTTCGTTACTGAGAGATAGGAAACCCAAAACTTAATTGAATAAACTAGATGGCTCCGGCCCGTGGGCAAGCGTGGTGGCAAGACCGCTAAAAAACTCAGTAAGCCTGTCCTTGACATGCGCCAGACACAGGGCAAGGAACGGCGATTCTGAGGGGACTGTCCAGGCCTTCATGAGACGTGTGGAGAAACTGAGGCACTGCAGGAGCCACTCAGCTGATTCACAGCGCATCCCCCCCGCAGAGCAAGGGAAAGAACTCAGCTAGTCTCCTCTCTGCAGGCTTTCCCTAGCTTCCCTCCACAGCTGCTGCCATGGTTTCTGAGCCCCGAAGCCCCTCGGAGCACCTCATCCTGTGGCCCTGGGCCCCCAGAGTCAGGCTCCTCCCAGTCGAGCCTGCAGCAGCCGATCGATCGCGTGTGCTGCCCCGCGATATTCCATCTCATTAGGCCTTCGTTTTCATCTCCCGGCTCCCTGGCAGCCTTCAAATTATCCCATAAAATTTATTTACTATTTCATGAATACATAAGCAGCAGGCAGGCACAAGCTTTTTATATATTTACACTGTATATATTTCACGGGAGACTTATAGCTGTCTCTGAGGCAGAGAGGGGGAGAGGAGAGGAGCGAGCAGACGGAGCCGGCAGCTGGCGGCAGAGGGAGGGAGGAAGGAAGGAAGCATAGGGTACAGTGTTGGAGCTCAGTGGTGCCCACGGCCACACCCAAGCAGGGGCCCTGAGGCTACAGGGCAAGGAAGGGGAAGTAGAGGCAGGACAGAGAACCTGGTCCTCGGGGGAGGCAACATCAGTGCTCAGCACACAGGTTCTGCGGTGTAAGCCTCCAACACGCAGGCTGATAAGTGGCTAGTGGTATAACCCTCATCCTGGTTCCAGTGCAAGCCCTGGCTCTTCTTGGAACCTGAACCCTGACGCTGGTTATAGATTCAACCCGGAACCCTTGTTATAGTCTGATCCCTGATCCTGGTTCTTCAGCTCAAGCCCCAAGCCTTATTACAGCCTGAGTGAGCCCTACTCCCACTCACAATCCAAACTGCCGTTTTCTCCCTTTCCGTGGTACATGTTCATATGTGTGTGCATGTTTGAATGTATGTGGGTGTGCGTGTGTGAAGGAGCCTCTGTATGTGTGTGCATGTGTGTGCAGGTGTGATACCTGGGATACACCGGGTATCTTCCTCAACTGCTCTGCACCATATCGGTACTGAGGCAGGGTCTCTTGCTGAACCTGGAGTGCTTCATTTCAGCTAACTAGGCTAGGCAGCCTGCTCTGGGGCTTCCCTGGCAGTGTTGCCCATTGCTGGGGTTACAGGCAGGCTGCCATATCTACCTGTCTTTATGTGGCTTTGATACAGGAGCTGGGGATCAAACTCTGGTCCTCATATTTATGCTGCAAACATTTCACCCACTGGAGTCAAGTCCCCAGATCCCCAACTCCAGCACCGCCCCCCTTTTTGACAAACTCTAACTCATGAGTTATGGAAGTTTACACCCTAGAACCCAACATATTACATCCTGAGCTCAGGGCACAGCCACAGATTGAATCACATGAGCCTTGATCCCAGTTATAAACTGAGCTTTGATCACTGTTACATACTGAGCCCTGATCCCTAGTTATATAATGAACCCAATCCCAGTTACATATTGAGTCCTGATCCCAGTTACATATTGAGTCCTGATCCCAATTACATACTGAGCCCTGATCCCAATTACATAGTGAGCCCTGATCCCAGTTACATACTGAACCCTCTCCCTCTCCCTCTTCCTCTCTCTCTCCATCTCCCTCTCCATCTCCTTCTCCCTTTTCTTTTCAGAGACTCTGATCTCAAAAACAAATCTCAAAGAACTACAGCTCATTCTGGGTCAAGGGTGGCCCCTGGAAAGACTTTGAGAACTGAGTTCAGAGGTTGGAGGGTTGGCCTGTCTAAGGGATGAGCTGTATCTCAGACTCTGTAGATCACCTTCCGGCGGGGTTCAGGTCCTGTCCTTTATCCTGGGCATATGGTCTCTTGTCACCAAGAACTTAGTCCTGTTTGAGTCTCAGTTAGGAGCCTGTCTCAGTCCAAGCTGCGATCACGGAGGGGTCAGAGATAAGAAGCTTTAACTTCCCATTTCTCAGACAACACCTTAGATTCCCCAACCTCATGTAGGGGAGTGACCAGAAGTGGATGTCACCTGGCTTCCTCAATTCCTCTTCACCTTGTTATTTTTTGAGACAATGAGCCGGAAGCTCACCAATTCACCAGGGCTGGCTGGCCAGTGAGCCCCAGGTATTCTCCTATCTCTGCTTCTTCATTGCTAGAGTTACCCATGCCACTGTAGCCAGGGTTATACATGCCACCGTAACCAGGGTTACACATGCCAGTGTAGCCAGGGTTACACATGCCACTATAACCAGGGTTACACATGCCACTGTAGCTAGGGTTACACATGCCAGTTTAGCCAGGGTTACACATGCCAGTGTAGCCAGGGTTACACATGCCACTGTAGCCAGGGTTACACATGCCAGTGTAGCCAGGGTTACACATGCCACTGTAGCCAGGGTTACACATGCCACTGTAGCTAGGGTTACACATGCCAGTGAAGCCAGAGTTACATATGCCACTGTAACCAGGGTTACACATGCCACTGTAGCCAGGGTTACACATGCTACTGTAGCCAGGGTTACACATGCCACTGCAGCCAGAGTTACACATGCCACCATAATTACACATGCCACTACAACCAGGGTTATACATGCCACTGTAACCAGGGTTATACATGTCACCATAATTACACATGCCACTGTAACAAGGGTTATACATGCCACTATAACCAGGGTTACACATGCCACCATAATTACACATGCCACTTNTTACACATGCCACTTAACCAGGGTTACACATGCCACGTAACCAGGTTAAACATGCCACATAACCAGGGTGCTGGAGCCTAAACTCAGGTCCTCACGTTTCTAGAGCAAACTCTTTCCCAACTTCACTATCTCCCCAGCCTGGCTCTCTACAGTTGTCATGGTGTGTGCCCACCTTCTGAAGTACTTCTCAGGGTGTGGAGGACTCCTGGAGCACGGAAGCCCTCCTAGGTTTCCCCGGCTGGGTCTGAAGTGCCAGCCTGAGATACCAGCAAAGGACTTGAGGCCAGCTCTCCAGAGCCCCTCATCTGAGTACGGGTGAGGTCAAAACATCGCTTTTAGCCTCAGGTCAATCCTGCCCTCACAAGAAGGGAAGTTACCCTAGCCCCAAGAGCCTGAGTTTTTATAACATCTCCTCTGCTAGCAATCATGGGCTTGTAGCAACTTGTGATAACATGCCTGTCATGAGATAAAGCCAGCTGCTTGAAATTCTCCCCAGAAATCCCTTTTCACATCTCCAAACGCCCACCCCCTTTAGAACACCAGTTTTGGCTGGCCTTATACCCCCACCACCTTGTAACACAGATGTCTCTACTCCTGTTCCATAGAAGAAGAAACAGAAGGTCCAGGAGGTCCAGTTTCTTGCCTAAACTCAGACCTAAGACAATGTAACAGACACACGCTCTCCTTCCCAAGTCCCTCAGCTGCTCTATGTGGCTGAATTGTAACTGCCACGAAGCAGGCATGGGTCCCGGGTCACAAGCTTCGGTACCATCCTTAAGTGAGCAAGTCCACTGGTAGCCACTTTGTCCATGCTTTTCCTGAAGCAGAGGGAATGGGGTTACATCAGACCCTTCAGGCTTCCACCCGGGGAAACCCACATAGAGGTTGTTATTGTTGATCCTCAGAGCTATTCACAACAGAGGGAAAGGGAGAAGAGAAGACATGAGGGAGGAGGGAAGGAAGGAGAGCAGGAGGAAGGGGCATGGCAGAGGAGGTGGCTTTGGAAAATTGGATCCCTGTCTCTTCACTCGGCTGAGCTAATGATCAATAGATATTCAAAGAAAGTCCTGGACAGATAGGGGACCAGGCTGCCATGGCTCCACGCCTTTTGGATCAATTGGATCAGAGGGTTGGCTCCTAGTTAAGAGAGGTACTTGGGGTCCCCTCACCAACACCATGTCCACCCCAAAGATAGAAAGATTTCCTGTAGTTTACAGATGTTTATTGGTCCAGAGACCAGTGGTCCAGGGCTACCCTTGAGCCAGTGAGAGTCATGGACAAAGGCCGACGTTCAGCCTCCTGAGTTTTTGAGGGTTTCCCAAGGAAGGCTCGTGGAACAAGGTAAGGTGTGTGTGAGGGTAGGCTACCATGTTTGATTTTCTCGCTATTCTTATCTGTCTAAAGCATCAAAGAGAACCCAAATCACCATGTATAGGCCATTTTGGCTAGTTTTCTAAGTTTCTTCTTCTGTACTGAGAATGGCTGTTTCTGGCTATGTGGCAATGATATTTCAAACTGCTCATGTTTCGTAGGTGACCTTCCTTTGGGGGTTCACGGTCTAGGAGAGAACAGTGGTCTCTTCAAAGCTTTCAGGCTATCTAAAGTCCATTTATCCATTCATCCACCTACCCACCCACCCATCCATCCACCTATCCATCCACCTACCCACCCAGCCATCCACCTATCCATCCATCCATCCATCCACCTACCCACCCACCCATCTATCCACCTATCCATTTATCCATCCATCCACCTACCCACCCACCCATTCATCCACCTATCCATCCATCCACCTACCCACCCCACCCATCCATCCATCCATCCATCCATCCACTTACCCACCCACCCATCTATCCACCTATCCATCCATCCATCCATCCATCCATCCATCCATCCATCCATCCATCCTCTCATCTATCTATCTATCTATCTATCTATCTATCTATCTATCTATCTATCCATCCATCCATCCTCCCATCTATCTATCTATCTATCTATCTATCTATCTATCCATCCACCCATCTATCTACCCACCTTTCCACTCATCCATCCATCCACTCATCCACCATCTATCACCCATCCATCTATCTATCTATTCATCCATCCATTCATCCATCCACTCATCCACTCATCCATCCATCCATCCATCCATCCATCCATCCATCCATGTATCCACTCATTCACCCACCTATTTATCCATCATCCATCCACCCACCCATCCATCCATCCATCCATCCACTCATCCACCCATCTACCATCCATCTACCTATCCATCCATCCACCCACCCACCCAGTATCCACCCATCTTCTATTTAACTATCCATCCATTTATCTTTATTCCCATCTACCAATAACCCACATGTCCATTCACTTCCATCCATCCACCCACCCATCCACATCGAATCCTCAGTGTAACACTGCTATGTATCAAGGATCTTCTGGTCACTGGGACCCAGTGCAGACTGCAAACCTGATCTCTGCCTTAGAGGCTGACATTCCTATAGGCTGGCATTCCTATAGGCTGGCATTCCTATAGGCTGGCATTCCGATAGGCTGGCATTCCGATAGGCTGGCATTCCCCTGGGCTGGCATTCCGATAGGCTGGCATTCTGATAGGCTGGCATTCCTATAGGCTGGCATTCCCCTGGGCTGGCATTCACACAGGCTGGCATTCCCCTGGGCTGACAGTCACACAGGCTGACAGTCACACGGGCTGATATTCCCACAGGACGGCATTCCCATAGGCTGGCATTTGAGTGGAGGAAGACAGGTCACAGGCAACCCTACAAAGGGCCAACATCATTTCAGCTAACACTGATGTCACACTGAGGGTGAGACAGGGCGACACACTAGAGAGAAACAGCCATACCGAGACCTCACCATACTCTCTGAGGGAGTGACACACAATGAGGCGCACGTGACAAGCCAGAGACTCTTCCTCAGACTACAGCAGCCTGTTTCAGCTGGGAAGAGGACAAGGAGATGACACAGGGGTTAAATCATTTGCTACATAAATATGAGGATCAAAGATCTGGACCCATGTAAGTGCCAGGTGGGTGCAGTGGGCTACCTATAAGTAATTCCAGCCTGAGAGAGCAGACTCTGGGATCCCCAGAGCAAGTTGGCCAGCAAGGCTAGCCATATTCCTGGGCAGTGTGCCTCACACCTTTAATCCCAGCACTCTGGAGGCAGAGGCAGGCGGATCTCTGATTTGAGGCCAGCCTGGTCTACACAGTGAGTTCCAGGACGGCCACAGCTATAGAGAGAGACCATGTCTTGAAAATAAACAAACTGAAAGACATGGGCAAGCTCAGGTTTGCTTCAGCGAACAAGATGGAGGAGGCTTCCCAACATCAGCTTCAGGCCTCCATACATGAGTGTGCATGTGCACACACACACGCGCACACGCACATACCTACCATAGCCTGTTCCCACACACATGCAAACACACACACACACACACACACACACACCACACACAAGTGAAAAATGGAAAGGTAAAAATTAAATCCTGGGAAAATTCACAGTTTACAGACCTAAGCGAGGCCAGCCTTTGATGCCATCAGAAACCAGGAGCTGACTGTCACAGATGACAATGGCAGTGGCCTCTTTGAGGGTGGGAGGCAGTGTAGAGGGAAGAAGCCCATGGGGTCCATCCCTCCCTGTACCCTCTGCCTCTGTCCCTGAAGGCCCTTCTGTGTGAAGCCGCAGGCTGAGTGACCCCGAGAGATCAGAGCTGTAATTCTGCTGTGTGACCTTGGACGCGGACTCTGTATCTCTGAGCCCCAAGTCCTTCATCTGAAACGAAAACCTCCTTACATCACTAACTCCCGACTTGTTACCCTCCACCTCAATGCTCTGGTTGTTTGTCTGTCTGTTTCTGGGAGGAGGTGGTTCTTTGAAACAGGATCTTGTGCAACCTAGACTGACCTTGAACTCACTGTGTAGCTAAGGATGACCTTGAACTGCCAATCTTTCTGCCTCTATCATTTAAGAATTGGGACTACAGGGGCTGGAGAGATGGCTCAGCGGTTAAGAGCGCCGACTGCCCTTCCAGAGGTCCTGAGTGCAAATCCCAGCAACCACATGGTGGCTCACAACCATCTGTAACGAGATCTGATGCCCTCTTCTGGTGTGTCTGAAGACAGCTACAGTGTATATAATAAATAATATAATAAATAAAACTTAAAAAAAAAAAAAGAATTGGGACTACAGGCAGCACCCCCAAATCCAATTTATATGATGTTGGTGATGGCACCAAGAGCTTCATGTTTGCCTAAAGCACACTCTATCCGCCCAGCCCAACCCGTATTGTGATGCTTCTACAATCAAGGGAGGATTCGCAATCAGCACGTTCATACCTCCATGTCTACCCAAGTCCCAGTGCACACACGTCTCTCCTGGACAGCCTGCTCTGTGGGGGATGGAGGGGAATCTATCAGTGTCTCCCGTGATACTTTGTCTGTGGGCCACCCTCAGCATGACTGACTTGTTCAATGCGTTTGTTATTAAATCAAGGGAAGAGGTCCCAGTGAGTTTTTTCATCTCGGGAAATTCATTGACCACGGGCTGTCTCCCACACTGTCTCCCAGTCACTCGCTAAAAATGTTTGTAAAGTGCCCAGCGCATACCCAGTACTCGGCAAACACGCGTGGATTCTTACTCACTCCTGTGGGAGCCGCCAAAGCCATGCAGGTTGTGACAACAGACGCTGGACCTTGAGGTCCCTCTGTAATTGGATGTGATCCCCACAGGGGGTCTACAGAAGAGGCAGTTCAGGATGCAGGCCGGGCTCTGGTGGAGAGAAAAAAAAATGTGTATTTCTCTCTCTGGTCCCCACACCTTCTAACTCAGAGATGTGTTCAATCCAAGTGTTGGTATTAATTGATCATTTGCAGTGAGACAAAATCCACGTGTGGGAGACGTGACGTGAGCCCGCTTGACGTGGTCCCACCTACACATCCATCCAGTCCTCACCTGGTGTCTTTCAGACAGACCCGTGATGTGTGAGTTCAGGCCACAAAACCAAACATCTGGACGGTGGAGCTCTGTGGGGGCGGGGAAGGGGGCAGGTAGGGAGGTGGGGGCAGAAGAAGGGCTAGATGTAGCCATCAGGAACTTGGGGTGGAGAAGCTGAGGAGACCAGGCTGGGTAGGAAAGGAAGCTCACACAGCCTTTGTCTTACAAGCCTCCGGCCATCTCTGAGGACTCGGCAGGCATCTTGCATACACAGTGCCTGAGAGTTCACACCTAATATTCCATTCTTCCACCGTGAGCCGGTGCCTGAGCCGAAAGGACTTTTTCACCTTTTTATTTTCCAGAGGAGGGAACTGAGACTTGGGCAAGTGTGAAATGACCCACTTGTGAGCGTAGAGCTTGGATTCGGGGTGGGGCCTGAGGCTATTGCCCCTCTTGGGACGGATGTGCGTGCTCCATTCGGGAAGCTGCAAAGACACAGACCAGGAAGTCAACCTGCCGCCACCCAGAACTGTGTATTTATTCTCCCCACTGGTACCAAAGGTTAGAACCCCTCCCTGCCTCCCTCCTTCCCTGCTTTCTATGTGAGAACCGAGCCACAGAAGTGGAGGTCATAAAAGAGTGTCAGGCAACATCCTGAGGGTTAAGCCCAATGGACACTGGCTGTTGCACATGACTCTAGGGGAGAGGAAGAGTGATGTGGGGAGCTGGGGAGTGGGAGGCAAGACAGAGATGCTCACCTTAAGGAGAACAGGGGAAGACTCTGA
>NC_034612.1:10107775-10113096 GCF_900095145.1 Mus pahari | reverse complement strand
AGAGGGACAGAGGGAGGGAGGGAGGGAGAGAGGGAGGGAGGGGAGGGTGGTGGCAGGAGGAGAACAGGAGGAAGAAGATGGAAGAGAAGGTACGAGAGTGTCAAGGGGAGGCAGGAAGGAGAGAGAGAGAGAGAGAGAGAGAGAGAGAGAGAGAGAGAGAGAAGAAAGAAGGAGACAAACAGGTAGAAGAGAGATGGAGGCAGAAAGAGTGGAGAGAGAGGAGAGTCAAATTGAAGAATAATATGGGACAGGGGTCTCTGGTCCCTAGTCACTGCCCAAGCTCCTCACATCGCCACCCTCTGCCAGCCCGAACCCTCCCCAAACTCACACACC
Organism: Mus pahari; assembly: GCF_900095145.1. Taxonomy (NCBI): domain Eukaryota; kingdom Metazoa; phylum Chordata; class Mammalia; order Rodentia; family Muridae; genus Mus; species Mus pahari. The sequence goes on along the minus strand of NC_034612.1, from coordinate 10,112,763 downwards.
CACTGTCATCCACACCAGCTGCTTCTCTCAGTCCAGTTCGTCCCCAATTCCCCGCCCCTGGGCTCCCCAGAGCAGGACTAACCTTCTCCACGGCCATCTGTCTTGGACCCGTCTAGATTGTATCCACTGTAATTACCACTGATGGCCCTGACCTGTCCGACACCCCTGCCAGTGCCACCCAACACCCCTCTCCGCCGTCCAGACTGCAGGTGCCCACTCTCCCCATCCTTCCTGCTCACATCCGAGACAGAAGGGTCACCGGACAGAAGAGGACACGCTATCAGATCAGTTCCTTAATCTGGTGGCAGGGGCAGTGCTGTGTTGGGGCACATGGGCTAGATCTGGGTAGCTGTGGAGCCTGATGGATGAGCCAGCCATCCACACGCGCACTGCTGTTTGCCCACTGTCGATACTCCTCAGAGTGGCTCCATCCATACTGGGTGATATATAGGTCCATCAAGGTGTCACTGGAGTGGATCTCAAGCTCCACTTCCTCCTCCTGCTGTCACCGATGTGTCTGTGCTCAGGGGGGAGGGAGGACAGTGTGGTTTAGCCAGAAGGCTTCCCCCACCGAGCCTTCTGCACCCCAGGGCTGGGAACCAGAAGCACGGCTGCTGCAGCGGTTTCAGAAGACACCGTCTCTGGGGATCCTGTTTGGCCTGGGTCACTGGGTCACGACTCACAGAGGCGGTAGACTAGCTCAAGAAACAAGTCGTGCCTGGAGGGGTAAGCCTATCGCCCCTGCTGCTCTGGAGGTCAAGGTCTGAGGATCATAAGTTCAAGACCTGTGTGGGCCACACAGACCCTTTCTCAAAATGGGAAATAAAAAGAGCTGTCACACGGTGGCGGAATGCTTGGCTGGCTTATGAGGGAAAGAAAAGACAAGGAAGAAACCCCGTGCCTACAGCCTGTCAGGCAACGTGTCGTAGAAGGGAGTCAGCCCCCATGGCCCTGGGGAGTCTGGTTGGGAAGTGACCAAGAAAAACACAGAACTAAGCAAGTGGCCTTCCTATGCCACCGTCTCTTGAGAGTCGACATAAGCTGATCCTGGGGTAGTCAGGGATGGATGGTACTGAATATTGCCTGGGTGTGGTCCCCTGGGTGCCAGTTTCAGCTCTGCCTTGAGCAGGCTGTCCCGGAGACCTCAAAGGCTCGTGGCTATTTCAAAGTTATATGATGCAAGATGCTAAAGGCAAGAGGGCCTCCCGGTTCCTTGTCTGTCTTCTAGTGTGACTGGGGCTGAGACTCGAAGCCAGCAGTGTCTTAGGGAGAATACGAAGTGGGTACCGGCATGCAACTGCACAGACCCGATGACAGGGCTAGCCAGAAACCGGACTTACACTGGTTTCTCACAAGACCTGGCAGAGCACTGGGCCCACCAGGGACCACGTAAGATTTAGTGTCTCAAGTCCCACCCTGACTGCTCAGTCATGTGGGTCACCTTGGATGGAGTTTAGGAAGCTGGGAAGAGAAGAGAGAGTTCAGGGGGGTACAGCGGGATCCACCACAGTGAGGTAGAGACCCACGTTGGGTGGGAGTGAGTTCGGACCTGATCTCACCCCCTCGCTCACTAGCCAGGTATGGCTCTGAGAAGCGGGGGCCCTCAGCTCCCACCACTTTGCTCAGCCACTGGCCTGCGGTGAGCTAGAGGAGACTGGCCTCAGAGATAGAGACCGTGAATGACACAGAAGTTTGTAGACTGAACCAGGGGAGCAAGACATAGAGCATCAATCCATGCTCTGGGGAGAGACAGACCTAGGCTTGGGTTGTTAAGAGAATTCTGCTTGGCTGTGGGGCCGTGAAAGGCAGCCTGTTTCGGTTGAATGAGGCTTGCTCCGGAGACCCAGTAGGAAACTCTACAAGGGACGGAACAGTGAGCCACATTCCCAGAGACAGGTGCCTGACACCACAGAGCCCCCAACTCCATAATTCTGTGACTATCAGTCACGCAATGTCCCAAGCTTCTGGCATTCTGGCTAGACTCCACCCCCACAGTTACCTGACTATAGCCAGGTATGCTCCTCCCCACAGTTACCTGGCAACAGCAAGATAGTCCAGCCCACTATAAAAGGGGCTGTTTGGCCATTCCTCTCTCTCTCTTTAAGCTCTCACCTTTCTTACTCTCATCTTTAGCACACACCCCCCTCCCTTTTCCCCTCTCTCCACCTGGCCATGGCAGGCCTCTCTCTTTCACCTTTCTCTTTCTCTCTGCCTTTCTACAATAAAGGTCTAAAACCATAGAATGTCTCTGCTCATCAAGCCCCCCACCCCCGTGCTTGAATGATAGAATAGGCTTTCCCCTAAAGACCTGTGTCTAATCTCCCACCAGAGGGTCTTCCTGCACTCCAGCCATGAACCTCCTGCATCTGCCCGCCCAGAGCACCGGAACTCTGGTGGGATGTGGGTTTTCTTCCAATCCCTTGATTCCCCCATGCCCACTGTCCTACACTTGGCCAGCCAGTCAAGGTGGATCCAGTGTCCTTTCTCCTCCAAGGCCTACTCCAGGGCAGCATTCCAGGAGGGGTGGAGAGAGGTGTGTGGTTCAGGCCAAGCTGCCCCGTGTTATCTGCAGGTGGCATAGAGCATTGATTCTCCAAAGACCTCAGGAGGTGCTTGGCAGTGCCTGGAGGCATTCTGGTTGTCATTAGTTGAGCAGGACATGTCTTTGGAGGTGAGTGGTTATCGGGCAGTGGGTGTGGGGAAATAAAGGAGTGGAAGACAACCCGCGTCCCGCCACAGTTCCGGTGGTCTGGGCGGGCAGACTTAAGGGACTGCCACTCGCTCTCTAAGCGGCCTGGGTGGGTGTCTAGCTGGTGGGAAGCCACAGAACCCCAGTCCTCGGGGGTAGAGAGGGAGCAATCCGGGGTCTCTGGGCCTCATGGAGGTCAGAGACCACAGGTTCTCATTCTTGGGCATCCCAGACGTCACTGTATGTCGCAGAAGAGCTGAGAATGGGTGGGGGCCTTGGAGGTGGCTCGGTCTGCCCTGGGGCCGAAGAGAAAAGGGAAAGGGGGAGAGAAAGGGGGTGCTGGGTGTTTCCCACGTGGGTGAGAGCCCTTGGTTTGGTCCGTGGCTGGAGCACAGGAAGGCCTTCCGGTGGGAGGTTAGAAGCGACTCTTTAGAGGAAAGCTCACTCTGTTGCCCCAACATGGTGAGTCTTGGTGAGCAGAGACCATCCATGGCTTTAGAGCTTTATTGTAGAAAGGCAGAGAGAAAGAGAGAAGGTAGAAAGAGAGAAAGCTGGCCATGGTGGAGAGAGGGGGAGGGGAGGGTGAGAAGGAGAGCTAGAGATGAGAGTAAGAAAGGTGAGAGCTTAAGAGGGAGAGGAGGGGCCAAGCAGCCCCTTTTATAGTGGGCTGGGCTATCTTGCAGTTGCAGGGTAGCTGTGGGGAGGAGCATACCTGGCTATAGTCAGGTAACTGTGGGGGTGGAGTCTAGCCAGAATACCATGTGCTTGGGACATTGTCTGCATGACTGATAGTCACATGATTATGGAGTTGGGGGTTTCCGTGGTGTCAGGCTGGGAGCAATGTGTGTCTGGGAGCATGGGTCACTGTTCTGTCCCTTGTAGAGTTTCTACTGGGTCTCCAGAGTAAGTCTCGCTGGACCAGAAAACAGGCTGCCTTTCACGGTCCCACAGGTGTTGTCAAGGTGCTGCCACAACCCCCACACTGCACAGGGCATTCATCCCTAACACGGATGTTGATTGTGCCACCATCTAGAAGCTGTGGTCCACGACCCTTCTGGAGCCAGGTATGAATTGGGTGAATATCTGAATTTTTTTAATTACGGATTCCCCTGGCTTGGGCTGTGACCCAGACTGAGTTAGGACCAGCTGGCCTCTGGGCAGTAGCCCGACGGAACCATCTGCTACCCAAATCCAACATTCTGGTCTGTTCTTCAGGTTTTGTGTTTGTCATGCCTGCCAGGACCACCCTTCCTCCCCACCCCAGCCATCCACCCCACTCGAGGCCTTCACCCAGGGCTTGCTCCATGACAGGCACTATGGCACACAATACCTCCCTGGGTTTTCTCAGTCAATCAACACGGGGGCTGTCCCTGAGTGATCACTGTCACCATTTAGAAGAGAAGACAGACATGAAATGGTTAAGTGGCTGTTTCTGGGGCCAGAATCACAGTAATGGTTGGACAACGTTAAGTCTGCCTATCCAAAGGACACCTTTCCATATTCTAGAATCTTTTACAAATCCTTCCTTTACTGTCCTACTTTAACCTCATAGATCAATGGCTTCCTCATGCTGTGGTGACACACACAACCTCACACACACAACCATAAATTTACTTTTGTTGCTACTTGATGACTGTCATTTTGCTACTGTTATGAACTGCAATGTAAATATCTATTATGTGATCCCGTGGGGGGTCAAGACCTACAGGTTGAGAACCACTGCTTTAGAAGTCAAACGAGGATGTCGGATCTCCTGGAAACTGGAGTCACAGATGATTTCTGAGCATCTATGTGGGTGCTGGCAACCGTATCCAGGTCCTCCTCTGTAAGAGCAGCCAGTGCTCTGAACCACTGAGCCATCTCTCCAGCCCTGTTACCCAGCTTTGGCACCTGATCAATTCTGACTTCGTAGAATGGCTTAGATAGGTGTCCCTTTCATTTTGGGTTCATGGAACAGATTGTGGGAACCTGGTGTTGGCTTTTCTTTAAAGGTTTGGTAGGACTTGGTAGCAAGTCCATCTGTTCTTGGACTGTTTTTTGATTAGGAGTCATTTGGTTATTGCTTCAAGCTCACTGATCATTTACGGCTTTTGGGTCAATTCCCGTGTGTCTAGGAGTTTATCCATTTCTTTCAGGTTATCCGGAGAATAATTAGAGAATGCTTTAAAAAGTTTGTATCCCCAAAATTTTCCAATAGATTCTAATTATTCTCTGGATTTCATTAGCACCTAGAATAACCCCTCTCCTTTCCATCTCTTATTTTTTTTTTAAAGATTTATTTATTTATTATATGTAAGTA
>NC_034612.1:10102031-10107700 GCF_900095145.1 Mus pahari | reverse complement strand
TATGAGCCACCATGTGGTTGCTGGGATTTGAACTCCGGACCTTTGGAAGAGCAGTCGGGTGCTCTTACCCACTGAGCCATCTCACCAGCCCTCCATCTCTTATTTTATTAATCTGTTCCTTCTGTCTCTTATGGTTAGTTTGATTAGGAATTTGTCAGTCTTACTTATTTTTATTTAAAAACCCCTAACTCTTTGTTGAATATATTATTGAGTTTTCATCTCAATAACTTCTGCCCTTTTATTGATTGTTTCTTACAGTCTAGTCCTTCAGGGTCCGGCTTGTTCTTGTTTTCCCAAGCCTTGAGGTACATAATTAGGTTATTTATTCTAGAAACACCCTAGCAGTATCCAATGGCTTTTGCTTTCATTTGATTCTTGATTTCTTCCACAACCATGGGTCACTTGAGAGAGCCTTGTTCAGTCTCTGTGGTCTCATTGTTTTTGTTTTTGTTTTTAGTTTTGTTTTGTTTTTGCTACTGATTTTTCCCATTTGTTTTCATCTAGTATGACTTGATAAGCTTAAAGAGATTATTTTTATTCTTTCCTGTTTGGTATGGCTTTATGTTATGGTCTAGAATATGGTCGGCTTTCGAGAAGATTCCACGGGCTGCTGAGAAGAATTCTGTTGCTGTTGGATGGCATGTTCTGTTCCTATCTAGAAAAAAAAAAGTGGCTTGATCTATGCTGTAGTTTAACTCTGAGATTTCTTTGCTGCTTTTTAGTTTGTATGCCCGATTCAGAGATGAGCATGGCATATTGAAATCACCCACTAGGAACTTATCAGGTCCTGTGTGATCTTTTATGCCCATTACTGTTCGTTGTATGGGCAAGCCCAGGCACAGATGAAGAGCCCATAACTTCCCTGCATGGGGACCATGGCCTCCTGGTGGTCATGACACTATGTAGGGAGTCTGGCCACTCCACTGGCCACCTGGTCCTTGCCACTCAGAAGGCCAGAGAATCCATTTCAGAGGACATTCCAGACAGAGCTGGTGCTGTCTAGTTGTCCATGGATGGTGTGATGGAAGAGGGTTGGGAGTCTAGTGAGAAACCACACCCACATGGGTAATTGTGCAGCTGGAGGCTGTCCTTCCTCCACAGACAATCCGGGTAAGCCATGTCTCCACCCCAGAGGAGTGGCCCAGTGATGACTGCCCACACCCACTCATTCATCCACCCGTTTCCTCATTCATAACTCCCCCATTCTTTTATCTCAAAGCACATTGACTGAACAGCTACCACACACCAATGATGGGCACCCAGTAGGGAGGGAGGGAGGGAGACAGAGAGGGAGAGAGAGAAAGAGAGAGAGAGAGAGAGAGAGAGAGAGAGAGAGAGAGAGACAGACAGACAGACAGACAGACAGACAGACAGAGACATTGTGGAAGCAGTTGGAGAGAAGTGAGGCCCTGCCCTCAGGAGGGGCCAGTCTGTTGGAGATAAATAGGAGCTATGCTGTGTCCTGTCTACTAGGAGTTACAGTATGAAGAAAAAGACACACCAAGTAGAAAGCTTGGCAGTGGTGATGTGTATACGACCTGGTGGTTGAGCATCAAATTGGCTCCTTGCAGAGGGATCCAGGAGGCTACCTACACACACCGAGAGTCCAATGTGGGGGAGGTACCTGAAGATGGGTACCCAGGCAGGGGGTGGAGCAGGCTAGGGAGCCCTCAAGCAGAAGCTTGGTAGCTTTTGGGCTGTTCACCTGCTGGAGATGGGAGTCTTGTGTTGGGCAAGGTTGGGGATGGTAGCTAAGGATTTAGGGTGCCACCACCGGAACTTCTTGGCAGCTGTGGAGGTGGGAGGTGCAGAGAGGACCACTGAGGGACTCTTGTGTTGTTCAGGACTAAGAACAGAAAGCCTGGATGCAGGAGAGCCAGGGGCACTGGGGAGAAAGAGGAGACTGGACCCCCCAGGACAAGTGGTCATCATGGGTCCGTTCACAGCCTTTCCTTCATGGGGATGGAAATGATCCCCAGTTCTAGATGCACTGCTGGGGCTCCCCCACCTCTACAGAGTTGGACCCTGGGGAGCTGTGTTAGTTCAGCATTTGGTCAGTGGCTGACACCAAGTGAAGGCAGGGCTGTGGGGGCCAGGGTCTGTGCACCAGCCTGTGCACTGATCAGTGTGTGCATCTCTGCTGTGTAGCCTCCTCTATCTAGCCTACACTGACCAGCCATCTCTCCACATGGGGTTTCTGCACCCAAGGGTGACAGGGATTAGGTCATGTGGCTGAATCCCAGCTCTGGGTGGCCTTGAGCAAGTGATAACACCCCTCTGTGCTTCAGTAGTCCCATTGAAATGAACCTCAGTAAGTCAAGCATCCTCCTCTGGTCTAGGTTGAACCCCCAACCCAGAGCCTACAAATATGTCACCTGACACACAAAGGGGACTTTGTAGATGTGACCAAGTTTCAAGTCTTGAGATGGGGGGGGGGGGAGAACTTATCTTGATTTACACAAGAGGATCCATTTTCACCAGAGGTCCTCATGGGAGGAAGGAGGATTGTGAGTTTGGGGTGAGACTGGGCTACACATTGAGACTATGCTTCAAAAACAGAAGGAAAAAGAGAGGAGGGGGGAAAGCAGAGAAGAAAAGGGAGGGGAAGAGAAGGAAGGGGAGTGGGAAGAGGAGAGAGAGAGAAGGGGAAGAAGGAGAAGAGGAGAGGGAGAGACAGAGAGGGAGGAGGGAGAAGAGGAGAAGGAGAGGAAGAGAGGGAAGAGGGGAAAGAGAAGGAAGGGAGAAAAGGAGAAGGAGAGGAAGAGAGGGAGGAGGGAGAGGAGGGGGAGAGGGAGGAGTATCAGGGCTAGAGCAGGCGGCATGCCGATGGGAGCAGAGGTATCAGAAGATGCACTGCTGACCCCGAGTAGAGAGGAGGAAACTACAAGCCAAGGAATGTGGGTGGCTTCTGGCAGCTGGAAAAGATGGGGAAATGGATTCCCCCTTAGAGATCCCGAGGGAGCCAGCTGGCACCTTGACTCAAGGGCCTGGGACCTCCACAACTGGGAGGGAACTCAAGTGCGTTCTGTGAGTCACAAGTTCATGGCCACTCAGTGCTAAGCAAGGAGTGTCTCCTGCAGACTGGAGGATTTGTGCCCCTGCTGGTCCTTGTGCTGTGTGCAAGGAAGGGCGCTGAATCTGTGGAGACCACATTAATGACCCCTCCATCCCTGGCCCAGGCCCTGAACCCCAGGCTAATGGCTGCATACCTGTCCTTTGGTGTAATCTTTATAAAAGGTAGTTATCCCCATTCCACAGATGCAGAAACCAAGGCTCACAGTTGAAGCCAGCTGCTGGACAATGACAGAGCTGGTTTTGCCAGCCCTCACACCTGTCCTGCCGTCCCTGCTGGCAGCATAAGACCCTCTCCCTCCTGTGTTTGTTTCTTTCCATGGTCTATGCTTGTGTGTGTGTGTGGGGGGGGGTCTCCATACACTTCCTTGGCTGCCAGCCTCCCGCCCCTACTTTCTCCACAACCTCCAACAAAAGACTCTTTCTCTCCTCGCGAGGCATGTCACGAGGCGCCAACAAGCTGGCGTTGTTTGAGAGGGACTTTATTTCCATTTGGCTTTCCCTCAGCTCGGCAGCCAAGAAAATAGAAATTGCAAAAATTTAGACAAGCTCTCTGACTGAAGATTTCCGATCCCGAGAATTCAGCTTCCCCGCCACCCCAGCCGGGGGGCGGGGGGGGGGCAGATCGGTGCTGGCGACTGGCACCACGCCTGGCGTCCCTTCCGTCCAGCGCCAGGCCCCATCTGCTGGGCGGCCTCTTGTCTCCCATCCTTTTGCCTAAAATGAACAGTATGGACCTTGCCTACAGAAGACTGGCTTTTCCTTTTAACCCCATCTCACAAAGCACCCCAAATTTCTCTAGGGGAACCATGGCTTGCTGCTTCTAGATCACAGGCCATTGATGGGGCTCGATTCGCTCCCAGCTCCTGGGACAGGAAGTGACACAAGATACTCATTCTCTCGCTGCCCCGCCCCATAGTAGGCTCAGCCAATCAGAGCTGAGGACCAAGGACACCCCCCCCCCCCGTGCTTTTGCTCACTTTATCTGGTTAAGGCAGTTCTTGCTTTGGTTAATGCCACCTGGAGTGGGGTGTGGAGATGGGGGGTGTGGGGGGAGGTGGGGGATGGGGGTACAGCTCCTCCAGCGAATGAGAAGACAGCTAGCACGGGAAGGCACACTGCTTTAGAGCCTGTATTCAGCTGTGCGTGACGCGGTCCAGGTGAGACTGTGAACTTTTCAGTCAACGAAGAACTAGATTTTCTCAAGCCGCTTTGTGCCGGGAGTGTCTAGTACACTTGGCTGTCACTGATGGAGCATCGTCTTAGCTCAAGTTCACCTGAAAGCAGAGCTTGAGACACAGATGGAAGCAGGGGACTTACATTGCAGCTAAATGGGCTTATGGCTACACTGGTGGGGAATGCAAAGGTTTCCAGAACTGTCTGGACGTCCACACAACACGACGCTGCTCACTGGCTGGCGCCCTACCCTGCTTGAAGAGTTAAGCTGGGGGGGGAGGGCGCGGAGGGGGAGATGACATCTCATTCCACCCAGTGATGCCACAGCAGGCATCACTAATCGAGCATGACATCCTCGCTCCCTGAGTCTCCTCGGCAAACTGAAGCATCTTTTGTCAACAGGGTGGTCTGTGCAGATGCGGCCAATACGGTTTGAGCGGGAGAGACCAAGGGGCTCTATAATAACTATAGCTACTTCCTGTATATGAACCTGCCATCCCATTTATGGAACGCCTGCTGTATGCCCCGCACTGGTATGAACAGAACACAAGGGCAAGCCACCTGTACATAACAACAGAGGATGTGCTTGGGAGCCTATGAACAGAAATGGGAAATGGGAGGAAGATGTAAGCCAAGCCAAGGTAGCATTTATCCACGCACGCATCAGGGGTCTCTGAGCACCCACTAGGTCTGCCTGCTGGGACTATTGCATTTACTCTACTGGAAGTGATGTCTCTCTTCACAGAGGCCACAGTGTCCTGGGGAAAGAGACACCAAGCATGGGTTCAGGTAAGCACCAGACGTACCAGACGGAGGAGGAGTCTGGTGGGAGCCGAGAGGAGGTGAAGACAGGGGTCATCCCTTCCACCGCAGCAGGAACCCTCCTTACAGATAGCTGCCATCTGATGGCTAGATCCTTCAAGCAGATTGCGTGTAGGCATGCAGGTATGTGCGTGTGCGTGGGTGTGTACATCTGTCCATGTGTCCGGAGGTCAGAGAACAACGTTGTAGAGTCAGATCTCTCCTTCTGGCTTACACGGTTTCTGGGGATTGAACTCAGGTCATCAGGTGTGTGTGGCAAGCATGTCATATACTGAGCTATCGCACTGTCCATACGTGTGTGTGTGTGTGTGTGTGTGTGTGTGTTCACATAGCATGTATATATTATATGTGTATATATATATAATATATATATAGCATGTATGTATGTGTACATAGTGTGTACATATAATATAAATTACATATATACATACATAAGTGTGTATGTTTATTTTGGGATAGGGTTTTTCTGTGTAGTCTTGGCTGGAGAGATGGCTCAGCAGGTAAGAGCACTGACTGCTCTTCTGAAGGTCCTGAGTTCAAATCCCAGCAACCACATGGTGGCTCACAACCACCCGTAATGAGATCTGACGCCCTCTTCT
>NC_034612.1:10101004-10102020 GCF_900095145.1 Mus pahari | reverse complement strand
TGAGTTCAAATCCCAGCAACCACATGGTGGCTCACAACCACCCGTAATGAGATCTGACGCCCTCTTCTGTCGCGTCTGAAGATAGCCACGGTGTACTTATGTATAGTAATAAATACATCTTTGAACCGGAGCTGGCCGGAACTGAGTGAGCGGGACGACCGGAGGGAGCAGAGGTCCTAAAATTCAATTCCCAACAACCACATGAAGGCTCACAACCATCTGTACAGCTAGAGTGTACTCACATACATAAAATAAATAAATGATTTAAAAAAAAAAAAAAAAGAGCTCTCTCTGTAGACCAGGCTGGCCTCAAACTCATAGAGATTTGTCATCATTTGCCTTCCAAGTGCTGGGATTAAAGGTGTGCACTGCTACAGCCAGCTTCATCCTTATTTTCTGAGGTAGGGCCTCTCACTGGAAGCTGAGGCTCAATGATGAGGCAAGGCTGGCTTGACAGTGGGCTCCAGAACCCTCCTGTCCCTGCTACCCTAGGGCTGAGGTCGCAAGCACACACCACTCTCACTGTGTGGATGGGGGATTTGAACGCGGGTCCTCCAGGTGGCACGGCAAACACTTTTTGAGCCATCTCCTTGACCGGCTAAGCAGATCAAAATAATTCTTGGAGGAACACTTTTTTGAACTTTTATTTCATTTCCTGTATGGTCGCTTGCCTTCACTGGGTGTCTGTGCACCGCTTGTGTGCAGATACCTGTGGAGACCAGAAGCGGACAGTAGATGTCATAGAACTGGAGTGATAGATGGTTGTGAGCCACCGTGTGAGTGTCGGGAGTGGGGCTCATGTCCTCTGCAAGAGCAGCTGTGCTCTTAGTCACTGAGCCCTCTCTTTAGCCCCAGTCAGGTAATTTTAATCCTGGTGGGCGTATGTTTTTGTCTCATGTAGGTACTAGCTGGACCATCCCATTATGACTCCCAATTCTGTCTCCCTGTCCATGTTAGCTCTTCTCCCTGTGTTCATTACATTCTTTTTCTTTCTTTCTTTTTTTTTTTTTTTTTTT
>NC_034612.1:10098816-10100967 GCF_900095145.1 Mus pahari | reverse complement strand
ACTCACTCTGTAGACCAGGCTGGCCTCGAACTCAGAAATCCGCCTGCCTCTGCCTCCCGAGTGCTGGGATAAAAGGTGTGCACCACCACTGCCCAGCCATTACATTCACTGAGCACCTGCTGTGTGCCTGAGTTTCGCTGTATCATTTGCCCAGACTGTGGGCACCCCTGTGCTCTCACTATGAGTGTCTTAAACAGTGGTGACTGAGGGAAAGCCCCCCCCCGAACCCACATGAATAGATTATGAGTGTCTTGAGAAGTCATAGGTCATTTGCAGGGTTCGTGGTTTCAAAACACACAGTGGGCAGGCAGGAGCCACGCGCAAGAGAAAAGCAGAGTGAAGTAATAGGGCAGAGTGGGGACTGGTGTAAACTGGACACCTCAGGGTTTGCTGAAAATGGGGACTACTCTTCATGCCCGGCACATGGCTGCCGTGAGAAATGGGGGGACAGGCAGGCAGAAGGCTACCTATTGTTTAAAAATAGAACCCAGAGATTAAATATTAATATTTCTGTGGTGTCTCTCGGTTTCTAAAGGCCAGCAAATAAATCACGTTTAAAAAAAAAAAAAAAAAAGGCTAGAGATGGGGGACTTAACTGATTACACACAAGCAGAGGCAGCCCACATTTCTTGATTTTTAAAATTAATTTATTAATTTATGTTTTTGAGATGAAGTGTCTCGCTATTCAGCCCCTGGTTGGCTTGAAACTGTCTGTGTTAGGCAGCCTGGCCTCCAATCTGCAGTAACACTCCTCCCGCCTCTGCCTCTTTAGGCCCTTTGCTTGAGAAAGGGGGAAACTGAGGCTCCCTTGCAACACCAAGTTTGACTTACTGTTTTACGGGTAAATTAAAGCCAAGGTTTCTCCCTTCAGGGTCCCGCATGGTGTTGCTGGGATTCTCAGGCCTGGGCCTTTCCCTCCTGGGGAGCCAGAGAATAGGAGGCAGAGGACTTCCGTGGTGCAGACGGTTCAGCTCCCAGGAACCCCAAACCTGAGGCGCTTTTGAAGGCTGGGAAGTGATGATGGGGGTCCTCGCTTCCCCTCTCCCTGGCGGTGCCTCTGCCTCTCCGGGACCCTCTCTCTTTTCTGTCTCCTTTCTTCTCCCCTCCCCTCCCCTTCTCTCTCCTCTTCCTTCTCTTTCTCCCTCTTTCTTTTCTCTCCCCTCTCTTTGCCCTCTCGTCTTCACCCCACGTTCCCTACTTCTCTCAGTCTCTCCCATCTCTCCCGTCTCTTCCTCCCCTCGCACCCCTGGGTCCCCCCGGGCCTCCCCTCTCCTGCCCTCCTTGTCCCTGAGGCCACCGTGGAAAGGTTACTGTAAACGGGAATGAAGCCTAGGGCAAAAGTAATCAACCCAGGCGACCTCACTGGGCTCCGCCACCGGCACCAGGACCCGCGCCCCTCCCCCCGCCCGCCCGCCCCTCCCCCAGGCCCCCTTGCTGACAAAAGGCCTATCTTCTCTCTGCCTAAATGATTTAAATTCTAATCAAACATCATTTATAGTACATCTCGAAGCCGTCTCCTGGGAGCTGCTCCCACATGAGTCGTTGCCATGGCAACCGGGGGGTCTTGTTTCAGAAATGTCAGATTGTGTTATTGTCTTCACACTCCTCTGATAACCTGGTCTCTCTCTCTCTCTCTCTCTCTCTCTCTCTCTCTCTCTCATATCATACCCAACATGGCATTCCCCCTGTCTCCCCTCCATGCAATGGTGAGAACCTCCCCAGGACCCCCAGTCTAGCCTGCAGACACCCAGAGGAGAGCGGCCAGCCGCGCCAGGCCTGGGGCTCCCTGCTCCGGAGGAGGTCTCCCCCCTCATCTTCCACACGAACGCTCCCCTCCAGGGGCCAGAGTGTTCCGTGTCATTTTATTTTACTAGATAGGAAAATGAGGCATAGATTTTTCTGGGCGATGTGGTGTGAAGTTCTAATCTGCCCCTTTCAGATTTCTTTCCCTTTGTGGGGAGAGAAGGTTGCTGGGAGGGAGCCCCTAAAGGACGTAGAGCTGGGGCAGGTGGGGGTGGGGTGGGGGGGTCATCCGTGTACGTGTGGGGTACATACACACGTGGGCACCGCTTGCACACATGTGCCTGTGTGTGTGCGTGCGTGTGTGTGTGTGTGTGTGTGTATGAGGGGGGGAAATGTCTCCAGCCTGGT
>NC_034612.1:10069818-10098661 GCF_900095145.1 Mus pahari | reverse complement strand
GTCTGTGTGTATGAGAGTGAAAGAGAGAGAGAGAGAGAGAGAGAGAGAGAGAGAGAGAGAGAGAGAAGACACTGTCCCCAGCCTGCTCATTGGTGCCCACCTGTCCCTGGCTTCCCGTTTGGTGAGATGTCTCCATCAGCTCCATCTCTTCTTTATGCCATTTTACCCTCAGGAAGCCCCCACAAGACCTCCAATATCCAGTCTTCCCACCATCCCACAGCTGAGCAAGCTGAGGGCTCAGATGCAGCAGAGGCAGGCATGTGCACGGCCCATAGTCACAGAGGTGACCGGAGGTGGCCCTGGAACCCGCGTGTCAGGCGGGCTGAAATCACGCTGCCTCCCAACAGGGATATGGCCGAGGCTCAGGTTGCAGGGTTTAGCCTCAGCTTCAACTCCTGCAGATGTGGCAGAGCAGGTCACCACGTGGCAGGCAGGCACAGCTCAATCATGTCCAAGGAGTGTCGCTCAAACCTCAGACCTCCAGGAGAACCATCACTCCCATCTTACAGATGGAGAAACCAAGGCTCAGGCAATGATACAAGGAGCCCAAGTTTATGGTCTTAGCTTCCCATTCTCCTGTCTCCCAGGACAGGCGGGCATGGCTCAGTCTGGCTTTTGCCCCCCTGACAGACAGTGACCACATCAAGAGGGTAGAGCCGCCCCAAAGTTAGATTCAGGGCCTCTTCTCCCTTATGTTATAGGTGGGGGGAGGGGGGAAGCTGAGTCTCAGAACGGGTTTGAGAACTTGGGAAGGAAAGAAGTGGCCCGCAGGCAGATTTGAGTAACAGAAGACTTCGTGTGTTCTGGAGCGAACAGACCAGAGTCTCAGCTCTGCCTGTCACTGGCTAAAGACCCTGAGCTCATTATGTGACCTGCTGGAGCCTCAGTTTCCCCACGTGTGAGGGCCTACGGGGTCCAAAATGATTGGAAGTGAGACTGCCTAATGAGTCAATAACACGCGGTGGCTATAGGTGCCTGACTCAGGGCAGCGTGGGACTGAGGACGGCGTGGTCATATGAGCAGCCACTGAGAGCCGGAAGCCCCGCCCCCACATGCGCACACTGTGGCTCCTTCTTTCTGAGCCACAGTCTCTGGTGCATATCATGACCCTGAGGAGCCACAAGCACTGGCCTCACTGCCCCTCAGCTTGTGGGATCAGACCCTCTGGAAACTCTGGCTTTCTCCGGCCCTCTAAGAGTATGAGACTTCCCATAGCCCACACTTGGCAGCTCAGCCACCCCAGGCCCAGGGGTAGGTGTATGGAAATGGCGTGTACTGCCCTGTACCAAGTGGGTAATACAGATGTGGGTGCAGGAACCTCAGTCACTTTTCTTTTATCGACGAAATTCATTTTTTAAGGCTTTGTCTATGTGTATGTTGTATGTTGCTCACACTCCCCCCAGCGCCTGGCCTCCTACCCCCCTTACCTCCCCCAACTCTAAACTATACATTCATACACGGTTTTATGTGCCTATAAAGTCTAGGAGCTAGAGACGGGAGAAAACATATTTGTCTTGCTGAGACTTCTTTAATTCTCTTTACCGAATCACTTTTAGTTGTATCCAGGTTTTTTGTTTTTGTTTTTGTTTTGTTTTGTTTTTTTTTTTGTTTGTTTGTTTGTTTTGTGAACGATATAACTAGGTTCTTTATGAAGTTGAAAGCACTCACGTAGGGACTGTGCGGGACCCCACTTTGAGTGAGAGATCTCCCCCTCCCATATCGTCGTCACTTTGCCTGGAAAAGAATGTGCCAGGTCCTGACTGTTTCACTGTCCCTCCCTCCATGTCTCTCGGTGTCTCTGGGTCTCTGTCGAGAGTGTAACCGACCCTCAGGGGCCGGCCTATGGCAGGACAGACACGGAGAGACAGAGCCGCCTTCCAGTGTGCGCTTGTTTGTCCAGGGCGAGGGCATTGATCGCCACCCGGGCTGCCTCTGATAAATCCCGGCCGTGGTAATGAACCTTCCCGCTCCGCACTGGAAAAGCACACACCAGCTCTGGCCCCAGCGGTTAATATTTAACTGAATAAGGGCCATAAATATGGAAAATGGTGCTTTTAATTAAATAAGCAGCTTTTAAAAGGGCCCTTGGGCGGGAGAGGCTTTTGTTTAAATATGATTGATTTGACAAGTCCTGTCCCTCTCTCTCCCAGGCTCCCTTCCTCATCAACTCTTGGCCCCCACAGCCCTCAAAGCAAGTGGGGAGAGGGAGGGGGTCAGGGCGCTGTCCTACTGCAGGGAGAGGGTTGAAGTGAGTGGGTCATAGGGCTGGGACCCAAGATTCTGCTGCTCTGCCCTCAAGGAGCCTTGGCTTGAGTTAAACCCATCACAGACAGGAATGTGTTCTAACAGCCTATGGTTAGGGCCTACAGTCTGGATGGCTCGACCTTGCATACAGGGTCTCCCAAAAACTATATCCCCAGCCCATGACCTTTGGTGGTCCAATTGGGGATTGTTCCCTCTGTGCCTCAGTTTGCACATCTGTACCAAGCCCTGGGAGACCCATTCCTATATGCAGAGACGGCCCTGTGCCTTCACTTAGCACGAGGGCCCTCTCTGAAGTAGTGGGCAGTAGCTCACACAAGGAGGTGGGGTTCTCAACTTCCGGCCCAGAAGGAGAATTTATCGTGTTGGCTCCAAGGCAGTGGCTTTTTAACTCCCAAAAGTTTTCAGCAAAGAAACATTAGACCCTGTTATCCAAGTGCCTTACTATTTATAAGCAACATCACCATGCTACACTCCAAAGATGAGGCTGAGCAGCCTGGTGTAGACCCAAGGGGGGGGCAGGGCTCAGAACTAAGATCAGAGCCAGGCTCTACCACCAATGATGTCCCTATCTTACACAGCACACTGTTAAGTCCCAAGCCCCCTGTACTCTGCTTCGGTTCTGACTCCTCAGAACATAGGAAGTGTCACCTTTCTGGATAACAACATAGACGTCTTCCGTGACCCAAGAAGCAGAGAAAAAAAAGAAGTCTAATGATGATCATGAGACTTCCTGACTGAACCAGTCGGTCCAGCCTGCATGTGTGCCCGCTCACCGTGTCCTTCAGGAAACCTCTCCCTTCCCTGCTTCTTATGGTGCGGCTCCTGCAGATTCTCCGGTCAGCCCCAAGAGTGACCCCTGGTCCCAGGGATTGAACTCAGGTCATCCGGCTCAGTGGCAAATGCCATTACCCATTAGAAACACTAGCTAAACAGACAGGCTCTCCTGCAGGCAATGTCGTTTTTCAGGCTACGGAGAGAAGGAAGAGCTGTGCCCAGGGGTGCTAGATACGAGGGGAAACAGGTAAAATGGCACAGGTGCTGGCAGTCACTCGGGACACCGCCGACTGCATTTTATATTTTTACAGTGTTCATCTTTTTAACTCCCCATAAGCCCAATTCTGCCCAATTCTCAGCCATCCATTTTTGATTTAAAAAAAAATTTAGTTGTTTCAGTTAGGTGTCTACCTGAATCATGTCTCTGGGCCTCTCACGTGTGTAGTGCCCACAGAGGCCAGAAGAGGGCGCTAGAACCCCTAGCCCTTGACTGTGTGCTGCCACGAGGGTGCTCGAAACTGGACCAGTGTGCATGCGTATGTATGCGCGCGCGCGCATGTGTGTGTGTGTGTGTGTGTGTGTGTGTTAAATGCATGAGAATGCATGGATGAACACCCCTGGGCACACACGTGTAGAGGCCAAAGCAAGAGGTCATTGTTCTCAGCCTTATTATGCACAAGCGGGGGTTTCTCACTAAACCCAAAGCTTGCCTTTCAGGCTGGACTGCCTTGGGCACTTGGGATCCACCTGTCTCTGCCCACTAGTTCTGGGATCACAGGCATGCGTGGCCAATGCCTGGCCTTTTAGCTGGGCCTAGGTTTCGAACTCTTCCTTAGACCCTCATGCTCGCTCAGCAAGCACTCTAACCCCCTGAGCTATAGCCCAGCCCTTCTGATTTTATTTTTAATTATTATTATTATTATTTTTGAGACAGGATCATATGTAGCCCAGGCTGTCTTTGGACATGCTATGTGGTTAGGGTTGACATTAAATTCCAAATCCTCCTTCTTCTGCCTCTTGAGTCCTGACATTACAGGAGGGCTTCACTGTACCTGGCTTCACCTCTATGGGGCAGAAATAGGTCTTATTCCTAAGGATGGGGATCCTGGTGAAGGGAAGGCTTGAGGATTTATCTCTGCCAGGTGCTACTCTAGGCTTCGTTAGTTCTCATTCAGCCCTACCTGAAGTAAGTGCCCATGGTCAGCCCCAGTTGGTAGCTGACATGGGGAGGCCCAGAGATGCTCAGCAACTGGTTCAAAGTCACACAGCTGCAAGTAGTAAGACAGTGAAACCGGAGCAGCCTGTATCCTGAGGCCTTGTTTTTAACCTCTTTTCTCCCCCCCCCCCGTTTTATTGTCTCCTCTTTCTACTCTAGTACCACTCTCGAGCCCCAGGCATGTCACAGGAAGCAGCTTTAGCTCAGCGCGGAGAGTCCGGAGAGTCCGAAGTAGGAACAGAAGCAGAAATGGCCACACTCACAGACATCACAAAGAAATGTAGAAGAAACAGCCAACTCATGTCCCTCAACTCCTCCACGTTCACATCTGGGGGCAACCCTTTGGCGAACTTGCAGACCCCCCCGCATCACGGTGCACGCTCCAAGGGCAGTGTGTAGTTCATGCCCCCTCCTAAGCAGGCATCTAAGGGCTGGGCACTCTCCCCCCACCCCACCCCACCCCACCCCACCCCCGTCAACCCCCAGTGCCAGCAGAGTTGCCATAGCAACTCCTCCTGGGCATCACCAGATTCCTGAGCTCAGCGTTAGGGGCAAGCAGGACCAGAGGTGGCCCTGGAACCCGCATTCCAGGCCACTCAGCTGACTGGCAAGATGTAGGTGGGGGGCTGAAAAATCATGCTATAGCTTATGGTGGGATGTTAGGCAGAGGGCCCAGTGCTCAGGTCCCTGGTGTGTGTGTGTGTGTGTGTGTATACAGGCCACTCCATCCCTGCATCCTAGAATAGCTGATTACTATTTTCTTTACCTGCCCCTTCCAGGCTGCTTCCACTCAGTCCAGGCTCTATCTGCCCTAGCTACCATCAGGCCCAGAAACACCAGAAATCAGAAAGGCAGGGGGTAAAGGTCAGGGTGAGGCCAACTTGTTCTGGTGACAAAGAAGATTATGAATCCCGGCTCTTGGAGCTGAGGACGAGGGCCGAAATCAGCCTGTGATCCCAAGTGAGAGGAGGTCAGGGGTCACCAGCTGGCTCCTTTGTGTGTCAATATTAACACAAGAGTCACCTAATTGGGGTGGGTCAGTCCTCGGACTCCATCCGGAAACACATCAGAAGAGAAGGCCTGCTGCCTCCTCCCCTACACTGCTTGACATAAGCCGGCTCCCACCTTGCTCTAATATGGCTTCTAACGTTGCCACACTAGGATCCCAGAAGGGGCAGCCACAGCAGCCGCATGCTTCAAGTGCCTGTAAATAAATTCCGGCTTGGCGACTGCTCCTTAATGCATTAAGCTGTCTCGGTCCCCTTACATGTCACATTCCACCGTGGCCTCATCCTGCCGCCCAGGAAACAAGGCCCAGAATGGTTAGCTGGGAGATCTCGTGTCACACAGCTGAAACAGAGGGTTGGGGCTGGGCCCAGTCAGTCTCCTGGTGCATCTCTCTCTGTCTTAATAAAAAGGAAAGCAAGACTCAGAGAGAGTGCAAAGTCACACTAGTCTGGCAAGTGACAGAACCAAGATGCAAAGGCAGAGATTTCTGCCCCTGAGCTTTACCAGCTCTGTATCTATCACGTATGTATGTATGTATGTATGTATCCATCAACTATCTATGTATCTATCTATGCATCTAAGTATCTATCTATCTATCTATCTATCTATCTATCTATCTATCTATCTATCTATCTATCTAACTTTGAGACAGGGCCTCAGGTAGTGTAGGTTATCCTTGAACTCAACATGTAACTGAGTATGGACCACAAACTCCTTAGCCTCCTGTCCCCCTAGGACCACAGGCATGTGCCCTCACTGCTGAGATCTGCTCACTAGGCAGGCACATCTCCAGTTCCCTCTGTGTATTTATTTTTATTTTTTTAGATTTATTTTTATTTTATTGAATGGGGTTTTGGCATGCTACCACTGAACCAGAGCTTCAATCCCTTTTACATTATAAGACAAGGTCCCACTAAGTTACCCAGGCTGGCCTTGAACTTGTGAACCCCCAGCTCCCACCCCTGCCGCACTACAGCCTCCCATGTAGCTGGTGACACAGGCTTGACCAGCAAAAGAAATCGCTACTCCCTGAGTTGTTGACGTTGGAAGTTTTGTCACATCAATGGAAAAACTCAGCCACATGCACCTTGACACTGGTGTCAAAGCAAATGTATTTATCCTTAGAAATAAATCCTGCATAAAGATCAGGTCCCTCATGGGCAGGGGCGGGACCACAAAAGGAAGGCATCTTGTTTGTAGCCACTTCCATGAACTCTTCTCAGTGCCCTCAGAGGCTGACAACAGTGTTCTGTCTTCGGTGGCTATAACAGCACACCCAAGGTTAGGCACCTTATAGAGAAAAGAAGTTATGGAGTTTCCAGTGCCGTTGGTGTAAGCACACAGCGCTGGATGTGGCTCAGCTCCACAAGGTCCTCCTGGTAGATAACATCAGGGGGAGGACCGTGGGAGGCACTGAGAGTTAGCAACCATAACTCATTCCAGCCCACTGTGGACCTCATTAACTCCCACAGACCTCTCATCTTAAAGGTCTCTCTTCCTGGTACAGTCATGTTAATATTCACTTTGGATGGGTGTGTATACCTGGGGTCAATTAGATTTAAACCACAGTGGGGGTACAGTGGGCCTGTTACCTCAGCTTCTCAGGAGAGTTATAGCACAGTGGATGGAGAGTTATGAGGGGAGCAGATGGGTGGGCCCACCAGGGTGACCACCTGTACATTTCGGTTATGGGATTTACCCTTTTGCACCAACAGGGGCTCTCCATGACATCACTGGCTCACTTGCAGACTGCCCTGGGTTCGATGCCCAGTACTGCATAAATCCGGTGTTCCGGTGATACCCATGATTCCCATCCCTGGAAGGAAGATCAGAAGTTCGAAGCCATCCTCAACTACATAGAGTTCAAGGGCTACATGAGACCCTGTCTTAATCTGGAGATGGCTCCAAGGAAACCCTTCTTCCTGTGACCCTGTGGGCAGACAAACCCATTTAGCAGGCAGCGAGACCAGGTACGGGAACTGCCTCTCTTGAGGCTGTGGCGAGTGGAAAGGCCACCTCTGGTCCCCGGCCCGGGCAGCCCTTTCTGCTTTGCTGTTCTGAGCCTTCAAGGTCATTGCGGACGCAGAGCCCACCCAGCAGCCATGGTCCGGAGCTGGGAAGATCACAAGGCTAACAGCCTGGGCATTATCTGACATTTAGGTTTCACGCTCCCTGGGAAGTGCTAATTACTCCAGCGGAAAGTCTGACTTCACTGCACTTGGATTTTATGGACTACTTTCAGGTCGACATTTCCATGTGACTTCCCTGAGACCACAGTGGCCCTGCCTCTTCCTGTGCTCCTGGTGGCAGAGGCTCCGAGCCAGGAAAATTGAGATCTCCATTCACTCCCGCGACAGGCACTAGGTCTGGGCTGCCCAGCTCCAACCATGGTAGCTGAGACGGCTGGTCCCATGGTACCAGACTGAAGTTCTGAGAGGGGAACAGTGGCGCTTGCTCCCCAGACTGAGGAACCAGAGCTTCCCGAAGTAAAGCAGGGTGTAGGGGTTCTGGCAACCTGTGTGGCAGGCGGAGAAACTGAGGCAGTGAGCTGTGGGCGGAGAGGTTTGACCATGGCTGCTATGAACTTGGAGTCTGGCTGATAGCCAGTCATGGATAACCATATGTCCTCAGCCTCATCGGGGCTCTTGTCTGTCTGTCTGTCTGATGATGGCAGGAGTGGCGGATGGCATTTGCACATGGTGACGCCCCAGGGTCATTTCAGGCCCCTGTGTGTTCTCTCCCTTTTCAGACCCTTCTGCCTCCCACCCCAACAGCCCCGCTCCTAAGATGCGGAGAACACATGTGTCCTGGGTCCCCTCAGGCCAGGAGCTCTGCTTGGATGGATAGCCATCAACCAGGGAGAGGGCAGCCAGAGGAATGACTTCTGAAGAAAATGGGGTGTTCTTAGTCTCCCCAGAACTCACATGGTAGAGAGCAATGAGGAGCTGCATAGCCAACTGTCCTGCACCCCACTTTATAAAGGGGGGGTCTATGTTGATGGATGATTGGATCGTGAGCAAAAGGCTGGTCAGGCTAGAGGCTGAAGCAGGGCAGCAGGTCAGGCGCCCTTGGCGGGGGGTGGGGGGGTGGGAGGGGGGGAAGGGGGTACCGTTAAAGGGGCCTCTGAGTCTGTGGAGGTGTGAGGATGACGACAACCACTCCACACGGAGTGTAATCACTGGGAAAGGAGCAGCCATGTCTGCAGGGCTCAGATCTAGGAATTTTGTTCAGTCTTAGTCATTCTGGAGTTGGAGCTCATAACCACCAGTACACTGGAGGCTCAGAGATGTTAGGTCATTGGCTCCAAGCCACACAGGAGCCAGCGGATTAGAATCCCAGCAAATCCAGCCCTGCACTGGTTCATTTCTTTCTTCTGATCCTGGGGGTGAGGAGGATGTGTGGCGGGGGAGGACAGTGAGTCTTGCAAAGGGACAGGATGTGGCCGGCTGGAACCTGTGCTCTGGAATGCAGGTCCCAGTGGGCAACAGCCACCGCGGAGTCCACAGAAGCTTCTTAGTGGCCTGTCCTGGGGTGGACTGAACAGAGCTTTTTTTTTTTTTTTTTTTTTTTTTTGTGGAACTCTCATCTTTAATTTTTTTTTTTTTTTTTTTTTTTGTCTCTGGAGAATATGTCCCCTGGGGGCTCCGACTTCCGCCCCACTCCTGCTGTCCTGAATTCCAGAGTCTTTCAGGTCCTGCCAGGCCCTGCAGACAGTGACATTTTACACAGTTCCCCTGTGGTCAGCTCTGGGCAGTGATAACAGGATTAGGCTTCCAGGCAGATCACTTAATTAAACTTTGGAAAAGCTGCGCTCTTGCTTTCTCCTTCCTCGCAGCTGGAGGGGAGGGTCTGGCGCCTGAAGGGCCAGATGTGGACCCCACCCATCACTCTCACGAGTAAGGCCGACCTCTGGAGACTGAGGGCCTGGCATGGGCAGTACGGGTTGGGCCAGACCCTATCTCTCCCTGTCTGTCACCTGTCCCTTGTCCATTCTCTGAAGAACTAGGGAGAACCCTGCCGATCCCAAGAGGACGTGGTGGTCCATTTGCACCTTAAAGCCCCTCCCACTAAAGGGTGGAGTTTATCTTCCCACCTCTTGAGTTTGAGTCTCTCCCACTAAAGGGCGGTCCATTTGCACCTTAAAGCCCCTCCCACTAAAGGGTGGAGTTTATCTTCCCACCTCTTGAGTCCCTCCCACTAAAGAGCAGGATCGGTTTCCCTGTCCTTAAACTTTGGCCTGTTCACCCTAGATTCTGTTCATGGATCCATTTGTCTGGGCCAGGCTAAGCAGGCCACTGTGGTCTGATTTGGCCAAGAGACCCCAGGGAAAGCTAATGTGTTCGCGCTGAGTCAAGTGCCTGCAAGACCCTGAAGACTCTATGGCTTTTCTTGAGAGTAAGCTGGGACTCGATCTCCTGATGCCACATTCTCAACACGAAAGATCAATCTAGATTAGCTGTCAGCCAGTGAATGCTCTGAGAGAGAGAAGCCAGTCTAGATCCACAGAGCCACCCATCGCTGAGCAGAGGTGCCTGCGAGTGAAGGGATAAAACCAGAAGGACCATGATGCAGAGACTTGCATTATATGATGCGTATGGTACTGGGGCCATTTGTTTCACAGCAGTGTTCGCTGACTGCTATATTCCACCCTCAGCTTACATACGAAATCCACCCTTGCCTACTTCCCTATTACTACCTCACTTGTCCCTCATCCTCCAAACTCTCCAATCAGGAACCTGTCAGGCTCTCAAAAAAAACGTGTCCTTAAATGAGGCAATCAATGAGCACACACAGCCCCTCCTTGTGTTTATTCGGGAGAGCGTCTAGGAAAGAAATAATGAAGGAGGAGGAGACACGGGTTGTGTGGTACAGTGATACCTGAATTGAGGTGTGATGCGCGGGATGTCACGGTGGGTGAAGAGAGCAGAGAAAAGCATGTCAGAGAGAGGGAAGGCCCTGTGGCCGGAGGATTCATGACAATAAAAAAAGATAAGTCAAAGTAGATGGCGTTGTTTCTTCTTCTACTTCTTTTCAAGTGACAAGAAAATACCGATGCCTTTCCTACCCCTCTGTCAGGGCTATGTAGCCCAAGAAGACTGGAGCTGGAGGGCTGGGGAGGTAGCTCAGTCAGTAAAGTGCTTACCACGAGAGTGTGAAGACCCGGGTTCGAGTCCTGGAAGTCATGTAAAGAAGCCAGGTGCCATGGCTGGTGCTGTAATTCCAGCACCAAGGCGAGACATGATCCCTGGGACTCCCTGAAGCTAGTCTAGCCTCACTGGTGGCTGGGCACGATGTCGCACACACGTTGAATGCCAGCACTTGAGAAACAAAGGTAGGTGGATCTCTGTGAGTTCAAGGCCAGCCTCGTCTACACAGTGAGTTCTAGACAGGCATGGCAACCTTGTTTCAAAAACAATCAGTATGTCAAAGCAAACCAACCAACCAAACAAACAAACAAAAACCAAGGGGAACAGCTCCTACGCAATGCTAGCCATAGAAACTTCCATAGAAAGTCTTCTAGCGTGTGTGACCCCATCACTTACATCTGAGTACAAATCTTCCCCCCTAAAGGCCAATGGATGCCCATATGGACACACACACACACACACACACACACACACACACACACACACACACACAAATTCCTGGATAGAAATTAGCTTTTCTTTCAAAGCACTTGGGTCCTCTCACGCTCTCGCGGTAAACACTTTACTGACTGTGTAATTTAATGGCTGCCTGAAGCGAGCAAGATCACCTTGATTGATTACTAATGTCTGCTCTGGCACAGGCACAGCACGTGGCGCAACGCGTGCTCCATGTTTGTCCTGCTTGCCCTGTTGCTTTAGGTACTACTCTGGCAGATCCTTAACGATCTTAAGCCTGCACTTGGGCCATCTCTTGAAGGTTGGCTCTAAACTGACCAGCGAGACGAAGGCGTTCCCACCAGGGGAAACCTTAAGGAAGAATGTTTTGGAAAAGGGCCCTGAGATGATGGAGGACCTACAGGGAGAAACATCAGGTATGCACTTGGAGAAGTCACAGAGGACAGCTGGGGCTGGCCTGGGGGTATGGCAGACTGTGTATGTGCAGGTGAGCTGGGCTCCCGCAGCTCAAGTTGGGACCTCACACGTGATGGTTGCTGGATATTGTTTTCAGTTGATCCTCCCACAGAGCTCTGGCTAACTCCAAACCATGCTCCATCAATGGTTCTAGAACCTGGGGGTTAGCCCCTTGTTGGTCCCTTAACAAACAGTTCCCCCAAATCTCCCCAGCGATTCTAATAAATGTCACAAGCTGTTCTGTGCAGACGGGGAAGCTGAGGCTGACGGAGAGACACTGATCTGTCCAGCTTACAACCTGGGGCGTGGCGCTCAGAATGAAGCCAAAAGTGTCTGACTCTGGGTTCTGGAATTTTCTCCCCTGACCCTCCAACCCTGCTTGGAGCATTTGTAAACTTTTCATGCATGAGAGACCCCCAGTGTTGGCTGGGGGCAGTGAAGATCTGGCTGGTCCCGTATTGTTTTATGATTCCTTTATGTTGCATGTGTGCACACTGTTGTGTCTGTGTGAATGTGGGCTCATTATGGCGCAGTGTACATGGAGGACAAAGAACAACCCTGGTATGGGTTTTCCATTTCCACTGTTGTTTGAGGCAGGTCATTTGTCCTCCGCTGCATATGCCAGGCACATGGTGGGCCCGTGCACACGAGGATTCTTCAGTCTCCTCCCTAGGAATGTTAAACATCAGTTTTTATGGGGGTTCTAGGAATTTGAACTCTCCAGGTGCCCCCCCCCACTACCCACTGAACCACCGGTCTGGGCCCACGAATTTGTGTGTGTGTGAGTCTGCGAGAGATGTGTGTATGGTGTTTATGTGTGGGTTCATGCACATGGAGGTCAGAAGACAACCTTGGGGCTCTCTTGTTGGCCTGGAACTACACCATCTAGGCCAGGCAGGCTGACCCACGACTTGCAGGGATCGGCCTGTCTCCTCCCACCCTTCCTCCCTAAGATAGCGCGCTCATACATTGCGCATGCTCAGTTTCCTTTATGTGGCTTTTGGGAATCCGAATTCAAGTCCTCACACTTGCCAGGCAGGTGCCTGTGGGCTGAGTCATCAGCCTGATTCCCGGTGTCTGTTATTTTGCTGTTGAATACGTTACAGCATGCCAGACACACACTAAAACCGTGAGCTGGGTGACACTGAGAGACTTGCATCCCTGAGGACAGCCCTGGGATTCGACCCTGGCTCCTTCAGGCCACCGGACTGCGGGCTTCCTCTGTGGCCACCCACGCAGTGCCTCTCACACCATTCAGCCCCGCAGCGAGCAAAGGAACCCATTTCCCCAGAAGGGAAACTGAGTCTGGCTGTGATAACAAGTTAGGACTCACAGGGGCCTGGGCCCTGCCTCCCTTTGCTCCTTGGAAGCCTCCTTCTGCTCCTCCTCTCCCTCTGAGGCTTCGCCCCAACCCCCACCCCAGGGAGAAGCGCTGAGGACAGTGATGGATTCGGGCTGGGCCTCATTTTCTTCCTCCCTCCCCACTTCCCCTGCAGACGGATGACAAGCGAGAACGCCTGTGACCCGAAGAAATTATCTCCCTTTTCCTTTGCCGCATCATTTTCTGCCCTCGCGTCTGGACAAGCCTGGGTGATTTTTAGCTACAAAAAAAAGAGGGAGAAATTATCATTCAGGGGAAAAAAAATAGAAGTAGGCTCCGGGCTCTCTACTAGACAGGCTGTCTCGGGGCGAAAATGAGAATCTCCCATCGTGTGAACTCGGGGAGATGCAGTGGGGGTGTTCACACTTGCAGATGGTGCCTGGTGCTGAGCACCCTGGGGGGCCAGGCCTGTGCCTACAGCAGGTTCCAGTGGTTAGAGGCACCTGCAGAATTTTCAGGGGTGGGGGTGTGGGGGCACCACATGTGGGCACACACCTGGCAGGCTTGCAGGAAAGTCAACAATCCTGAACAGCCCTGACAGCCGTACCCCAGGATGACTGAGCTCTCCAATCATTCTACACCCTAAAATGTTGTCTAAATCCTGGGCTCTCTGGAATTTTTTTTTCTTTCTTTCTCTTTCCACATATCCATTCGGTGTCATATTCACAGGGTCCATACTGCAAGTCAGCAGACAAAACATTGCTGCCTTGGTAGAACAGTCCAGGCTGGTCTTGAACTCATGACCCTCCTGCTTCAATCCTGAGTGCTGGAATGGCAGGCATACATCACCTCAACGGGTGCAAACAGTATGGTGTTTAAAACACTACTGTATACACACACACACACACACACACGCACACGCACACGCACACGCACACACACGCACACACACACTTGTGAGAGTGTACACTCACGCTCACATCCTCAGTGCCTCCTCAGCTCAGCCACTTACTGTCTGTCCTTAGGCACAATTGAGGGTAATGCTCATGACATTAGAATTGATGGCTTCATGGGGAGAGTGAGTGGCAGGAAGGGAGATCACCCTGCAAGAGAGGTGAGTGAAGGGCTATGGAAAGAGATGAGAGGAGAGAGAGGTAGCCAAGATCCAGGGAAGGGCTCCCGGCTGGGTGAAAAGATGGTGGGTGCCCCTCACACTGCCAAGACTGGCCTGCCCCTGATCATCTGTGGACGCCATTCCACCTGGACCACTTTCCCTTTCATCCTCCTCCTTATCCTGGAGTTTGAAGCATTTGACTTGAGGCATAGTGTGGTGGTTTGAATAAGAATGGCCTCCAGGGGCTCACATATTTGAAAACTTAGCCATCAAGGACTGGCACTGTTTGGGAGGGATTAGGAGGTGTGGCCCTGTTGGAGGAAGTATGTCACTGAGGGTGGGGTGGGTTTCAAAAGCCCAAGCCAACCCCAGTCACTCTGGGCTGGAGAGATGGCTCAGCGGTTAAGAGCACCGACTGCTCTCCCAGAGGTTCTGAGTTCAATTCCCAACAACCACATGGTGGCTTGAAACCAACCATCTGCAATGTGATCTGATGCCCTCTTCTGGTGTATCTGGGGACAAAACAACTGCAGTGTACTCATATAGATAAAATAAATAAATAAATCTGAGAGAGAGAGAGAGAGAGAGAGAGAGAGAGAGAGAGAGAGAGAGAGAGACAGACTAAGCCTCTGAAACAGTAAGTCAGCCCCAATAAAATGTTTTCCTTTCTATAAGAGTTGCGGTGGCCATGGTGTCTCTTCATGGCAATAGGATTCTGACTAAGACACCCAACTGCAGTGCAGAGCCTTTCTTTCTCAAAAAGAGGTCTCTGCTCACCCACCTATTTCTTGAGGATTCTCGGAGGTAGGATCAATCCCAACATTTCTGAAATGTTGTCTCTTCTCCTAGGGAGAGAGGGAGGAAGCTTATTCATGAGGTGATGTCTCGGGGCGGGGCCCAGAACAGTTTGGGAACTGAGGGCTCCATAGAGAGCCGGCTGGCTCATCTAAGCGGAGATTCTGGGGTCCATGTCGTGGCACATGGCTGTCATCCCAGCCCTCCAGAGGCTGAGGAAGGAGGGTTGTGAGATCAAGGTCAGCCTACGTAGTGAGACCCTGTCTGAAAACAGAAAAATAAAACACTAAAACCAAGCCAAAAAGAAAATTTAAAAAGGCTGTTCTTTACTTTGGTCACCCCACAGACTTATGCGGAGAGGTGATGTGTCCCCAGCATCCAGCTTGTGGGCCTCTCAACCTCAAGGGGGAGGTTGAAATGAGGGCTTAGAAGAGACCCCTCAGGAGGCACCCCAAGTACAAGGAGGCTCAGCACCTGCTTCTGAGCTGGGTCATATATCCAGCTGCAGACTGAACACAAATTATATAACGTACACTGCTTTCATTTGATGTTCTTTGTCTTAGGGTTTCTATTGCTGGAACGAAACACCATGACTGAAAAGCAAGTTGGGGAGGAAAGGGCTTATTCAGCTTACACTTCCACATTGCTGTTCATCACCAAAGGAAGTCAGGACTGGAACTCATACAGGGCAGGAACGTGGAGGCAGGAGCTGATGCAGAGGCCATGGAGGGACGCTGCTTACTGACTTACTCCTCATGGCTTGCTCAGCTTGCTATCTTATAGAACCCAGGACCACCAGCCCGGGGATGGCTCCACCCACAGTGGGTGGGGCCTTCTTCCATCAATCACTAGTTGAGACAATGTCTTACAGCTGCATCTCATGAAGATCTTTTCTCAACTGGGGCTCCTTTCTCTTTAGCTTCTTTCAAGTGGACACAAAACCAGCAGGTCTAGTCTCTCCATGTAGTCTAGGCTGGCCTGATCCTGCCTCAGTTTCCAACGGACCTTGATCACAAGTGTGTGCCACCATCTGTTGTTTATGATGACATGACCACCTCAGCCTGCCCGAGACCCCAGTGGGTGTTAGATTCTGCCGGATGGAGCACCATGATGCTAGAATCTTCCAACCCGAATTATACATGGTTGAAAGACAGACGTGACTTCTGCAAACCGTCCTCTGACTAAGCGTGGCTGTGTTATAGAATAAATACAGTGTTTATGTTCAACTGAAGAAAAAATATGACCCAGACTTTAAATGGCCACAGACACTCCCTTGTTAGGAGCAGAAGGTATGTGCTTAGGATATAGGCATAAGAGCGCGTGCGCGCGCACACACACACACACACACGCACACACACACACACACACGCACACACACACACGCACGCACACACACGCGCACACACACACACGCGCGCGCGCGCGCGCACACACACACGCGCGCGCGCGCGCGCACACACACACACACACACACACACACACACACACACACACACACACTCAGGGCTGCCGAGATGGCTCAGACGGGTAAGGGCACTGACTGTTCTTCTGAAGGTCCTGAGTTCAAATCCCAGCAACCACATGGTGACTCACAACCACTCATAATGGGAATTGACGCCCTCTCTGGCATGTCTGAAGACAGCTACAGTGTACTTATGTATAAATAAGCCAGAGCGAGCAGAGGTCCTAAAAAAATTCAATTCTGAACAACCACGTGAAAGTTCACAACCATCTGTTCAGCTACAGTGTACCTATATACATAAAATAAATAAATCTTTATAAAAAGAGCATACACACATACATATTGCACACACACACATACACTTGTGCATAGACACATATATGCATACATACCACACTTCAAAATAAAAGAGGTGAGAGCCTAGGATCACTGACACAGGAACCCAATGCACCCTCGTGGTTCATTCCCCTATCCTGGAGATAGGAGGCTTGCAGACCAGTGGTCAGGTGGGCTCACACTGGGGCCCAATGCTTTCCTTTCAATGTGAACCTGGCTTTGTTAACCCACGATGACCCAGCTATGTGGAGGGACATGACTATCGCTTACACACAGACCTCCCAGCCCTGCCCAGCCACAAGGTCTCATGACCCGTGGGAAGGCCACCATGGCTTACCCTGGGTCACTCTGGCAGCTCCCACTCAGACAGCCTTGCCTAAGTGACTGTCCGTCATTAGGTCATTCCTAGTGAGGCCTGCATGGGTGGCACCAGTATTTGGAGTACTTGCTGTGCGCTGCTGCCTCCTGCGTGGGTTCCACTCTCTTCTTGTCTTCCTGACATGATGTTTCTCACCCCTCGGGTGGATTTAATTCCCTCATGTCCTATGGACCTCAGGGTCTACTCAAAGCTCCTTCAAGTGCAGAGTCTGTGGATCAGCCCCTCCATTCAGAATCTGGGGTGACCTGGCTCTTGGGGTGCCAGTCCAACCCTGAGCTAGGAACCCTAGTGTGACCACCTGCTGTCCTTGGTAAGGGGGGTGGGAAAGCATCTGGGGGCAGGTCCTGATCCCCACCCCATAAGCCTTCTTGTGCTCCATACTCCATTCTATAGAATATCCCTGTTTGGAGCCATGGGTGAACATGCAGAGACAGAAGTGAGGCCAAGCATCCTCTAGGAAGGTGCCATGTAAAGCCCCCTCCAAGGTCTCCTGGGCCAAACCCATTGTTCTCCTGTATCTCCCCTCTCTGTGGACCACCTTGGCCCATGAGCCTTGTGTGGTGGCCCCACTGTATCCATAGCCATGACTGCTTCTGTGCAGCCTGCTTGGCCTTTGAGGGTCGGGGAAGGCAACTCAATGCCTGGA
The DNA here is from genome assembly GCF_900095145.1 of Mus pahari. Taxonomy (NCBI): domain Eukaryota; kingdom Metazoa; phylum Chordata; class Mammalia; order Rodentia; family Muridae; genus Mus; species Mus pahari. Next base: position 10,081,286 of record NC_034612.1, on the reverse strand, counting down.
GCCCAGGCAGAGGCCTGCTGTGTAAGCACAGGCTCCAACGCTGCAGGACTCCCCTGGGAAGTGGAGAGAGGGGACCAGATCTGGATAGCATCTTATACTAGGGGACAAGTGGAGCCTGCAGAGGAAGGCAGGTCCCCCCCTCTCCAGCAAGACTGTTATCAAAGAGGGAATTTGAATAAGGAGTCACCGTCCCCCACCTCCACCCCACGGTTTCCAGGCGACATGGTGTCTGCTGTGGTTCGCTGTCATACAAACCCTTTCCCCGTAAGACAGCGGGTCCCACGGGGACAAGGGGCGAGGTGGAATATTTTATCAGCCGAGTACACGTGTAAGAAAAAAACGGGCCTGAAAAGCCAAGCCTCGTTTTCCTGAGAAGGGTGAAGCGGGGAGGGGGTTCTGGTGGGATTTGCTTCCACACCAGGTACGGGCTCCCGCACTGCAAAGTGACAGCTACTCGGAGGCTGACGGGGAACAAGTTTAAAAGGCATCTGGGGACACACACACACATACACATACACACACATACACACATATACACACACTACATACATACACATACACACACATACACCCGTATATATGTGTTTGTGCTAAATATAGGTGAAAAGGGAAAATGAACATTTTAAAGCCGAGGCTGGGTGTGGTGGCATGTTTTGTCAGCTCCAGCACTTGGGAGGACGATGCAGGAGAATTGCCATAAGTTCAAAGCCAACCTGATCGACATAGGGAGTTCTGGTCTAGTCAGGAATATAAAGTGAGATGAGAGAAAGGGAGAGAGAGAGAGAGAGAGAGAGAGAGAGAGAGAGAGAGAGAGAGAGAAATTGTAAAACTAAAAAATAAAAAGGAGGAGGAGGAGGAAGGAAGACTTGAAAATCACACATGATTGGGAGAGAGATCCCTCTGAGACAGGCCATGTTCACATTTATAGACTGTTTATACTGTTATTTATGTTTGTCTGGTTTGGATGGAGCTTGACCATGTAGCCCAGGCTGTCTTTGAACTGGCAGTCCTCCTGCCTCAGCCTTGAGTGCTGGGACAATGGGCGTCTGCCAGTGTGCTCCATCTCCACTTGAAGACTTCAGGTCCCTGGGCTCCTGGATGAGTGAATCTCGGTTGGGGGCGGCCTGATTTTCCGCTGGGTGGCAGACTTGAGTCCATCCTGCCACCCAGGTTCTGGTGACACTTCCTCTGACTAGTGTGGCCTCCCTTGGGGTCAGAGGAAGCAGGGTCAGGCTCAGGGCCACTGCAGGAGAACAAGTCGGTAGGTCCTGCTTCAGCTCTGTGCCACCTGACTGGCTGGACGCCAATCTCCAAGGGCCTAAAAGACTAGAGGGCGTGGTCACCTTGAGAAGGGCTCGCCTCGGGCCTCGCTGGCTTTTCCGTGTCCTGTGAAGGTGACCACCCTGCAGGTTGCCGCCTGCCGAGTGACAAGCAGAGGGGCCACTCGCACACTCACACCGTGTGTTCCCCCAAGGAGCCTGGTCCATCACCACCCTGCATGTTAGGCTAGCCCGGCAGCGGAGGTGGCAGCAGAGGCCGGTGGCGGTGGGGTAGGAGGAGACAGGAACCCACAGCATGGTTACAGATCAGATCTGGGAGGCTGCTCTGTGCTTTCTCGGGGTGAGCCCCCCAGCTCATCTGGAAGTTGGTAAGATTTAAAGCAAAACAAGTGGCTCCGGGAGGGGAGGAGGGGCGGGGAGAGGGGAGGAGAGCAGAACCCATCTGGGCCAGGCTGCACGTTGAAATTGCCCCGCATTAAAAATTCAGCGGCCGGAGAAGTTTCCAGGGATTTGTAGTAATTAGATGACAGAATGCTGGCAAACCTCAGGCTTGCCAAAGATGTTACACAGGGGTCAAAGACTCCACACTTTCGGCGGGGTAATTTGTAAGTGTCAATCACTCGCGGCCATCAGAGAGAAGCGGATCTGAGGACTGCATTCTAACGAAGCTACTGCAGCCAGACCGGAGCCTGTGACTCTAGCTCAGTGCCCACGGTGGCTGCTCTTCTGCTGGGACTCAGACCCAGGCCTCCAACTTCTGTCTTGAGTTCCTCCCCTCTCGGTGGAGCTGGTACCACCACGAGGGGTGAGACACTGGCTCTCGGCCTCTGTAACAGGGCGGGGTACTTGGTGTCAAGAATGGATGGCTCTGCACATCCTTAAGTGACATCGCCAGTGCCGCCATACAGGTCATTTCCTAGTCAACACCCCACAAGGCAGGCACCCACTGCACATGTCTTATCCTCAGCTCCAGTGAGGAATTCAGAAACCTGAGAAGCTAGGAGACTTGCCCAAGGCCACACAGCTTGAAAGAGAGGCCAGGCCAGAAGTAGGCTGAGCAGTGGCCTATTCCACTGTATACTGCACGCCCCCCACAGCCCCCATGACAGCTGTGTGGCAGTCTTCAGGCCTCAGTGTTTCCATCTTTTAAGTGGGAGCAAGAGGAATATGAAGAAGAAATGTCCTCTATAGATGCACCCATTCACTCCCCAACTCGGCCAGGCAACATGGTGTCAGAAGTAATCCAGACCCTGGGCTGGAGAGATGGCTCAGTGGTTAAGAGCACTGACTGCTCTTCCAGAGGTCCTGAATTCAATTCCCAGCAACCACATGGTGGCTCACAAACATCTGCGATGGAGTCTGATGCTCAATTCTGTTGTGTCTGAAGAGAACAATGGTGTACTCACATATATAAAATAAATAATTTTTAAAAAGTAAAAAAGTAAAAGAAAGAGAAAACAGACCCTGTCCTTGTAAAACATGAGAGATGAAGAAGAATGTTCAGTAAAGTGCAGTGTGTGTGTGTGAGGTTGGTAGGTGCTAGGACACACGGACTTAGCCAGGGTGGTGGGACACGGGGACCTTCCTTCTCATCCACACGGGGCAGGACTTCCTTGGAGATATCTTGAGGCAGAGGGTCTTTGACTGGGGGGCAGCAAGGCCAAGTCTATGCTGTGTGGGGGTCATCCAGATGACCCAATGGCTAGAACGGGAGGGAAGTGTCAGGCTGGGGCGGGGGCTTAGTGGGTCTGGCGGCTACGAGGCCCCGGGTTTTACCTGGGCATGGCAGTTCTCATGAGAATGGAGGCAGGGTTGGCAGAGATGGGGCAGCCGTAACATCGTTGAGAGTGAGAGTCCGAGAAAGCGGACTAGGTGAAGCCTAGCTTGGATGCCCCAGCCAAAGCTACGAGCTCTGAGCAGAGTTGGGTGGGGACAGTGGCAGCTGAGGTTACTCTGGTGTGAGCTGACTGGTCAGCGGGTGTAAGCTGGCAGAGGCAGGGACGCTCGCTCTCTGGCTACGCCAGTCCCGTGGGGGAGCTACAAAGGGACGTGGAGAGTCCAAAGTAAGGTTAATTCTCTCGCAGCCTGTTTTCTCCCTCGCGCTTCACTCCTGACATAGCATCTTCTAGTAAGAGCACTAGATGTGGAGTCCAGCAGACCCAGGATCTGAAGCGAGATTGTGCCATTTCTAAGCTGTGTGACCCTGGGCAAAGCTATAAACAAACCTCTCTGAGCCTAAGACCCCAACACACACACTAATAAGTCACAGGTAGGTGTGAGAAAGGCTGTGGGGCTCAAGCTCTCTAGTGTCACAGGGTCACAGCCTCTATAAATGATAGGACAGTCTCTGCAGGTTCCCGGAATGTCCTAGACAGTGGATTTGTCCCCAACAGTATCCCCAAAAAAGAATGTGGAGACCCTAATTGAGTTTAGGAAAACGAACCCAAATGCTTTGAATAAGAGCCCACGATTTCAGCCTGTGTCTCATTGTAAACTGTGGCTCTTCCCCAGCAGGCTCTGTGTTCTGCTGTATGAAGACACGGTGTCATCCTGTCTTTGGGGTGAGTCAGGGTGAGCCCCTGTAAATCCCTCTCTCTCAGAACCCTCCCTGACTATTCAGCTACTTGTCCTGGGGGAGGGACAGCACAGAGAGAGAGGGAGGGAGGGAGGAAGGGAGGGAGGGAGGGAGGTGGCTTGATCATCCCCTCCCCACACCTGGGTCTTCATCCCAGCCCCTGCTTCGGGTCCAGCCGGGCCGAGAAACCACTCAAAGGGAAAATGAGAAATCGTGGGGTTTCACGGGTGGCAGCGGCTGGCCCCCCTCCCCGAACAGTGGCTCTGCAGCTGCTAGTCTCAGTGGATGGACAGACAGACAGGGCAGTGAGAGGGGGACTAGAAGCTTCAGACTAGGGGCAGGTGCTTGATGTCCCCACCAAAATCCCAAGGTGTTGAGGCCAAAGCCTCATGGCAGGAGCTGGTCAAAGCAAGCTGTGGTGGCCAGCTGGGCCCGGGGTTCCCTTTATTGAGCGCCTGCTGTATTTCTGGGGGCTGCTGATCACCTTCATTTTTGTCTGTACTCACAGGTCCTGGTTAGGTCAGCATCACCACTATTCCATAGCGGTGAGGGCATCACATGGCCATGAGGGAAGAAGTCCTACCGGGCAGTGCCTTCGCCCTGCTCCATCCTCCAGGGCCGCTCCCAGCCCAGAACAATACTTTCCCTTTCAGTAAATCCATCTCTCCACCTCCGCTCCCCCAGGAATATGACAGGGACTTTGTGTTCTGTCTCTATACTGCATCTCGGAGTTGGCAGTACACTCGCAGTCTCATCAAAAAGTGCCCCCCCCCCGACACTCCAACCTGGCCGCCAGTTTTTAGAGCTTGCTTTGGTTCTGCACATCCTCTGGGGGCGACTCAAGTGGGACATAGGTGCTGTTGGTGGAGACAGCTGTTGTCCCAGCACTGAGGACCAGGGCCGCCAACATAGACCGCACCCAGTAGGTGTAAGGTTCGTTCATCAGTTTCTGCCTAGCATCCGCCGTACCCTTCCCTGTGTGCATAGGGAGGAAAGGTTCTGGCTCCCACAGCCTTGGCACCACCTACACAAATAGGCAGGGTGGCATTCCTGGGTCTGAGGATGCTGGACAGAGGCTGTCGTGGGGGCGGGGGCAGTCTATAGTGGAACAGCCTGCTTCTGGCCTGGGCTCTCTGGCCAGCTGTGTGGTCTTGGTTAAGTCTCCTAGCCTCTCTTCCTCACTGGAGCCGAGGATGACAGTGTTCAGTGGGTGCCTGCCTTGTGGGGTGTTGATTCTGAATTAACTTAACCTGTATAGAGGTGCTGGTGACGTCACTTAAGGACGTGGACAAGCCTTGTCAACAGTGGGAGAGGTGGAGGACGGTGACATCATCCAGGGCCCACAGTGTCTCATCTTAGTGCCTGGAGCCTGCCCTACACATGGGGACTTGGCTCAAAGTTGGTGACTTGTGTGAGACACATAACTTGGTGGCTTACCCCATTAAGCTCACCTGGTGGGTTCCGGGGGGAGTTGTTTCTGACCCCCACTAACATCAGTAGAAACTGCAGCATGAGATGACTTGGTAACTTTCCTGGGGCCAGAGCTTTGTAAGCAACAGGGCTAAACCTCTGGGGAGTCAGATCCCTGAGTCTCCCAGGGTCCTGGTTCTGGTAAGAACCTGGGGCTCTGGAGTCACAGAGAGTGGGTAACCCTCAATCCTCGGGGACCTGGGCACTCTCCCCCAGCCTTGCCCTCCCCCACTTGGTGAAGGTCCAAGGCTTGGTGAAGCCTATACAGACAGCTCACCTCCTTCTCAAGGACGCAACCGGGCGCCATAACTGTGGCCAGGAGCCTTGGAGAAAGCAGTCCTGCCTCTCGGTTAGGGCAGAGGTGACCTGAGGGGTCTCCCCATGACTGATGTCAGCTGGATGCTAAGGGTGTGGGTCCTATGCATCCTGAAAGGCCCTCCCCCCAGTGCATAGACCGAGTTCTTCACATCTCTACCTACCGATGCTCTAAGCTGGGGCTCCAAGCCTGCTGCCTGTGAGGGACCTCCCCACTCCTCCAGCTGCTTGGCGAGCCCCCTACCTCGCTGCCTACAGCTTTACTCTCTAGCTTTCCAATTCCGGTCACATCATGCCTACACCTGCCCGCTGCTTCCCCAGGCCTGGTTTGGGGTGAAACCGTTGCTTATTAGCCAATCTGGGCTCCTCTTTCTGTGAATTACCCGGCCTGATTGATATTCATGAGCCGACCCATCTGAGGCCTCAGCCAGCTGCCACGTGACTGCTCCCGGCCTCCAGGATGACAGGGGATGTGTGCAGCCCTGAAACACTGCCATGGTCCTCAGATGGGGACAGCGGTGCCTTGGGAGCAGCCCCTGGCTGGCAGCGTACTATCTCTGCAGTGGCAAAGACCTGGGGGGGGGGGAGCAGTAGCAGAGCTTCCAGCCAGAAGGACCAAGAGGGCTGGGCGGCCATGGCCTCCCATCATTGCCCCCTCTCTCCTTGCTTTGAAGGCGTCTTGTGTCTCTCACCCTGTACAGGATCTCCATCATTCTTTGATTGGGGATCTGGAGCTGGGATTCAGAATCACTGACCACTGAGCTGTCCTCCCCTGTTACTCATACATGCCCCACCGTACTGGCACAGGCCGATAGGTATCATTTGTCACTCCGTCCTTTGGGAGGAGGACATGGGGACCTGAACTCTTCTTCCCTGGCCTACTGTCCACTGCCTAGCACTGGGCACTGATCAGCCAAACTGCAGAAAGTCTGGCTGCTACGTTTCCCTTGGCCCTAGTCCTTGGTTCTGCTTGATTCGCATCCTCTGGGTCCTTGGAACCATCTGGAAGGAGTGGCCTTCTCCCAGTCTTCAATCGAGGAAGCTGAGGCAGATCTGGGGACCTTCTGGTCAGGATCTAGGCTGTGTGGGGTTTCCAGCCTATGCTTCAGGGTTAAAAGGTGGTGCTTAACCTCTCACCCTGAGGGTGGGGACTTTGGGTGTGGGAGAGAGGATGACTTTTGCTCCAGGAGCTGTGATGCTTGGATCAGAATCAAATAAAACACTGGGTGGTCAGGGGTCAGGGTTGATCAATGCCTATGCCCTCCTGCCCTAGCATCGGCCACCTTTTGAATACAGCGGGGCCCAGCAGATACCGGGCAGTGGAAGGCAAGAGTTGAGACTGCTTTTCAGACCCAGCCTGCTGGGAGCACAAGGGAGATGCTGGCTCTTTCCTCCGAGGGTCCCCCAGAAACGAGGCCGCAGCATTGGGGAGACAGGCAAAGTGGGGCCCTCTGTCTCTGATTCAGGCTCTGCAGTGAGGGCGGCAGCCAGGCCTGGGGAATTGCAAAGAAACCAGAACGCAGAGAAATGAGGCCACGTCCCAGACGAAGCTTCCTAGATTCAAAGTTTTCCCTGGGGGATTCAGGTCTGGAAGGACAACTCTAGGGGAATAAGATGAACTGGATCTGGCTGGTGGGGTCCCTGAGTACCTCCTCAACCGGGGATGGGCACCATTAGCAACCTGCAGCTGCCTCGGGGAGGAATGTGCTCACGGTGGGGGGGAGTACCTGCATTTGCTGCACCCCCCCCCCAGCAGGGATGGTGGCTCCCTTTCCTAACTTCTGAGGGAAGACAGATCACAGGTCCTTCCAATAAATGGAGAGAGTTATCTGGAAAGTTCGCCCAGACCCCAGGGGCTTGAGGAGCACCACCGAGTCCCTAGTAGTGCTCCTCCTCCTAAAGCTGGGAGACAAGTCACTTGCCTGGGCTGGGCAGGGCAAACCTCGGACTGGTAAGAAAAAAAAGTCTGCCTGGGTTTGAGGAGGATGCAATGGGGCCCTCCTGATATAGCAGGGGGCAAGAACCCATTGTATTTGTCTTTAAAAGGGCTTAGAGCCAGGTGATGGAGTCCCCAGGCTATGGTGTGGAGAGAGGTCAGGTGAGGTAGTAGGGGCCAAGTCTTAGGTGGCCAGTGCAGACTGCTCTGGGGAAATGGCATCCAGATGTGAAAGGCAGACAGGCTGCACAGACAGGGGAAGGGGCGGGGAGAGCAGAAGAGCCACAGAGTGGGTCTGATTCTAGGGTAGTGCCTAGAAAGGGACATGGGTGGAAGATGCAGTAAACATGTGTGGGAGTCGGGCAGTCCGCCTTGGGAGGCAGAGGCAGGTGGATCTCTGAGTTCAAGGCCAATCTGGTCTACAGAGTGAGTTCCAGGACAGCCAGGGCTACACAGAGAAACCCTGCCTAGAAAAACAAACAAACAAACAAACAAAAACAAAAACAAAAAAACGAAAGAGAGAAGGAAAAAAAAAGAAAAAAGAGAAAGAGAAAGTGTGTGGGAGAGGGGACTGGAGAGGTGGCTCAGAGGTTAAGAGCACTGGCTGCTCTTCCAGAGGTCCTGAGTTCAATTCCCGGCAAACACGTGGTGGCTCACAACCATCTGTGATGAGATCTGGTGCCCTCTTCTGGCCTGCAGGAATACATGCAGGCAGAACCACCCTATAAGTAATAAATGTGTGGGAAATTGAATGCACTCGTGACCCCAATTTCCACATCCTCCCTCCTATCCGTACCCACAGATGTGGGCACAGTCCCCCTCTCTGAATGCTCCTGTGTTTGACTGCCTGATCCCCAGCAGGTGGCACTGTTTGGGGAGGCTGGAGGACCTTCTAGAAAAGGAGCCTTCTGGGAGGAAGTGGATCACTGGGGCTGGGAGGAACTTTGGGGTCCACAGTGTGGCCCTGCTTCTTGGCCATCTCAAGACGTGAGCAAGCAGCATCAGGTTCCGACACTGGCTGTCACACCTGCCAGCCATTGCCTAAAATGACGGACTGCACCCTCAAACCCTGGCCCCAAAGAAAACCTCCTTCCCCCAAGCTGCACCTGCCAGGTGTTTGTTGGGTCACAGTGACGAGACAGTTAACTAGCTAGCATAGACTGTTCCCCAGAATTACATAACTACACAGACTGCTTCTCAGGAGTCCAGGGTGGGTGGTGGTGATAACACCTGGAGTCGTGGGAAGGGAGGACTCTCGATGGCTCCCAGAAGGAGGCGGTTACCATGGTTCTCCAGGTTACCATGCCCTGGTGAAAGGAATAGTGTAGGAGCCACATGAGGACTCCAGGCTGTGCCTGAGGGGCAGGGCAGGAGTTTTTCCTCTACCTTGCTGGTAGCATCCTCTAGACTGTATGACAACACAGAGTCTCCTGTGAGCAGCACCAGACATGCTCACCTTTCCAGTCACTCTGGAGACTTGCCTCCATTGTACTGAAAGCCCCCAAGGCCAGGGGCCAGAACACAGCTTCACCCGCGCACACTCTCAAAAACAAACAGTTCAGCTGGAGGCCCCTGACTCTACAAGATTCTCTTTCACTGAGCACTGAAGCTTGCATTTTAGATTCCGCAAACTATCTCACACTGAACCATTACCCAAAAATGCTCATACTGGGAGCAGAAGTGGTTTTTTTTTGGGGGGGGGGAAGCTCTGGATCCTGTCTCTCTAGAACAGTGGTTCTCAACCTTTCTAGTACAGAGACCCTTTAATACAGCTCCTTATGTTGTGCTGACCCCTGGCCATGAAATTACTTTTGTTGTTACTTTTTGTAACTGTGATTTTGCTACTGTCAGGAATCAAAATGTAAATATTTTTGGAGACAGAGGTCTGCCAGAGGGGTCCTGACCCACAGGTTGAGATTCACTGCTCTAGACCCTCTGAGGGGCAGTCTGAGGCCTCGTAACACACCCGGGTATCTTCTCTCTGCTGTCTGTGGATGGTAGGGTCACATGCTCACCAAGATTTTTTTTTTTCCCCTCCCACAAGGCAAAAGGGAAAGAGAGGCTCAGTCGTTAGTCAACCATGAGGTGGGACCTGAGAGGAGGCGGTGTCTGCTTTCCCCTTGCACCTTCCTGGAATAGTCATTCTGAGCAGCTTGGCTCATTTCTCCAGCCTCAGTTTCCCCTTTGTATGGCCATCTCTCTGTCTACGATTCCAGTAAACCACTCTGTGAACTGCAGGTATCCAGGGTGGGTGGCGGTGATATCACCTGGAGTTGTGGGGAGGGAGGACTCTCGTCGGCTCCCCGGAGAAGGCAGGAGCTGCTGCCGTGCGGATCTGCACACCTGGATGCATTTGGTGTTGGCTCTTGCCTAGGGCAGAAGCGCTCTGGCCTTAGTGGATCGCTGTCAGGACGGGCACAATTAAGGAGAAGTGGGGTTTACTAAGGAAGCTGGAGGTAAAGGCATCTTGGGTGTCTGGAGATGCTATAATGAACGTGTGTAGGTCCCCTCTGTCACTCATAGGGACAACCCCAGCCTAGGGCTTGTGCTTGAACACTCTGGCTTCCAGGGCAGCTGGGAAGTGGGGGAGCCTGCAGGGGGTGGAGGATGAGAACACTCTTTGCACTGGGGGATGGGATGACCAGAGAGAGTTTATAGTGAGTGTGTTGGGGCCTTTCCCAGCTCTTGGCATGTCCTGACTTAAGCATCTGTGCTGGATAATTTCATGTCATCATGACACAGCTAGAGTCATCTGAGGGGAGGGAGCTCCAATTGAGAAAATACCTCCATAATAGCCAGCTGTAGGCGAGCCTGCAGGGCATTTCCTTAATAGGGATTGGTGGGAGGAAGGCCCAGACCATTGTGGGCAGGCGGGGCTATCCTTGAGCTGGCGGTCCTGGGTTCTATGAGAAAGCAGGCTGAGCAAGCCATAGGGAGCAAGCCAGTAAGCAGCGCCCCTCCATGGCCTTTGCATCAGCTACTGTTTCCTGCCCTGCTTGAGCTCCTGTCCTGACTTCCTTCAGTGATGAACGGTGACTTGAAAGTGTAAGCTAAGTAAATGCTCTCCTCTCAAGTTGTCTTTGGTCGTGGGGGCTTAATCGCAGTTTAATCAGAGCCATAACTAAGATGGCCTGCCACCAGCCGGTGTGTCTGTTCTGGAAGGACACTGAGGCCCAGGGAAGTCAGTGCCATGTCATCCAGCCTGCATGTGACGGAGCTGAGACTCAAGACCTACCACCATAGCAATCTGTGTAGATGGTACATGACCTTAGCTGGCACAGCAGTGCTCTCTCTCTCTCTCCATATATATATATATATATATATATATATATATATATATATATATATATATATATATACACACACAATGTATATGAAAATTTTTAATATACATATTTAGTATATAAATAGGTATAAAATATAATTTGATATATAAATGTTTAAATATATATTTAAAGTTTTCACACTTATTTGGTGTGGTCATGTGTGAATGCCACAGCATGTGTGAAGGTCAGAGGACAACATGTGGGGCTCAGGAATCAAACTTGGGCGATCAGACTTCTTAGCCATCACCTTTTAGCCAATGAGCTGTCTCGATGACCCCTTGTTAGTATTCTGGAGAGCCTGGAAAACCTGTGGATCTGTTTGTGGCAACCGCCTGGGGAATGACTTCATGAATTAAATAATGAAGTCAGTGTGGACTCCTCATGTCCTCTCCATGCCTTGTGTCCATGCTTCCTGTTTCTGGGCTCTGTCTGGATGGTGGTCTGGAAGTCTTCTTGTGCCTGTTGCCAGATAGAGCTGGAGCCAACCCTCTGTGCAGCATTGGTACTGGGGGGAATGCCACTCACCTTTAGGATGCACTGAGAAACTGGTGTGTGTGTGTGTGTGA
>NC_034612.1:10064171-10069768 GCF_900095145.1 Mus pahari | reverse complement strand
GAGAGAGAGAGAGAGAGAGAGAGAGAGAGAGAGAGAGAGAGAGAGAGAGAGAGAGACTCTCTCCTCTCCATTTCAAACACCAAGCCCTGAGGGCCTGCTCTACTGTCAGGATGGGGCTGACCCCAAATAATCTGCTGCGACAGGATTAGGAGTGGGCACAGGGCCCCGCCCCGTGCCTGGAGCCTGGGGTCTCTGGAGCCCAGGAATGCAGGGCAAGCTTGGGTAGTGCAGTCCTACCTAGAATAAAGGCAAACAAGGAGGGACTCGGTGTCACCAGCTCTGATGGGCCTGATGGGTCCTGAAGGGGGTGGGTGGGGAGTGTGGGGGCGGGGCAGACAAAGGTGCTCTCACTCTCAGCAGCAGGGGCAAGCATGTTACAAGGAAGTAGGGGCAGCTTTAAGAAGCAACTCTGCAAGGGGAAACCCCTAGCCATCCCCTGCAAGGCAGAGTGTGAGGGGACGTGTGCAGACAGAGTCCTGGAGGCTTCATTCCCAGGGACCAGAGGGCCAGTTCCACTTCCTGCAGGCCCTTACTGGAAGGGTTAAAGTCATTTTCATTAAAATTTAAATTCCAGCAGGCACCCTCTCTCCCTCCTTCCCCGTCCTTTGAACGTTTTTGACTGGCAACCATTTCATATTTCAATCTCAGCAGAACAAATTGAATTAGATGTTGAGCCTGAGCTCGGCTCTGTTCGGGCGAAGCCTGGGTGCACCAGCCCCAGCTGATCCTGCCCCTGCCGTCCTGAGCGGTGGCTGTGGCTGCAGACTGTGGGGAGGGTACGGCACGGGGTGGGGTGGGACATGTGGCAGAGACGAGGGGACACATGGGGGGAGGGAGGCTGGCTTGCACCTGATGTGAGCATTTTCTAAAAAAAATGAAGGAAAATTTTTTTTATTGATGTGTATCTGTCTCTTCGTGTGCCAGATGAGTGCAATTGCCTGTGGAAGCCAGAAGGGGGCGCTGGGTCCTCTGGAGCTGGGGTTAATGAGTAGTCTTGAGTGTGGCTCACCCCGAGTAGCTGCTGGGAACTGAACCTGAGTCCTCTGGAAGAGTGGTACACGCTCTTAACTGCTGAGTCATCTTTCTAGCACCCCAGGTGTGCATCTCAAGGCCCAGGATAGCCTCTGGAGTCCACCCAGCAAGGAATGCCATGTCTCAAGGGTGACGCCCACAGAGGCACCTGGTTTGTCTGTGGGACTGCGTGCAGCCTGGGATTGATGAAGGAATGCATGAATGAGGGTTGGGTCCTGCTGACTCTATGTCCTCCACCTGCAACAGGGTGCCTGTCCCGATAGGGCTGTCCTTTACTGGAAAATGACAAGATGCTGGCGCTCTTCCAGTCTGGGTGCCCATGTGAGGACCCAAGCTCAGGGCTCACGGCCTCTAGCCTTTGCTGTGAGTCAGTGGCTGGCAGGACAAGGTGTGCTCCATCTCAAACCTCCATGCTGGCTCGGCCTCCACTGCTTCCTGGATGTAGCCTTCTCGGCTGGCCCGGGAGTCCCAGCTGGGCTCTCAGAAGGACTCAATACCTAAGGCGGAACCACGTGTGGGTGTTCGCGCCCCAGCCACCAGAGCCTGCCTGTGTAGGGAACCAGGCCAGAAACTACCTCCTTTAGGCCCTTGCTGGACCCACAGGCTCCTGTCCTGTCTTGTGAGGCTCAGTGAGGCCCCAGGCCTGTTCCACCCATGTCCCCTAAGGCTCCCCAGCTGTTCAGGGCACTGGCCACCCACAAGCTCTATTGGTGTGTGTGTGTGTGTGTGTGTGNGGGGGGGGGGATGGAGTGGGGGTGGTGGGGAGGTTCAAGTGGAAGACAAAGGTTCACTGTGTCCTCAGTTGCTCTCTGCATTCTATTTATTAATTAATTAATTTATTTTGACTCAGTTCTCTTACTCAAGCCGGAGTTCATTGATTGGCTAGGCCCACTATTCATCCATCCATCCGAGGACCTGTTTGTCAGTACCCCGTAAGATCTTAGAATATGGGGTGCACACCACCTTGCCTGGCTGGCAAGGGTGCTGGGGACCTGGTCTCAGGAGGCTGGGGGACTCAGAGGTCACCGGATGGGTTCTAGGGCTGAGAGGCCAACCTGGAAGAGCACAGGTCCTCAAGTGGCTCCCATGCCAAGTGGCACAGGTGTGGACCCTGCTCTGGGGAATCTATGCTGGCATCAGACTGCAGCTTTCTGCCCTGGGCCGTCCTGGCTGAGGTGTGGTGACAGGTGGGTGAACCCTGAATGAGTCGGTTTCTAATGACCCACAGAGACATGGGCCGTGGTTCCTGATTCCCATGGTGCAGCACGGGTGTGTGGCAAGTATCAACTCCACCCCTCTGTGCATCGCCATGGTGCAGGCTGGTGCAGGGTGTCATCGGGAGTGACAGAGTGACATCGGGGTAGAGGAAGGGGCAATTCTAGGCTCTGCCGTTTATTGCTTAGTTCTCAGTACCCCTGAATTGTACAAAGTGCCTGCCACACCCACAGGGCGTGGCCCCAGCTTTGGGAACCTGGCGTGGGATCTAGGCAACTCTGGAAGGCAAAAAATTCATAGGCCAAGACTCTCACAGAAAGCTGGAAAGCCCGGCCGGCGGCTCAGAGTCCGGTCCAATGGCACTTCAGCCCTCGGTGACAACAGTTCTGAGGTGACAGTAGTGTCTCCTCCTCGGGTCTTCGTAGTTGGATGGGTGATGTTGGCGTCTGCCAGCCACGCCAGTCACCTGCACTGAACAGACACTCCTCAAACTCAAAATGACATAGGTCTTAAGCTTCTCGCTTGAGAGGTGGTACTAGGGCTGGTTAGTGGTTGAAGGACTGTGGCCTTTCTCCCCGACTAGTGCCATGTCCTCCTCTGGCTGACGGTGTGTCCATGTCCATGGAGAGAGGCTGTGCTACGGTACCTAGCCAGAGACTCCTTCGAAGCCTCTGGTGTGGGTAAGGTCTCGGTGCGACTCCCAGGGCCTCTGCTTGAGCTGCAGGGTCCGTCAGTGGCGCTGGCGCAGTTCAGCCTGTGAACCTGGCAGCAGGGCTCAGAACCTGGATGCATCACGGGGACTAGGAAGGGGTCCCGGTGATGAGGTAGAGTCCCCAGCTCTGTCCATTGGCCAGCAGTCCTACAGAGGGCGAGATGGGGCTGCAGGAGCCTGGCTGGCGGGGCCTGGTGGCTGGTGGCCAGGGCTGAGCTCTACAGTGTCTGGGCACCCTGTCACCCATCCCAGAGTCTGGCCAGACATGCCACAGGAGGATGGCAGGCCAGCAGCTGCTCAGCACACCACTGGTGTGGAGTCTGCAGCAAAGGTGTTCTCACATCTGGTACTTGCCACGAGCTTTTGATCCCTTTGGTCCTGATCCATGGAGACTTCCTGTACCGCACTGTCCGGCCCTGGGGCCCTGGAACCACACACCTTGCCAGTGCCAGCTCACAGCTGGAGAGCCTGCTCGCCGTCACTGTTGTCCGCATCTTCCAGCTGCTCCAGGATCCCATCCAATACCGCAGACCGCTTTTTTTTCGGGGGCTCTGTGGCAGATGGCGGAGAGGAGAAAAGACCCCGAGAGGGTTCAGCAGTGAGTGAGGGAGGCAGAGGTGTGTGGGACAGGCACGAGGAGCGAGCAAACGGGGGAAGAGCCAGGGAAGAGAACAAACACAGCTCTGGTCAGTCCAGCCTCCCATGGATGCCGCTCGCCTGCCTCCCTCCCACCCTTGCCACAAAGCAAAGGACCTATTTGAGGGAGCCAGCGGCCCACCTGAGGGTTACCTCCTCCCCCAGGCAACAGCTGGCTGAAGCAGAAGCCAGCTTCATTTCTATGCTGGCCGTGGACTCAATGTTAGGTGCATAGCTGCAGTGGCCAAGGAATCCAGAGGGGTACGGGGACCTCTTAGCAAGGATTGTAGCTTTGGAGGAAAGGGGTTATTTGATATGGGTTTTGTTGAGTGCAGAGGAGTTTTCCAAAAAGAAGGCACAGGTGGGGGGGAGGGGAAGGATTTAGACACACAGCTGTTAGAAATGCCACTGATTTGAGTACCTACTGCTCAGGCACAACCCCACAGGATCCTGGCAGTCTGGCTCTGGACTGCTTGTCTCACCAGTCCTACTGCTGGCCTAACCATCCATTCACTAGTGAAGGCCTATTTCATAAGTAGGCCGCCCACCCAAATCCCTGCCTTCAGGACACTCTTAACGCCTTCTAGGAAGCCCTCTGAATGCAGACACCCGACCCTTTATCTCACGCGTCTACAGGCAGCAGATAGCACAATGTGGGCAGAGCACCCAGCTCAGGCATGGATGACCTTGGTTCCTTCCGGGGTGGGTCAGGAATCCCTCTCATCTCATGCCTCCCATATTTATGAGGATACGGACCCTGCTCTCAATGGAAGGCTCGATGGTGGTCCCCGGCCTAGCCGCTCTCACCCCCTCCCTGTCAGCTCCCACACCTTAGCTGTGGTTGCCCCCTGAGACTCAAGCCCACAGGCAGGCCTCTGTAGCTGCCATGCTGCATTCTGATTCACCCCCAGGCCGGCAGAGGCCACACCCTGGTCTGTGTTGCCCCAGCTCCTCACACTCCCCTGCCACAGTCTGAGCCTCCCCTCTCCCACCATGCACCGGGTCCCTGGCTGGGGCTCCTGTGAGACCCCTGGGTGGGAGAGGCATCAACAGAGCTGCAAAAGCTGCCTGGGGACAAGGGAGGCGGGGCACTGGCTGGGAGCCCATCATGGCTGACTGTGGAAAGGGGAGGAAGCGGCCCGGCTCCCTGTGGTGTCCTCTCTTCACTCTGTGCCTCATGCCCGATGCACAATGGCCTCAGGAAATTGGATCGTGGGCAGGTAATAGGGCTGGAAATAGACAACAACAAAGCGGCCCCGGCTGTATCTGGTGCCCCTCCCACTGCTGCTCGGGTGGGGATCCAGGACAGACTGGCAGGGGAGAAGCCACAGAGGGTAGGTGTCCCTCAGGTGTCCTTGCTGTTTCAGAGCAGACCTCTTCTGCCATTATGATGGTCTGTCCAGCACAGAGGGACCCTGTCAAGCCAACTCTAGAGCCCACCCGCCTCTCCTGCGTTCAGAACCTCTGCTTTGCCCTGTTCCTGGGGGAAGCCAAACTGTCATATTGTTGGCGACCAGTCCATAGGAGCCGGCCCCTTTCCTATCCTGGTGCCCATTCCTCTCACCTCAGGGCCTTTGCACTGCTGTAGCCTGTCTAGAATGCTCTACGGGACCACTCAGGGGCCTCACGCCTGTGGTGAAGCATCCCTGGGTCCCCACAGTACCCATAAGACCTTTCGGCTTCACCGTTGTTTGTCTCTTGCTGGAAGGCAGGGATGCCTGTCGTGCCCGCCCGTGGGCTCCAATCCCTAGAACTGTCTTGGTACAAGCGGCCCTCAGTAAATGTCTGCTGAGAAACTGACCGACTGACTGAAGAGGGTCAGGGTACAACATGGCTCAAAGGGGTCAGGCTATGGCAAGAGGAGCAGAGAGAAGAATGTATGAAGTCAAGAATGGTTTCCATGAACACCCTGACACACACGCACGCGCGCGCACACACACACACACACACACACACACACACACACACACACACGCACACGCACGCACACACGCACACACAC
>NC_034612.1:10025556-10064140 GCF_900095145.1 Mus pahari | reverse complement strand
CACACACACACACACACACACACACACACACACACACACACGCACTTCTCTCTCACCACAGAGACCTGGGCAGCACCTGCCTGGGACCCTTGCCAGGAGCCCAGCTGCCTCTTGGCCAGGACCCCTGAACAGTGGCTTGCTAACAGTCCTCAGAGAGGAAGCCTTGGGGACAGCTTTATGGTAGCCACGGCCCTTTGCCTGTGCTCAGAGCAGGGCTCCTCAGCTCAAGTCCTCGTGCACTTTCTGAACAGCTGCTCTCCGGAGCGCCCATCTGCCATCACTGGCCAAGTCACCCTGAGCATGTCACCCCTGCTCTCTGCCACCTCCTGGGGTGCACCTTAAGGATGGGCCAGGCTCAAGTCTACAGCCAGGGATGGGGGTTGGGCCCCTGCCCCCCATTTTGCTGTCTTCGTTGCTGCTACCCAGCCCCCAGCCCCCACTGGCCTGCCTCCACATGGAGTGCCGGCTCCGCCTGGCAGGAACAGCTGTGGAAACCCCGCTTCCCCGTGTCGGAGGCCTCCGTGGGCCCTCACCAAACAAACACAAAGCAGAACCCGGGGAAGGTGTGAAATAAATAAACGGAACAAGCCGCACATTTTCCTTCCACGGCGCAGCTGCTCCTGAAGATAAACAACAAGTGACTGTCACCAAACATCAATACCGAGAAATGAACTCGACAAAAAGCTCGGCCAGCCCCCAACAGCCCCCCAGTCCTGCCCCCTCCCCCAACCTCCAAACACCCACTCCTGCATTTCTCCAGTTCCCACCTAATGGTTTTATTTTTCAATTAATTCCTTGACAGAATGCCAGCACGCATCTTTTTCCCTTCCCTGGCTGGCAATGTCGCCTACGTGGAAGGCGCCGGCGGGCGGGGGACTGTGGGAAGACAGGAGAAAGGGCTCCATAGGAGGAGAGGGAGGCTGGGGACGAGAGCAGGGCTGACAGGGAGAAAGGACGCTGGAAGGGCCCCGTGAAGAGGCAGGCGGGCCAGAGGCAGCCCAGGAGGGGAAGCCAGCGGGCCAGCAGCAAACCCTGCCGCTCTGAATGGAGGCTTCACGCAAGCCAGTTGCTTTCCCTGTCTGGGCTCAGTTCCCGAATGAAGACGAAGCTGCTAAGCACAAGTTGTATGTGCTGGCCATGCCTGGCATCCCAGCACCAGGGAGGCTGGCGCAGGAAGATGGTCTGAGCCTGGTGGTGAGTGGCCAGCCCGGACAATGGCGAGACCCTGTTTCAAAATGCAGGAAGTGACAAGCCACAGGGCCTTTAGGACTTTGGCTAGCACAAGGGTGAACACTCAGTTGCCAGAAGGCACAGGCCAAGATAGACAGACAATAAGTGTTAAATGTACCATCAAGTGACTCTGACGGCCAGCACCCAGCAGTCGTCGGGTCTCTAGGTGCCTGTGGGGAATCCCACACGTTGGGTACATGAGCCCTGGGAAGTCCTGTGGGTACAGATAGGCTCCCCACATGGTGCTGAGCTCACTCTGGGGGCCTTTTCCTCACATCATGGACAAGTGTCCCACAGACACTTGCAATGCAGTGAAAAGTGACAGCTCCACCCTCAGGGTCTCAGCAGCAGAAGTGGAAGCAGAGTGAGTCACGGGGCAGTATTCATACAGATATTGACCCGAAGCCCAACAGGCCCACCCCAAAGGGATGTGGATCTTACTCACGTAAGGTAGGCAGTGGGGTTTGCTTCTCACAGACACATTCTCCACTCTGATAGCCCAGAGGGAGGGAGGGACCTAAATGGTGGGAGGTTGTAAAGCGGTCACAGGCTAACTTCTCTCCAGATGTCTGTCCTGGGCATCTTCCTGGCTGGAGGATAACTGGACTGGCCCTGTGCATGCGGAGCCCCAACCTCGACCACAATGGGCTTAACCCACGCTGGCCTGGGGTCTTCTGTCCTTGGCCTATGTGAGCGTGGACTACCGGGTGGGAACCCTGTGCAGTCTTGGGAGAGCGGAGGCTCCCTTCATTACGACCTTTTCTTCTTCCTAGGTCCCAGGGGAGGTGACACAGAGACACGTGGCTGTGGAGTGAGCAGGAGTCCCAGCGTTGGGAGGGCCGTGTGCCGTGGACTGGACGACAGGGAACACGCATCTCATAAATGGCACAGTGGCTCTGCAGGCTTCTGTGTGGGGTGTGGGACCAGGGTGGCCGGATCTGATTTCCTAAGAGTGCTTTGAAACTGATTTCCAGGTCAGATCTTCCAGTGGCCAAACAGTAATGAATCCAATACTGTTTTGTATTCAACATGTCACAGGCAAGACACCGATGACTCAGCTGGTGGCTGCTGGTCTGCGTGCTTCTTGTTGCCTGTCACAGGCCCGAGGCCGCCACGGAAGCAGTTCCCCTGGCTTCCCCTGGTTGGGCCAGACTGCACGTCAGGTATGCTGGCCAGCCTGTACCCTCTGCGTCTCCGGGCCCCGCCCAGGATGGTGGCCAGGCCCTGCCCCTCCCACACCGCCCTGCGGTACTTCTGTCAGTTTAATTCTGTGATCGATGAGAAGGAGCAGGCGAGATGGCCCGGCACAGCTGGCTTCCCCGTTAGCCCTAGCAGGGATTCGTGGGCTTGCCGGCGACGGCTGAGTGAAATGTTTGCAGAACGCACAGAACACAAGTCAATAACAATTTAGTGGGATTGGGAGCAGGTCCCTTCCTCACACGGACAGTCGCTCCCAGGGGAGGGAGGCACAATGTGCAGGCTATGTCACATTGCTTGGAGTGGGAGGCTCAGGTGCGTGTGGGGGGTGAGAGGTACGGGGCGTGGCTGGGCCACGCCTGCCCCAGCTGGCCCCAAGGACCTGCAGCCTCCCAGTATACTTTCACTGGGAGATGAGGTTGCTGTCTAGAGGTCCTGACACAGGCCCCCGTCCATCTGCACCTTGGCTAGGAGCTGCCTGGGTCCACATGCCTTCACTTTGTGAGCCTCAATTCCTGTCACCAGCTGTGGCAGCCAGGGGGAAGTGATAAGGAACCTGACATCTCGAGCCAGGAGCCATTTGATGCAACCAGGATCCAGGATCAAAGTCCTCTTGTATACCCCGTGCCCTCCTGGGACCCAGAGGAAGGGCTGACACAGTCAGGTCTTGGGAAGAGTGAGAGGTGCCCAGATGAAGGGCTGAAATGTAGAGCTTACACAAAACCCCCATCTCCAGGGGGTTGGAAGGAGGCAGGCCAGGGGATGTTTTGAATAATAAATTCTGTGACTTCACATGCTTGCTTGAACTTTCTGCCTATGATTTTGAAAGCCTGATGATTATGTCTTCACGGCTCAGATCAAGGAGGCCCATCTGCAGGGGCTGATGGGGGATAACGGGCTCTTGTAGTCCCCGGTCTTTCGAAAGCGTGCCATCCTGCCGATGATGGAGGTGTGGGATGGGGGTGTGTGGAAATGCTGGCAGGCTTTAAATATCATCTGTATGCTGATAACTTCAAATTTATATGGCAGCTCAGCCTTCACCCCGGAGCTCTGAACTCATCCATCTATTTGCTAATATCCCTGGGGCATCCTGGGATGTCTCAGATCCAGCTTGGTCACCTGTTCTTGGCTTCCTGGGTTTGCGCAGCACCCAGGCCCAACCCTTGCTTCTCCCCTGTCTTCTCTATGCCACCCTGGCCAGCTCGCCCCTCTCCCAACAAAGCCTGGCTACTTTCCGCCCTGCAGCCTTTGGCTGTGGTCCTGGCCACCATCTTTGGATGACCCCAGTATGACCCCCGGGCCTGATTCCAGGGCTATCCCTACACAGCAACAGCAACGACGATGTAGACTCTCGAGGTTAGTGATGCTGGCCTTCGCTTTAGTCTTCCAGGGCTTCCCAGGGCAACATGAGCAGAGTCAGGCTTCCTGCCTCCACTGGCCAGACCTCTGACGGCTTTTCCTGTCTGTTTTCTACTCTCCATGCTGGAGCTCCAGTAGTAAACACACTTCTGCCCCAGGGCCTTTGCATCTGTGGGCACCTGGGCTCATAATGTTTCTCCCGTAGGTCTTTGGCTGGCTGGTCCCTTGCAATCACACAGAAAAGTTGACTTCGTGGGAAGGCTTGTTCTAGTTGCCATATTAGATGCACTTTCCCTTGGGGTATGTTGTAGCGTCTATTCTAATTTTCTTCAGGAAACCTGCCACCAACAGAACTTTGATCCTTATACATTATGAAACTTGCCCCTCTCTCTTATACCAACACCACATCCACGAGGGAAAGGAGGGAGAGACAAAGCCACATGCCTTCTCCCTTGAAAGCTTACACTGAGGCTGCTACGTCTGTGCAGGCCACCTGGGACTCAGGAACTGTAGACAATGTAGGGCAGGAGGAAATGGGGTATCTGTTCTACAAGGGCCCAGAGCTGTGTGTTCCAAGGAAAGCTAACAGCCGACTCTGGGTCTGTCTGGTCCTGTAACATGGGACCTGTCTCTCTCCAAGTGTGCTAGGCTAAAGTGCCACCAGGCTTTTAAACTGTATGTAAAAGTGCTAAGTGTTGCTGCTGCACAAAGGCCCTTGACAGAGCTCTCTCTGGCTTCCCCGAGGCTGAGCTCATCTTTAGTAAGACTTTATGAGGCTGCATCTCTGCAGAAGGACAGGGCTTTGAGGAACAAGGTGAGAATATCAAGCTCCAAACAGGGCCTGTCCTACATAACTCTGGCTGTGCTGAGCCTTGGCGCCCAGACCTAATATGAAGACGGCTGCAATCGGCACCAACATGACCCAGAATATGCTAGATGTCCAGCTAACATCAGCCACGACCATGTCTGGTTCTAACGGGGCTCTGCTCTGTGGACAGTTATGAAGCCAGCTTTATTCGTGATGCGAGGTAAGTTAGGAGACAAGGAGGGTGGCTGTGTCCCCTGGAGGGTTAAGCTAGTAGAGGAAAGGGTGCATGTATGCATATGTGTATATGTGTGTGAATGCATGTGTGTATGCATGTGTGTGTGTAACACAGAGAAGAATGCTGCAGGCCTGGAGGTGAGGTGGTGGGCTGATGTTACAAGGGTCTGGTTGGGGCTCCATCCCTATCCTATGAGGCTAGGAAGGTGGCTCAGAGTGCCAGGCCAGTGGCTATCTGGCCAGAACTCCTCCTGTCTGTGCCGAGGGCTCTTGCTGTGTGTGCTGTGTCTATGTTGCTCTGGCCGGTGTTGCCGGGCCTGGTGGGCAGGGGATAAGGCGGGTGGAGGGACGGCGGCTCTGCGGCCACTTGCTGTGCTGCTCACGCCCGAGCCCCTACTCGAGGTGAAAGTTGCAGCCGCTAACCACAGCCCATCAAGCCTCCCCAGCTGGAATAAGACAACAGAGGGAAGCCGAGCCACGCTCCTGGCTAAATGAAAGCCGTGTGCCGGGCCTCCCTGCCTGTGAGTGCTTAAGACGGGTTGGGCGGTGGATCGCTTCTGGCCATTTTACTCTGTCTCTGTGCTCGGGGTACTGTGGCCTGCCAGGCCCTGAAAGCTTCCCAATGCTGCGACCCTGCTGGTTTGTAACACGTTCGGGAAGAAAGGGACACAGCTAGAGGCAGACTTTCTTCTTTTTTCCCCTCCTGAGCACTCTTTTCACACCCCACACGCCAGGCAGAGAAGAAAACCACTTCACCTACTACAGGGCTGGGGGCTGGAGACCAAATATCTGATTCCTGACTGGGGAGGGGGGTGGCAGGCAGAGAGCAAGGGGGGGGGGAGTTGGAGGGAGGGGAACAGGGAAGAGGACCAGACTGGGATAGTCCAGGGAGGGTGGAGATGTTGAGAGAGAAAAGGAGAGGGAGAATGGACTAGAGGGGACAGCAGCGAGCCAGCCTCCCTCCTTCGGTCCCTCCCTCCCTAAGGCACCTGTCTGGCAGTAATGTCTCTACTGACTCAGGGTGACTTCTTCCTGTGGCCTGGCCTATACTGTGGTCTTGCCAGGTGGGTCCCAAGCACCAGCTAGGGAGAGACACTGTCGTGTCGCCATTGCCCAGGGACTACAGAAAGCATCAGGGATGCCCCATGGGACAGACAAGGGGGTAGGGCTTAAAGCAAATCTCCTTTAGACACCAGTAAGTGGAAAGCCTGCAGTGGGCAAGCCTGGGGTCCTTCTCCTGTGTGCCAGGCCCTGTGCCCTGGCTGGAGACTCAGCAGCATCAGGCTCCCCCTTTCCTTTGCCCAGTTACATCCTCCTCAGGCCACTGGCCTGAGCCTGGGAGCGTGGCCAGAAGCCGGGTGTTACCTCCCTGGAACCACAAACGTCAAGGTGATGACACCCTGGATTCACTGTAAGGATGGCAAAGCTGAGCCTGAGACTCACCAGGGCCACGGAGCGGAAATAGGACGGACGGACAGACAGACAGACAGACAGACAGACACACACACACACACACACACACACACACACACACACACACGCGCGCGCGCACGTGAAATCAACGTAAGGGTGCTGACCAGATCAGCCCATGCAAAGGCTCAGTCAAGAGAATGACTAAAAGCTTAGGTTTGAGTTCCAGCTGTGTCATGGGTGGCTGGACACTTCTTAATAAGTTTCTTACCCTCTCTGAGCCATTTCTGATCTGCTAAATGGGTCAATGACCGTATCTGTCTCCCTGAGTCCTTGCAAGGCATGACAGGAGAGGAGAGGCTTTGACAGCATGAGACACTGTGTCAGTTAGCCTGAGCTATCTATATATACAGTTCTGCTGACTCCTTGGACCCAGGAACGGCGTGTCTTCACCAAGCCTCCCATGTCAGTAGCAGGCTGTGGGAAAGGCATGGCCTGCAGCCCATAGGCAGGCAGCCTTGTGGGGCCGGAGTTTCCAGGCGTCCACCTGAGGTCTGAGTACCTTCCTGGCAATGATCAGGGCCCATGCCGGGGCTGGGCACAAGTCCCACTTGCCCTTGGGCTCTGCCAGGGCCCTGGAAGCTCAGAACAATGCAAACTCCGACACAAATGAGCTAGTACTTTTCTCGGCAGGGAAAAGGGCAGAGGAGAAAGGAGGCCCAGGGAGACTTTGGGGGCCCATAGCCCTGTTCTTAGGACTTCAGCTGCTGTGCACACGTGCAGGATAGGGTGGAGGATGGGGTGCACACTGTCCCTGGGACATCTGCATACCTGGCAGCCTTGCACCTGCTACAGCCACGCACAGCAGCTGAGTACCCATGGCCATCTTGGGGCGGCTGGAGAGGCAGACACAGGGTTATCTTCCCCAGTCTCATCACCACACCTGCCTAGTGAGGTCCTGTGGCTGTGACGTCCACAGAGACGGCCTGGACACAGCAAGGACTGGCTTCTGCTGCATCCTTGCGCCTGGGAGGAGATGATGCAGTCTTTGGAACTCAATTTATTGAAGGGTCCTCTGTCCACACAGAGCAGAAGTGCTGAGCCCACAGTCTTGGAGGCCTGGGCTGGGTGGTGGGGCGACCACAGGGGAGGTGGGCCCTGCCTCGGGGGAGCGCCTTCCACAAACATTTGCCGACGGGTGCATTTGGGGCTGTCGATGCCTGTCGATGGAGACAGTTCTGTCTGCCTGTCAGGACTTGGGATCTTATTGAGCTGTTTGTGAGCCCACCACCGAGTGTGCACCATCTCCTGCTTCTCTTGCTTTGCATTTGCTTAGGCTGAAAAGCTCCTAGCCCAGGATAGAAAGCCTGGCATCACCTGGAGACTGAGCTAAACAGGGGCACCGGATAGGAATGGACCAAGCCAGGTACAAGCACACTACATTTGCCACAAGTGGGGGTGGGGTGGCTGGGCCTGGTCAGAATGACAAACAAACAAACAAACCCAAACCAACCAACTAACCAGTCAGTCAGCAAACCTAAACAGCAGCGGCAGTAACAATAGAACCAAGAAAGTACAGGGACAGGCAAAGAGGAGTAGATGCAGAATGACCGACACCAGGAGGGCAGGGCAGGGCAGGGCAGGGCAGGGCGGGAGACCAACTGCATGGAAGCAGTATCAGCCCTTTGAACAGGGCATCCGTGTCTCTCAGCACAAGCAAACACAGAGAGGAAGGTGCTATGTTGATCTGTAACAGCACATTTGAGGGCTCAGGGTCCTCAACAGCTAGCAGGGGACAGTGACCTCAGTAAGAAGTACGGCAGGCAGGTGGTGTGGCTCTGGGCAGTCTCGCTGGACTGCTCATAACCCTCCAGGACAATGCACCCTATGGTCGGTCCTCTACTGGCACTGGCTCCTGAGGCCAGTTTTGTAGACAGACAGCTTATAGCAAACACCTTCAGGGGACAAGGCTAGAATTCCTGCGGGGCCCCAGTGCAAGGATGACAGGGTAGGAAGACTGCCTGCCTCTTGAGGTCACAGCACCAATGACTACAGACAGGACTGTCCCAGCCCCGGCCAGAACCTGTTTGCCAGCAGGTGGGAGGGGACCTGTTCCCAGCTGGGTGGCTCAACGGTAGCTGCCTTGTTCCACTTTCTGAGGACCACTGTCAAGGTACTTAGGGAAGACGGGCTTCCAGTTCGAGTCTTGACACCCTCATGAGGTTGCAGGGCCCATTAGAGACAAGGCTCAGTGACCCCACCCACAGACCTCTCCAGCTCTTCCCGACTCCCTCCATTTCTCAGCTGCAGGCACAAGAGCCTCTTAGGTCTCAATTTTGGGGACCCTCAGCCTGGGCTACCCACGAAGGGAAGTGGCGACCTTCTTCACCCATGCCCACAGCCCTGCTCAGTCACTATGGTGTCCCACACATGAGGACAGCTGGACTCAGAGGAGGACAACCATCTTTAAGGCCAGTGTCACCTTGCTGAGTCAGCTAGGAGCACAGAGCTTGGGTCCCCAAGAATGGCAATACTGGAACTTGGTGACCCTATGGTTCCTAGGGTCAGCCCGCAGGACCCATTTCCAGCACCCCTGGGCTTGAGGTATCATGTTTGGGAACCTGAATCGGAGACTATAATATGAACAGAAAATACAACTGCCCTGCCCTTCTTGCTTGCCTAGCCCCATTGCCTTACCTCTCTGCAGTGGACAAGGTAAGCCGCCATGTTGTCCTGATCCAAGGTGGCTTGAAGTGGCAGGAGTCCTTGGGGCTGCACCCAAGTGAGGGCAGCGATCCAGGCAGTTCCCGTCCCAGCTCTCAACCCCAGAAGCCCCAAGTCAGCCACTCCTACCTTGAAAGTGCCTGGCCGTCTTCCTCCGTAGGGCCTGCACGGTCACCTCTGAGTCTGCCCATTCCAGAACCAGCCTGCGGCCGTACAAGTGTGTGCTATGACACAGGGCATTGAAGGCTTTCTGGAGGAGGGGGCAGGAAAGAGCAGCGCATGAGCTGTGTTGCACGCAGCCTCCCCCAACCCCCCCCCCGTGACTTTGGGTGTCTGGCGATGCTTCGGGGTGCTGCTGGCACACCCACTTCACTAATGAGCTATGTTTGACGTGAAGGAGCAAGCGGCAAGCAACTGAGCAGCCAATACACTCACTGCCTGGGCGGGCGGGTCACCAGTCTCCCTGGTGGCATCTTATCTGTTGTCTGTGAAGGGCGAGCCCACTGACAGGTGAGCCTCTCACGCAGCTGTCAAGTCACCAGAGGACGCATGCACACTCCCTCATGGTAACTTGGTGCCTGCCCTCTGTCTGTCCTTCTGTTCCCACTGTCTCCTTCCTGGCCCCCTGACCTTTCCACTAGGGGCTTCCGTGCCCAGTTCAGCACCCCAGGCCTTGAATACGCTCTTCCTCCTTGCTCTGTCAAGCTCCTCCTCACCCCCACAGCCTTTTCAACACTAAATTGAGGTATAATTATACAATCAGTGTATTCACATGCAGTCATCAGCATATGACTCTAGAACATTCCATCACTACCTCAAGAGAACGACACATTTGGCTATCACCTGGCAAGTTCCCCAATTCTTCTCCCAGCTCACACACACTTCATACCTACTTCCTGCTTTTATGGATGTACCAGCTGTGGGCATTCATCTGATCGCTACACAGCACTGATCAAAGCCCAGTGTAAACATGGTTGACTGAGGCTCAGTGGCCTTGTGCAGGGACAGCCTCCTCCTCTTCTGGAGACACCCTACGACACGAACATGGGACTTCAGTGGCTAAGAAGTCTCTCAACTGTAGAGTCAACATATCTGGGGCAAGGTACACCCACCCTGTGCTTCCTTTTTCTCAAGGTCTTAGGCAGGTTAAGGGGATCTTATGAGCTTAGCATTTTGAAGTGGAAGGGTCAATGCAGCCAGATTTGGGACCCTGAAGAGGATCCAAAGTGACTTGGTGCAGGGCATACAGCATGTCCATGTACATCTCCTGTGTGGGCACACGGCATGTCCACCTACATCTCTTGTGTGGGCACATGGCATGTCTACGTACATCTCCTGTATAGGCACATGGCATGTCCACCTACATCTCTTGTGTGGGCACATGGCCTGTCCATGTACATCTCCTGTGTGGGCACACGGCATGTCCACATACATCTCCTGTGTGGGCACACAGCATGTCTACCTACATCTCCTGTGCTCTCAGACAAATTCCCTTAGCAGCCTCCTTCTCTCCACAGAACCCTAGGCATAGAGGATGCTCTGAGGGCCCCTGGAGGCTGCAGAGCACCCAGGCTGACAGCTGGAGGAGGGTGACATGGGACCAGGAGGGGAGCCTGCCTTTCTCATTGTATTGTCGCCTAGAAGCGCTCACTCACCAATACAGTGAGGGCCAAAAACAGCCACTGCCCCTTGCCCATGAGGTGACTGCTAGGGTTGGAATGTGTCCCCAAGAAGATATGGTGGGTCCTGACCTTGGGCGCCGTGGGAGGTGACTGTGCTGAAAACAATGGCTGAAGTAACCAGGTTAACACTGGAGTAAGGCGGCCCTAGCACAGAAGGACTGGTATCAGACCCGGCAGCATTGTGCCGTACACCACTAAGCATCACATCACCGCCTGGGGACAGCATCTGGGAGGGAGGTAGCGGTCACACATTATCCCACGCTATCTTGGTTTGGGGCCCTGTAACTCCAGGTTGTGTACTTCTGTTCTGTAAGATGCAGGACGTTCCAGGGAAATAAGGCCACAACCTTGGGCTGGTTACTGCCCTAGCTCAGTCAGGTCCCGTTTTGAAAAGGCTTTGGGACTTACAGCAAGTAATGAAAGCAGCGCGCCCAAAGTCAATTCAAGACAAATAGAATCTGGAAGAACGGGAGGCTCGGGGATACTGGGGTAGGTGGGAGGGGAAGTGGTAAACAGTCACTTGGCCAACGGAGGGAAGGCTCCCACACTGTTCATCTCTGTGCTGCTTGAGAAGGGCCAGGTGTAGGCCCCCCTCCACACACACTATTTTTTTTTTTTAAGTTTAATTTAGAAACCTCTCTTGACTGCCAGCAGAGCCCCTACCATTTTTTTTTTCCAGGCAGATATAAAAATGCATCTGGCCCCCGAGCCGAAATGGCTCATTCTGAGCTCAGAAGCGTGAGTGCTCAGCTGTTGGGGGAGGCAGGGAGATGGCGGGACTCAGGGGAGCTGGGTGCCTCGAGACCAAGAAAGGAACTGGTGGGGAGTCTGATGAGGGTCCCCGAGGAGCTGCATCCTGGGGACACGGCAGTCTGGGACAGCCACAGCTGCATCTGGTGGCTGTCCCACCCTCACTTAAAAAGCAGGGAGAGACCTTGGCAGGGAGGCCCAGGAGAGGGGCTGCCTCGACCTCTCAGCCTTCGTTTTCTTTCTCATGGTTGGTTTGTTTTACTTCAATCTACATTCTCCTGCCTGAGGCCTGGTGATGTTTCTGTTCCCTGCAGGAGTTCCTAATAGCCTCCCCGCTCTCCCTCTCTCTGTACCCCTCTGGCACTTTAGTAGACCCTCATTGGAAGGGCTTTCCATACTCGGAGGGTATGGATGGGGCTATGGTTCTGCAGGCGGGTTACCTGTTCAAACCCTGATTCCATCACGTTCAAGCTGTGTGATGCTGGCCAGGCTGCTTAAAGTCTCTGAACCTAGGCTGCATCAAATTTTAGGAGCAGCAAAGACGGGGTGGGGACACTCAGGAAGCCATGTACTCCCAGCTCAGAGCCCTGCCCTGCGGCAATGCTGTCTGGTACATCATCATAAGCCATTCCTCGGTCTGCAGGAACCAGGAGTGGGAACGGCGGCCGCCGCCTGCAAACGCTCTTATTTTTTTCTAGAACACAATATGGGGTTCTCCAAAAATAGCAGAGCCCTTCCCAGCTCTGACTGCCGAGGACTGATAGACACAGGCCATGCTCTGTGTGCCTTTTTCCTGAGCTGCAGTGTGGTGTCCTCAAAGCTATTCCCTCACGGGATGGTACAGTGACTGGAGGTTAGAGCCAGCTGTGGGGAACACAGTACACATGCTGAAAGGAGAGATGCCGTGCGCTTGTCTGCCTGAGGCATCTTAGGGATGGAATGAGGAGGGAGGGATGGCCCCCTTTGGAGGGGCTTTTGGGCTAGGGCAGGGGCAGGGGAACATTCGAGAAGCATGGAAGATTCTAGAGATTCTGAGCTTGCCTCAGCAGGGAGAATGTCAGCCACCAACAGCTTCTTCTGCCTACCCGGCCCCCATAGAAACGCCTCACCACCTTGCCACCTCGCTCTGCTCAGGGAGCTTGCCTTTGCCCTAACAGCCTGGGGGGCTAGCGTCCTCTGGGATGTGCGGTCCTGTGGCTAACAGTCTTGTTGGTGTGGTCCAGGGAGCCTCCAGGTTGGACAGGTCTCCAACCACATAACCCCAGCCTGCTTATCCACTGAAGGGTGACTCACTGGTCTCCCACTTCAACAAGGAACAACAAGGGACACCATGTACTTCATCTTCTCCAGCACTGCAACTTGGCCTAGCCGGCAAAGGCCCTGCCACCCTGGGCCTGGCACACCTGGTATGGGTTCTAGCACCCAGCGTGCACCTATTGTCACCCGGTCCCTCCCTTTGCCAGCACACTGCTCTCGTTAACTACTCAGAAAATCTGAGTCTTCCTTGGCACGTCTCCAGCCTGGTCAGTGTGACTCGGCCTTAAAGAGCCTTTCAAGCCTGGGTTTCAGAACACAAGGATACAGCGAGCACAGCTGGGGTCACTGCACACCTGATGGTGACCTGGACTTGGGTCACAGCTGGGGTCACTTCACACCTGATGGTGACCTGAACTCAGTCTGGCTTTACATCTAGCACCCATGGCTTTTGGTCCCCGCTGAATGGACACAGCTGCCCACCTGCTAGTACATGAGCTCCACCAGCCTCTACCCTGGCCTGCTGGGAATCCCATGGCCCAGAGTACAGTTGGAGGGGCTCAGGTTGACACAGAGAATGACAAAGAAAAGCCAGTCTGCCATCTCCTGGTGGCCATCTCCGGCTACCCTCAGCTCCACCCTCTACACGTCAGGGGCCTCCCCTTAGGGCCACAGCCAGTACGGGTCTCCCTGTCTCTACAGAGGGGATGTACAGAGGAGGCTTGGTGGGAACTCCTTCCCATCCCAACCTCTAGACGACAGCATGGGCCACACCCTTCTTCCTAGAGTCTGTTCTGAGGGTGCAGACATTTCCTCACCATCGACCCCAGAGATATCACTATTTATGGTGAGTCCCTTGGATCTATTTACTTGAAACACTGTGGGTGGCCCTGCCCCTGCTGGATCCCAACTCCCACTGGTGGGGTTCTGTCTCAGGTGACTCCTATCCCAGGGGAGCATCTACCCCAGGTCCAGGTTACCACCATCACGGTCTCTGGCTCTGATTTCCTGTGACTGACGCCTCAGCCTCCTGCCTCTTCGCCCTGATTCCACCTGGAAGCCAGTCCACTCGGACAGGGGAATCAGTACAGGGCTTGAAGAGGCTGGACCTGGTGGTCATCTTGGAAGACCATGGAAGGTCTGGAATGCTGCCAGTGGAGTGCTGGATCTAACCTTTGTTCACTTTCCCCAAAGACAACGTTTCTCCCAGCAACCAAAACCATTGTGTGCCCTTGGCAGGACTTCAGTCCCATGTGGTTACTGAGGACTGGCTGATCCCCAGCTGTCTGCAGCGCCAAGAACCAACCTGACTTTAGAAGTCTGTAGCCTCCTGGCCCCATCCTCCTGTTCCCTGTGTATCCCTGACAGAGCCAGAGGGCCATAGATACAAAAGGCATCCAAGGACACCACCAACCTGCCCTCAACATCTGTGCCCCACACTTGAAAGGGACAGTGACAAGGGTGGCCAAGGATGGCATGTGCATGCCAGTGCCCTGAACCGAGCACAGTGGACAGAGGAGCCAGGTCCCGCCGGGCTTGGAAGAAACACTGGGTAGTGACTTCTAGGGAAGGGTGTTTTACACAGCTTTTCACAGCCTAAGTCGGGTCAGCACACTTTGCTAGTTAGTCGCTTCCGGCCCGCCCAGACGCCTCTGCCTCACAGGTAGGACTGTCCTAGCTCTTTGCGTAACATGGACTTCCACAGTGAATGGCACCAGGGATCATTCTGAGGAGTGACACTGTCTTAGTCACTGTTCTATTGTGGTGAACCGACAAGAAAGCATCTCATTGAGGGTTGGCTTACAGTTTCAGAGTCCATTATCATCATGGTGGGGAGCATGTAGCTGAGAGCCACATAATGATCTGTACACACATGTATGCACACTCACACCCCCACATAATACACGCATACACATGCACACACACATGCAAATGCACATACATGTGTATACACATACACATACACACACACACACACACACACACACACACACACACACACACACACACACACACGCAGCCTGGCATGGGCTTCTGAAAACTCAAAAGTCCACCAGTGACACACTTCCTCCAACAAGGCCACACCTAATCCTTCTAATCCTTTCAAAGAGGTCCACTCCCTGGTCTAAGCATTCAAATATAAGATGAGCTCATGGGGACTGTTCTTATTTAAACCACTATAGACACTGAGAAGCAGAGGCAACCTTCCAAGACAAGGGGCCACAGGCCCATTTGTAGACTGTACCCCGACTCTCTGAGACAGACAGATGCACCCCAGTCATCCCATCAGCTCAAGTCAGTCAGCTTAACCTCCGAGTACACTGGGCTGACCCAAATGCCAGGTGCTACAGCAGAGCGGGGTAGGGAAGGGCTCCACTCCTGCCTCTGCAGGCCTGAAGCACCTCGGAGGGGAGGAGTCAGGTGCTCAGGGAAGGTGACAGGAGGTCCCTGCACTGCCTGGTGACCTGACAGACTTCTCTAAGTTTCACTTTCCCAACTCAGTGTGAGCTCGAGGGACTGCCTGTGCCAGAGGAGGGCAGCAGCTGTGCCTCGGGCCTGTGCAAGCCTCGTGGCTGGGTTTCCACCTTTCTCTGACTCACGCTGTGCCTGACAGATCTGAAAGCAAGGTCTTTGCTCTGGTCTGCGAGATGCCTGGCAGGCCTTGGTCCCCATGGTCTGGAGAGCCGAGTAGCAATTGGCAGAACAGCTCAGTGTGATCTTGCTTATGCCTTGGCGGTAAACTGGGCTGCACCTGATCCTACTTACCCTCTTAGCCTACATGTGCTGGCTGAGCCTGAGTCCTACCTTGAGATGCAAGCTTGGCTAGAATTTCTATCTCTGGGCTGTGGTTGACAGAAGCCTGGCAAAGCAGCAGCATTCAAGTTCTGGGGTGAGTGTGCACACGACACGAATGCACACCCAAACAGAAAAGTAGGGGCGAAACCCCAACTCCTGGGCTAGCTCCTGGCAGCATTCTGGCAGACACAGAACTAACGGATGTAGGTTTCCATGCAGCAGGGAACCTTCAGGGCCTGGGGGACTCAGCTGCCTTCCTGTCCCCAGCACATGCACCACACCATCTGCTCTTTCAAGCCCTGCCACTCCCCAAGGACAGTGTCACCAGCTTCTGCTGTGGGGCAGGGGCACACATGAAGAATAGGAAAGCAGCTCCGATGTCATGGATTACTCTGAACCTACCACTCAGGCCCTCTGCTTGGTTGGAAAAGGGGTATTTCCTTGAGGGTCATCCCCACAGACCCCACTGTACTGACACCTCGAGACTCCTCCCTGCACACCATCATGCGGATGCGTGTTACACACGTGCTACTGATCATCCGACGGATCACATGCTGCAGGCTACCATTCAACACAGAGCAGGGTGCTGGGTACCAGCAAGGGAGGCAGGAGGTGGGAGAAGCTCTGTCCTGCCCCTTGTCACCAATCCTACCACCCAAATCTCACTTGAGCCCTCTGTGCCACACGGCCACCATCTCCAGGCAGTGTAAGCTCAGGCCTTGTGCATCCTGTCACTCGCTCCCTGGGCGTCCACCTGCCGTGGTGAAGTGGGAAAGAGGAAGGAGATGCCTGCGACCCTACAATTAAAGCTGTGGTTGTTTATCACAGCGGAGCTCTGCCTGCCAACGCCAGCCGCCATCGCATCTCCGGCTGCCGGCTCCCCCCGAGTGTTTATTTAAGCCAACACATTGCTCCGCTAATTGGATAACATTCTATGTGAAAATAGGCCTTTTAAAACAACAGTGTCGGTGGCTAAAACAGCTGCAACCACAAAAGTATAAAGAAGCGTGCATGGCTCGGGAGGGAGAACTGAAGGCACCTTGTGTGGGGAACAATAAATATTCTGGTTTCCCGGTGTCTGCTTCTTCCCGGTGGTCCTTTCCCCCTTCCTTCAGGGCCAGCCTGGGCTAGGTAGGGAGACGAAGGTGGGGGCTGAATGGAAACCCAGTGCCTATTGGAGACTTCCTAGTCAATGGAGGACAAATCCACCTGCCTAGGACTCCCCACTGCCGTCCAGGTGAGAGAGTGGCATTGGGTGCTGGGGTGTGCTGGAGGGTGCTCGGCAGTGAAGAAGGCAGCTGCTTTTTGGGGAGGCTCAGAGGGGCTGCTCCCCAGAACTGTCTTGACGGGACTTTGGCCTCTGTGTGTGTCTCTACCCAGGGAGCCCTTTTCTGGGGGTAAGGTGCTACAGCTGGATAGCGGGAATGGGTATGAGGGGCAGGTTTCGTTAGAGGAAGGTCATCACTTTGGTAAACCAATGCCCAACGGGAGGGAGAAGCCGGGCTGTATAATGTTGAGCCAAGTCTTTGAGCCATTTCTCCATCAGCACCCAGGGGACACTCAAAAGAAGTCCACAGGGTTGATCAATTCAGATACCTCCAGAGGAGGTACAGCAGTGGTGACAGGACGGGGGATGGCACGCAGGCAGGGCAGCTCAGACGACCTCATAGGTAGGCAGGATGTGTGCTAGCCTGACTCCTGGCTACATCAGTCTCCTATCTGACTGACCCTGGCTTCTCTCTTCTGAGTAGTGATAGGCTCCCTGAGAACTGTGAGGTTGGGATAACACAGGCACCTTCAGCAGCACTGATATTTGCTGCCGAGAATACCAGGGAGGGTTCACGTGCTTGTCTAACCATCTCCCGTGGGCAGGCAGGGCTCTGGGGCTGTGCAGATGGGCAAGGTCAGGAGAGGGAGGTTTTGTGCTCACCTCCACTAATCGTGGTGAACTGGGACAGGCAGTGTGCCTACAGTAGACACATCACTTGTGCGGTGCTGCTCTCAGGAGGCCCTGCCTATCATTGTTGAGAACCTGTGGCCAACACCAAGTCTCCTGCTGGCTTTGCTCCCCATGTTGTTATGCATGTGACTCAGAAGGGGTCTGATGGGTCAGGGTCCCTGAGAATGTGTGAGGTACAGGGTGAGGCCGCTCATTCCAGGATGGGGAGTGAGCACTTGTTCTGGGTTAGTGGGCCTATGTGAGAGGCTATATCATGACTCTTATACCACTGGGCCAGGCCAAGAGCCCGATACTAGGAGCAGGGTGGGGTGAAGTAGGGGCTGGTTGCTGGCACCTCTGGGCAGACATAAGTCTCTCTGAGCCTCTGGCCTCACAGTCTTCCACTGAGCAAGCAACCTCCTGCCTCAGCCCCAGGACATACATGTAGCTTCCTAACCTACAAGGTTGCAAGCACCCAATGACTGGCTGCTCTCTACATGGACCAGGGCCAAGATGGGAGAAGGTGCCCAAGAGGACCAGAGACCGTCGAGGGACCAGGGTGTTTCTAAAGGGGCTTCTCTTCTCTAAAACATCAAGTGCAAAAAGGAGGCTCAGGAGACTACGAGGGCCCTTTCCAGCTTGGTTGGGCTCCACTCTTTCTCCACAGCAGGGTAACCCCAAGCCCCAAGCTATAGCTAGAGAATGACTCCTTGTTCAGAGTGTGACCACACTGTGTGCAGGGCGCAAGGATATGTGGCAGGTGAAAAGAACTCATACTGCCACTCTGGACACAACCCGGCTCTGCAGACAGATCCAGGGGAGTGGAGGAGACAGACGGAGCTGCCCCAAGAAACAGCAAGAGCAAGAGATCATTGTGGAGATGGATCGCAGCTCACTCCCACTTCTGTCAAGATGAGCTTACTGGCACAGTGGGCAAAAAGGGCATGAGTCCTGGCAGGGGGGCAAGGAAGGGAGGGCAGGGCAGGGTACTGCAGCAGGGATGGAGAGCCCTGAAATAGCACCTGGGAGCCGAGGGCACAGCCGGTCTCCAGGGCTGTGGGCAGAGCCCTCTCTGTCCTCAGCTGCCCTTCTCTTCCAGGAGCCAAGAGCAGAAAGGGATGGATGGAGGGAAACGTCGCCACCTCTGTCAGTCACTGCTGAGGGGCTGACTTGGAATTAGGAAGAGCATGGCCTCTGGCCTGAGGACTGTACTGTAATGCACAAGTGAACCCACAGTCTGTCCCTCCAGCTGCCCTGGGAGGCCTGAGAGGCACTGGGAGGGGTAAGTCACTTTTCCAAGGTTTCCCCAAGGGGAAAAAGCCACGCTGGCTTCGTAGATGGTGAGCAGACCTTTTTTAGGGGCAGAGTTAGGTTCTACGTCTCCCAGGGCAGCCTTGTCTGGAGGTCTGGATAGGAAACTGTCAGTGGTGGCCCCACTACCCCCACCCTCCCTGTCCCATCTGGGAAGCCCAGAGCTCAGGACACAGTGTCTTGGACTGCCGCTCTGCTGACAGGATGTCACAGGTGTGGCTCACAGGGTCCCTGGGTTATGGCAATGAAGGGAGCATCTGCCATGTGCCAGGGAGCTGGCCTCATAGGATCGTCTGTCACAAAGCAGGAATGGGGGGGGGCACCACTGTTATCCCATTTCACAGATAAGAAAACTGAGGTACAGGGCAAGGCTAGGAGAGGCCTAGCTACCTTCAGTGACAACGTTTCTCTGGCTGCCAAGGCTTAGTGTTTGCAGTACGTTGTCCCTTCTGCCACTGAGAGGTGACAATGGAAGGGCTGCCAGCCGATGAGAGAGAATAAATGTCTAGGCAATGCAGCAGGCACTTCAAGTGGGGGCAGGAAGGTATAGGTGGCTGCCATGTCCTGAGGGCTAGTGCCCTATGCCTGTGGATGCCGAGGCTGTCCCTTCTGCCCCATGGCAATAGTTCTGGACACTGCTTTTCAGGGAGGAAAGCAGGGGGTACAGGACAGCCCACCAGCCCTACCCTGCCCAACCTGGCCTTAGGTGCTTGGTGTGATGAGAATGGTTTCTAGACTCAGCTGGTGGGGTCTCAACACAGGCAGAATGACAGTGTGGCTATGCTGTCCTGGGCCTGACGTCAGAGAAGTGGCCTTGCTTCAAGGCCCAAGGGGAAGGGGTGTGGGAGCGTGTTATGGGAGTATGGCATGATGGCTCAGTTGGTAGGGGTGCTTGCCTGGTGACCTGGGTTTAACTCCCAGCACCTCATGTGTAGGAGAGATTCTCTCCATTTGCACGTGCATGCACACACTCACGCACACAGAAAAAACACACATACACAATAAGTAAGCAAAAAAATACCCCCCCCAAACGCTGTTCTGCTCTCTGCATAGCTTGAGAAGTATCTGCACATGCGCACGTGTGCTGCAGGCGTGGCCCTTGGTGTCACCAGCAGAGAGTGGAGGGGTGAAGAGGAGGGAGCCAGACCCCAGCCTGTGTACTGTTTTCTGGGCGCGCTTCCCACTCCTGCCCAGGATGTTCCAAACGGCACTGTCTATAAAGCCCAGCTCCACCCATCCACCCAGACTGGGGTCTTTTCCCTGTTACAGAGCAGCCTGAGAACTAGGTCGACCTCAGCCCCTGCACTATGGATGACGGACACGTGTGCACACACCAGCACGTACCACCTGGCCCTCCAGACCCTGTGCCCAGTGCTCTGCCTCCAAGGAGACTGGGTAAATCAGTAGCGTCAGGGAGAGAGTGGAAGGCACGAGGCAGCCACACTCTTGCACAGAGTGGCTTCTCTGGGGACAGCGCTCACCTTCGCATCCTGCTTGGTGACGAAGTCCACAAAGCCGAAACCCCGGTGGGCGCCTGTCCCTGTCACCTTCTTTGGCAGGCGCACTGTCTTCAGTTCCCCGAAGGTGCTAGAGACAAAAAGGCAGACATCAGAGAGTGAGCGCTGGGGGCCCCAAGGGCTTCGAGGGACACCAAGGGCTCTGGACCCCGTGGGTTAGCAGAGATTGCTGGCTGCGGGAATACCCACCGCCCGGCTCATTCACGTGCCTTCCCGCTCCCCCACACCCAGCCCTCTCTCTTCTGCAGGCGTGGCTTTCTTCTCCCTGCTGGCCACCACTCGAGAGAGGGAGGGCACCATCAGGCTGGAGGTGCTGATGGGAAATTTTTGGTGTCTCTCCTGCCACCTGGGGGCCACCTGGACACTTGTCCTTTCCCCATGGGGATGGGTCTTGCATAGGCTGTGCCAGGCCAGGAATTTCCCCAGTCAGGGCAAGGGGCTGACTGTGGGAGTCAAGGCTCTTGGGTGCACGGTCAGCAGGATCCCCTGACCTTTCCCAGGCAAGCCTCCATATCCAGGGCCAGGCACGTGCCAAGCCTAAGCTGACTGACTCCAACCCATGCAATCTTCGCTGTTAACCTAGAACCTGGGCTCTAGAGATGCCTTGGTGCTCAGGGATCTGAAGACATACAACTTCTGAGCTGCATGTCCTCCACAGCTTCTTTTGATACTTGCTACACCAGTCAGGCAGAGTTCTGGGGTAGAAAACCTGACCAGGGAACTGTGGCCTGGACCACCTTTGGGGTCAACCATCTCCTCTCTACTGAGTTAACCTTTGAAAGACTGTAGGACAAAGGAAATGAGCTTCCTCAGGGTCCCTTGGCTGCGTGCCTCCACCCCAATCCCTTTGTAATGTCCATTTATCAAATATGTATGCGTGCACTGCCACTGATAAATATTCAATGCACTCTGCACCTGGAGAGAGGTCTTATTTTTATTTGAAAATTTACACTCTCTGGTGGCCACGGGGTCCACACATCCATACACGGTAGTTTGGGATGCTTCAGGCCAAGGACCGATTGGGTAAAGAACACAGTGCAGGCCGTAAGCGCTCGCAAAACGATGTAAGTTAAATCTGGGGCGTTAACCTGCAGCCCTGCCAGCATGAGCCGGCATCCGCTGGCCCCATTTCTGAAGGCAGGGCTGTGTGTAAACGCAGCATTATGAAGCCTAAAAATGAATCGGCACGTCCAACTCTCCCTGTCAGCTCCCCCATCCCCACGCCTGTGCAGGCCTCGGGGAATGGAGCTGGCGACAAGGCTAGCCTCCCCAGGATGGGAAGGAAAGAGGCAGAGGGGAGCCTGGCCAGATTCTTTGCTGAGAGGGAGCTCTTAGCTGATTTGGAGGGGGGTCGGAGTCTGAGCAGGTCAGATGAGAAGCCTGGAGAGCTGCCAGTCAGCCAGCAAAACCCTGCTTTATTCTGCCACCTAAAGGCCTGCACGTCCCACGACACATGGCCTTGGGTCCCTCTACCCAGTCTCCATGCGTGGGTGGTGCTGACTGGAACAGGGAAAGCTGGGGATGGCTGAGGCTGGCTCCCAGGCTGGTCCACAGAAATGGCTCATTGGTCACTGGTTCTCTAGGTCTGCCGTGAGGACATTGAGAGCCCAGGTCTTAGGGCTTGACATCTAATGTAGGAGGGTGCCAACACCCACTGCTCTCCAGCTCTCCAGCCCCACTCCCCTTACCTCCAGTATACCCGTCACAATGCCACTGCCCACAGTGAACCACCCAGAACCACCCAGTCCGTGTGTGCGCGTGCGCGCACAGGATACTTCTAGTGAAAGAAACCCCACTCATCTTGCTTGTGCTGTGCCTGCAGTCTGGAGCCCAATGTCTGCCCTGCACAGGTTCTGCCAGAGCCACTTCCAGACCAAAAGCAGGAGACAGCAGAAGAGGTGGGGACTAGGAAGAGGGGCTATGGAGCCCACTATCCAAGTCTTTCCACCCTGCTTTACAAACGAGCCATCCAGGGGAAGCAGCCCTATTCTGGGTGGGAAGCAGCAGGGGGTGATGTCCCCTGCTCGGCCGCAGGATGGTTGGTTCAAGCCCTGTTCCCCATTTAGACAGGCCAGAAGTGGGACTTCTTCCTTCCCCAAATGTGGCTAAATCCAGGGTGAAGTAGGAGCCTGTGTGTCTGTGTGTATGCATGTGTGTCTGTGTGTGGTATGTGGTGTGTGTGTGTGTGTGTGTGTTGGTAGCTGGTCCTAGTGACCCATGCAGGATCGTGGGGGCAAGGAAGAGGACCATGTGCACCTTCTTTCTGCCTGGCTGTGCTGGGGTAGGGGGATAGGGAAGGGAGACAGAGAGAGGGAGAGGAGGGCAGGGTGGGGACAGCTGTTGAGGTTAATACCTCCCCTCCACAGCGTGCCGTGAGCTGTGTATGCTCGGTGCATGGTAAGCAGCCGAGGGGCCGGAGGAAGCGAGGAAAATAATTAAAAGGTGGAGAAAGAAGCTGGTGAGGAGGTGGAAGGAAGGGGCTGGGCTGCTGTGGTCTGCAGACGTGCATCTCAGAGTGTGGTGGCGGGAGCCAGGACAGTCTGGAGCCACCATGGAACTGGGGTGGGGAAGGGAGCTGGGGGGCTCTTGGGGGCAGAGTCCACGACCTAGACTTAGGGCTTCTAGACGGACTGGCCAAGGAACTCGTGCCTAAAGACCCCAGGAGCTTCAGGGAAGTGATCCCGGCAAAGAGCCAGGCTGAGGAGCAGCTGAGAGTTAGAGTCAGAGCTTAGGAAGAACTTCCCGGTATGTGAGGACACTTCTAGAAATGTAGCGTGGCAGCTTCGGAACACTGTCATTGTCCATTGCTACTACTGTCACCTCAGCTACAAAGGAGGCCCCCCCGCCCTGCCCCCGGCTCTGAGATCTACCACCCCCCGGCTCTGAGATCTACCACCCCCAGATGTAACAGAGCTCACTGGGGTCAACACTGTCACCACCTCTGGCTGACAGATGAGAAAACGAAGGGGCAAAGGGCAAAGCTGACAGACTCGGGTCTGAGGGGAGCTCCTGCCCTGGGTGCTCAGGTACAGGGCTGGCCAGAGACTGGCCCTGGGTGCTTGTACAATGCAGGGTCGTGGGAAGCCAACACCGAGGATGGCGGAGAAACAGCCAAAGAGAATTAAGGAGGAATAGAGAAGGGTGGGGGAGGGAAGAAAAAAAAATCAATGAAGTACCTTTCGTTCCAAGGAGATAAGAGACATATAAATACCAGCCATTATGAAGGTTCTTATCTGCTGGTCTGGTCTGTGAGGCCTGTTTTAAAAAGAGGTCTTTGAAGGGACTTCCATGTGAACCCTGTCTCCTGGGAGCCAAGGCCACGGTCAGTGGGGAGAGGTTGGACGGGGCCACCAGGGGCCTGGGAGGGAGGAGGAAACGTGGCACCTAGGGATTCATCCCCAGCCCAGTAGGCCGGGGGACGGAGCTGCACACGCTCCCCACTGTGTAGATAATAGAAACCACAAAATAGCAATTACTGTATCAGAAGCTGTGAATAAAGAGGCCAGAGCGGGCTTTTAAACACAGCCCTCCTCCCCTCCCCCACCTGCTCACACTTCCCTAACAAACTCACACCTCACTTTTCCAATTATTTCATTCACCCTGGGTTCACCAATTACGCTCCCGCACCACGGCCCCGCCTCCTCTGCCGGGCTGCTACCACCAGGATTGGTGGCAGGTCGCTGTGTTTTCAATGACAACTTGAGTTTGCCATGGGTGGTTCTGATTTCTTCAGGTGTGTGGGGTGGGATGAGGTACCTATGACATGGGCCAGTCGTATCTAGTTCGAGGTGTGTTTGTGTACACAGGCCGAGGTGGGTGTCCTCTCCCTGTGGTCCCCTCCCCATACAGGCAGCATTCCTAGCCCAGACTCAATCCCGGCCAAGGAGATGGGCTTAGGGGAAGGAAGGGGGGGAGAAGGGGGAGAAGGCCCTGAACAGCTGAAGTGAGCGGTATAACCTCCCTGGAGCCAGAGCCAGGCCCTGGCCATGAGCGTAGGCTGGGAGGGGGGGCCCGTGTGCACCCCACCAAGGGCTGGATGTAGTGTACACTGGTTCCAACTGTTGAAGTCCTCACTGCTACTTGGAGCTCAGAGTTCCCAAGTTCATGTGGGAAATCCATTCTCAGGTCCTTTCCCCAACTGCGCTCAAGGCATTATGACAGGGTAAACTGCAGGATCTTCTTGTGGTGAAAAAAATCCTTCAAATGTGCCCCCAGCTCGAACTATCATGACTACACACACACACACTTACACACACTTGGTGTGGCGCTGTGGCTAACGATGTCCATGGCTCAACCTGCCTACTACCAAGTAGCCAGAAGCCGGTGGAGCCATGCCCTGCGGGGAGAAGGGGCCATTCTTTCTCACTCAACAAACAAGGGCTCGATGCCCAAGAGGTCTGATCGTTGCTACTTGCTCCCACGATGCCACCCTAAGGGAGGGTACAGATAATTCGAGGATGTGCAAACCATTCCCATCATGGCCCATGTGAGGCTGGCAGCTGCTCTGATAGCTTCCCTGTCCCTCACAGTCCTTGTGTGGCTGAAAGTCTCACTGGGCAGCCAGGGAGCCGAGCAGTAGGCCTGGCTTATGGGCAAAGGAGGGCATCCAAACAGCCCACTTTTGCTGGAATGCAGGAAAGTCTCCAGGATGATGTGTCCAGTCTACGGAATCTGGTCTTGAGTGAGGCAAATAAGCTGAAGGCCACACCCACCCCACAGCAGATTCGACAACCACAGATTCGAGGTCTCAGACTCACGCTCTCAATGCTGAGGGACCTTTATTTTTCTTGTCCAATCAGCTCATTCCCTGTCCCTTCTCACCTGTTAAGGAACCACAGTGGCTTTCCCTTTGAATGTGCACCAACCCCAGGGCCTTAGCACCAGCTGGTCCTATTACTTAAAGCCCCTGACCCAGGTGTCTCCTCATTCAACTCCCCCTCTCCGTCATCTTCACAGTTCAAAATCTGCCCCTGTCCCTGGTGCCCCCTCTGCCCTAAGCCACTATGAATTCCATCTGAATAGCTTATCTGTCTTCCCTTCCTCAGCTAGAGACAGAAAGCAGACTCTTGCCGCGGCGGGGTCCCGTCACTCAGCTGAGTCCAGTGAGCTGTGAGGAGCACTGAGGAACACCCCCACCTCTCTCCAGGTGCTGAGTCAGCACTGTGTGTTCTGAGTGCTGAGTCAACCCACCCACTTCCCACTCAGGCAGTCACACATTCGGGCAGAACATTTGGTTTCTTTCAGATGCTGCTCTTAATGTAAGGTGACCCATGAGCCCTCTACTCTCTGAGTCTGGTGTCACAGCAGGAGAGAGGGGCCTGTCCCATACTTGTTGATGAAACTGTCCCCACACAATGACCTTCTCAACTACTTCCTGCTTAGCAGGAAAGAGGTGGTCCCTCCCACGATGACCTGGGCGAGGTGTGACACCTCAGTGGGATGCGTCCACTCCCACAGCCAGACAACCAGATGTGGGCAAGCTGTGTGCATGTGAATGGCAGTACTGGGCCTGCTCTGCAGAAGTGATAGCCCAGGGTTGGTTAATGGAGTCTCTGCCTCTTTGTCCTTGCTGGCTCTTTAAGAGTGCCTTTTACACGGAGCCCTTCCAATTACTCGGCGCTTTGGCCTGGTGAGAGGCGGTGTAAAAGGTTACCTAGTCGCCATCAGCCAACACTCCCTTTCATTTTTGTCTCTTGAAGGCTGAAAAATGGCCTGGCTTGCGAGCAAGCGAGAGGAGCGGAGGGCAGCGTTTAACGTCTCTCAATAGCCTTTCACGGGGCCCTTGCCGGGCAGGCTCGGCCTCTGCGTTTTCTAGATGAGAGATCGAGGGCTGAGTGGTTAAATGGAGTCTCTGAATCTAAGCTGGGGCTGAGTTCCAGGTGAGCTTAGAAGTCCAGGAGGGGATGC
This sequence comes from Mus pahari, assembly GCF_900095145.1. Lineage (NCBI taxonomy): Eukaryota > Metazoa > Chordata > Mammalia > Rodentia > Muridae > Mus > Mus pahari. The sequence goes on along the minus strand of NC_034612.1, from coordinate 10,038,022 downwards.
TGGAAGGCAGCCCTGGCCTGACAGCCTCCATGAGTGACTGTGGGCAGAGCGGGTCGAGTTTACTAGGAGTCCTGACTGAGGAACAGCCGGTGGCCCAGTGCTCCACCTCCACCAGGTCACTCACTGAACAGGCAGCCCCCAAGTTCCCCGAGAGACTGACAGAGATGTGGGTCCCTCACCACCTTTCTGACCCAGCCATGAGGGATGGCACAAAGCTGCTGAAAGACTGGAAGCTTGTGAATGTCAAAGGCTGCTTCAGGATAGGGAAGGTCCACTTGGCCTAGCCGTGGCCTCCAGGTGGGCATGCTTCCCTCTGGGAAAAGGAGGCTAGTGGTCCAGAACCAGAGATTAAACTGATGTCAATAAAGCAAGACCAGGTATCAACAGATACCTTGGACATCAGCGCTGCCTCCAAGTTGGAATTCCAAGAATCCTGAAGGGCTGGCCCACTTTGAGGACAGTGGTTCTCGCCCCTATCCATCACCTGGTCCTTACAGCAGTTCATGTTCAGATGAGAAGGATTCTTGGCAACTCTAAGCTTCGCCAGGTCACATAGGGTCTGCCTCAGTCACAGACCCACCTGGAGCCTATCTACGCACTGAGCACTGAGTTGCCCTCATCCGCCTTTGGGCTTCAGAGCTAATTGTGATGTTCTGGGGGGCTACAGAGCCCTTGGATTCCAGCCCTGTGGGTCTCACATGCACCTGGCAAGTACCTCCCTGCGCCCTCTGAGCAGGCTGAGCTCTGCTGGGACGCCTGCCAGGCACTGGGGATTTTTGTGGTTGCTCTCTTGAGCAAAGAGGACTTCAGCTTTGAACCCGGAACCCAATTAAAAGCTGGTATGGAGGGATGGTTCTGCAACCCTAGCCCTGTGGAGGAGGAGAACAACAGATCCCTAGACTCACTGACCAGCCCCCTCAGAGGGCCCCATGTAAAAATGAGAGACTGTATCTTAAAAAACTAAGGTGGGGAGTGACTGAGGCAGACTCTGGAGGTCAACCTGACCACTACATTCATGTACATGCTAGAAACATGGAAAGGATGCTGTAACCCCTACATAGAAATGGGCTCGCTTCCTCGGACTGCACCAACAGCTAGGTTTTGAGCCACAGAGGAGGTGGAGTGCGCTCTGAGTGCTGCCCTGCACATTCCTTGGAGGCACGGAGAGGCAGGATATGAAGCCTTCTAAAATGCACAAGGCTATGGGGTGGGGAGGCAGGGCTCCCATGGTGGCCCTGCATGGACTCACTTGCTGTGTACCCTTCCTTTTAAACCAGTACTGTTTGAAGCTGTCCTGCAGGGACCAAGTCACTGTTCTGTGTAAAAGGTAAAGTCAGGCGCCTCTGTGTCTAATCAGCCTGTGGCCAGTGTCTTGGTGCAGGCCGTGCCTTTAATACAGGGACACAGAGGGGACGTCTGGAGGGCAAACGGATGCGGCTTCTCAAATTCATGTAGCCAAAAGCCCTGTTCCGTTTTCTCTTCACCCAGATTAAAGAACCTCAAGGACATGGTAGCACACCCCTACAATCCCAGAGACTCGGGAAGCTGAACCAGGAGGAGAACTCCCAGTTCCAGGCTAGCCTGGGCTACAGGCTAGATCAAGGCTAGCCTGAGCTACTGAGTGAGTCTAAGGCCAGCTGGCATAACATGGTGAGGAAGTGGTAAGAAGGCTGGGCACACAGCGCCTGAACACCTGAGCATGTGTGAAGCTGCGGGTTCCAATCACTGGTACTCTGGGCATCTCTCAGGGCACAGGTGCTATAGACACGGGATGCTGGGGTAGGCACAAGAGGGATGAGACTGGGGAAGACTGGTCCTAGTACTCAGGTGACAACTCTGGTGTCCCTCTGCAGAGGGTCATGTCCTAGCCCGGCACCTGACATCATATTTCTGAGGCTCAGTTCATCTCCATGAAGAACTGAGCACTGAGGACTGTGGCTACGGCTCCCAACACCCAGTGAAGTGTCTGCGCTGGCACCAAGTGAGGATCTCTGGGAACCAGGAGCGCCCGCCCAGCAGGGCCGAGGCAGCAGATGGCGCTTAGTCACTCATGACACTCTGACACAGGCAGGTCTGCATCTTGGCGTGGGTCCCACCAATGTTAAGACACTGTGAACAAGTCACCATGACGGTGGCCCAGCACCTCTGCTTTCCCTGAGCCACACGAGCCCATCCGGACCCCAGGTCCCTCTTCTAGTGAGAGGGACGGGAAGGAGCCCTCGCTAGCCCAGGGTGTACATTCAGTCAGTCCTGCCCTCCACCCGGTGCAGTAATGGAACACACGGGCCCTCTCCCCCTCTGGTCTTCAACTGCCTGGAGAACGGCTAATCCCATTACGAGAAAATAAAGTGGATAATTTAGGTTAATGAAATCGTTACAAGCATGCAGCGGCCAGAGGTGGACGCCCAGAGCCAGTTCAACACCCTCTGTTGTCATTATCCACAAGACAGGAAGGGACAGAAAGGGAAGGCAGACGTTTAAAGAGACAGTGAGAAAAAAAAGAGGAAGAGGAGAAGAGATGAAGATGAAGAGGAGACCAGACCTTCCTCTCCGCCTGAAACCGGAAGGGTTTGCTTTTCATTTGTTTTGTTTTGTTTTGACTGTTATTTCTACCCCAACTCGAGAGACCTCAGAGATCCAGGCATTCCAGACGTGTGTATGGCTGTATGGGACCTGCTCTATCCTCTCCCACCTGGCTCCATTAGAATGACTCCGAGGATGAACGAGTTTGCTGAGTTCAGACTAAAATGTCTCAGCGTTTCTGTTAGGAGCAGGCTCTGGGAGCCAGGGTAGGGCGTGGGAAGAAGGGCTCATGAGGTGGGCAGGGGCTGGGACTCACAGGTGAAGCTAGGGCACCAAGCCGGAAAAGACTCTTCCCGCTGGTCCATGGCTGCTCAGGCCTGCTCCCCAGAACACAGGCACAGCCCCACCTGCTCACACCTGCTCAGAGCAGGTCACAGTGGGCTGTGGCTGGTCACCCCACCGGGCAGCCGGACTTCCATCAAACTTCTATCACCCCACCTGAGTGCCTGGACTTGTATCAGTCCCACCCCCCTTCCTCCCAGTCCTTCTCACACACAAACGGCTCTGCCATGCCCTGTCAGTCACTTTGGGGATGCACTCCTACACTCAAAACATAATGGCAGTTGCACATCGTCGGCAACCACGCCGGCATGAAGCTGCTTCATAGATGTTCTCCAGAACTACTGACTGTCTATCCTAAATCCAAGTTAGGGGCAAAGAGCCTTCCGGCAACTGGGTCCTGACCAGGGACGGTGACCAGGAGGATAGGAAGGGGAAGGAGGAAGGCAGGTCTTCCTGGGCAGCGGAAGATGCCCCACTGAGAATGCTAGACAGCCAGATCACTTCCACCACCACCACCTGGCAGTGAAGGAGGAGCCGAGGCATGGCCGAGGTGTGGCTACTGGGTGCTGCCTTCTCTGCAAGGGTAGAGCGATGTACCCCGAGGCTCAGAAAGGTCTCTATGGCCTCCTGACATTGACTATAGGAAAAGAATTCCCCAAACCCCATGCTGCAGGGAAGCAGAACCTTCACGGAACACAATGACGCCGAGTCAGGCCAAGAAAGACAGTAGAAAGGGCAGAGGGAAGGACGCCATGTGCTGTCACTGTGGCCTGACTCCCACAGCTGCACAGGGTGGCAGCCTTCCTTCATCTAGCACCCAGAGTCTCTAGACAGAGGGGACCCTCCCTTCCCTCCTTCCTTTTCCCAGGGCGGCTGACAAGGGCTCAGGGTTAGCAGGGGCAGATTCCAAAAGGCTTTAGGAAGTGACAGCTGGCAGCCACTGTTACGGTGGGGTGCACACACATTTTCTATAAAGGTCGGATCATAACTGGCTATGGTGTTGTGACTACTCGGCTCTTCCTGTACCTGGAAAGCAGCCAGTGGACAGACGTGGCTGGCTGTTGATAAAACTTTATTAAAACACTGGAAAAAACATGGCAGTGAGCGGTTATGTTGTTCAGAGGTGGTGGCTGCACTGGACTGTATAACCTGGGTATTCCAGGGATGTGCAGGGAGGGAACAGGATGGACAGAGTACAAGACAGTCTCTCCTGAAGGCTGAGACTGAGGAAACCTCCTCCTGAGCCTTGAGTGACAAGCTGAACTGGGCATGCCTGCAGGAGTGCTGGCCCCTGCTGGCCCCTGGCCAGACAGCTTACCATTCACGTGGAGACTTTCTGAGCAAACACAGGACCGACCTTTAACCCTGATCACTAGGCAGCCAAGGGAGCAGAGTACAGGGTAGGCTATGACCTCGGGGTGGCCTCAGAGCATATGCAAGGGGCTGGCATCTGTTGGTCCCCCAGCTCAGTTCTCTTCCTCCATGTTCTGACTGCACTCCAGGAAGGCTCTCTGCTATTCACTGACGCTGTGTCTCCCTGGATGCTGACGGCTGGACAGACCCAGTGGCACCTGGCACCTTCTGTAGAAAGCATATGCTGACTGCTGGTGAGCCACACGCTAGCATATGCTTGGCTTTCCCCGGCTTCTCTGTTTTGTGTGTCTCCCTCACCCTACTGTGACCAGGGTGATCTGGGGCAGCCACGGTGACCCTGCCTGAGGTCTTGCTGTGAAGTCTCTGACTTCCTAATCTGCCTCACCGAGTGGCCTGCCCCCAACGCTAGACACGGTTGCTACATTGTGCTCTTGATCAGCCCCTGAGTATCTAGTTGGGGCCACCACATCCTGGGGAACTCCCAGGCAAAGGAGGAAGTGGAAGAAGGGAGTAAACTGCTCTGGAGGACAGCCCCGAGGGGCTCTGGGCTCCTGGACACTTCTGACACTGACACTAGCAGAAATGCTCCAGAACTCACCCCATGACACTGCAAGGCTCCAAAACCCCACCCCACCCCATGTCACTGCAAAGCTTCAGACCCCTACCCCACATCACTGGAAGGTTCTAGAACCCCACCCCATGTCACTGCAAAGCTTCAGAACCCTTCCCCACATCACTGGAAGGCTCTAGAACCCCACTGCATGTCACCGCAAAGCTTCAGAACCCCACCCCACATCACTGGAAGGTTCTAGAACCCCACCCATGGCACTGGAAGGCTCTAGTATCCTATCCTATCATGCTGGAAGGCTCTAAAACCCCTACCCCATGGCACTGGGAGACTCCCCAAACCCACCCAGCTCTGCTCATGGTTGTGAGGAAGCCTTGGTAGGAAGTCTTGGGGGATGCCAGGTTGGTGGCTGGGAGGTGACCACTTTTCCAGACCAGTAGGGTTCAGCCTGTCGTGTGCCCCTTCAGCATCCGAGGACGCATCTAGCGCCGGCCAAGCCCGAGGACGGGAGTAGAGATGCCACTGCAGGCGCTGACAGAGGCAGTGTCTGGAGAGCAAGCTGGAAGGCAGGCCTTGGAGGCTTCCCAGAGAGGCATGGGGGATGGCGGGTGAGGGAGATGGCGGGCAGGGAGCAGCACTGATTCATGCCAGTGCGCCTGCCAGCACTCAGGGAGGGCAACTCGCCCAGGCTGGGACAACTGTTATTTTTAAAAGTCTGAGAAAGAAAACAATAATAAACAACAGCGTGTGCGACAGCTAGTGAGTTTTGAGAGAGGGGGAGAGCAGGAGATGAATCTGTGAGCTGCACCATTTATTTGGGGCCAAACAAACCGACACAGGACTCCACTCAATCCCACAGGGAAAGCGGAGGGGGCAACCGTGTGGTCCATCAGTGGCTGAGAGCCAAAGGATCTGGGTAGAGATGAGCAGGTCAAGAGAGGTCCATCGCCCAGTGGGCAGTCCACAGGGCAAAAGGAGGCAATGATTTAAATAAAAAAATTAAAAAAAAAAATCCAACCAAGGCCAGGCAGGATCGAGTCAACGGAGAAGGGGGAAGGCCTTGTGGCTATTAGTGTTCACCTCACAGATGGGTTAGCAGCACTTTTCTCAGAGGTAGCAAGGTGAAGAAGAGGCCACAGCTACGGAGAGGCACAACGTGGAGCTGTGCTAGGCTCGAAGCACAGGAGCAGGGCCCGGAGAGCCTATGTTCCCCTCCCATTCCATTTGGAAGAATTGAAAGTGCAGCCATAGTGGGGGATGACCAGGTTCTGATGGCAGGTCTGTGGTGACATGCGCCTTGTTGGGGGGCTGAGGGAGGGGAGGGGGTGGTCTGAGGGGACATAATGGAAGCTTTCCACACCCTCATGGGGCAGGATGGAAGATAATTAAAACCAGACTTGGTTTCTCTGGTTAGATCCGAGCTCCCATGAGACAGTTCTGCGTGGACCAGATGTGGTGCCAGCAACTCCTGTGAAGAGTGGCTACTCAAGCCACGCACGGAGGGTTTGGCCCAACTGGGAGGGGCCCAGGTGGAGAGCAGGGGTGGAGGGTGGGGAGGGGGCTTGCCTCTACATAAGAGCCTCTCCCCACTCTCTGTTAACCATTAAATGTAAGAGCCTGTGTGACATGTGCAGCTCACAGAGAGCAGACAGTGAAGCAGATGTGTGTAAGTGAACTCATGAACAAGCGGTTGAATGGACAGCTCTCCCTAGCTGGGAATGGTGGCCTCAGCCTACAATCCTAGCATGGGGGAGGCAGAGGCAAGACTGCTGAATCTGAGACAAACCTGGATTCTCAGTCAGGCCATTTCACAAAACAAGACAAAACATCTTGCAAAGGCTGCATGTTCTCTGAACCCGTGACAGTACCTAGGTGATGCGTTGAGGCCAGAAACCCACTTTGCAGTGGGGGTGGGGATGGGGCACTTGTCCCACCGGCCTATGCAATGAAACTGGACCACAAACTGCAGTGATATCCTGGTACCTCCTGCCTGCCTTACCTCTCCAACTCAGGGCATGAAGGCCGGGGCTGTGGGGCTGGTGAGGGGGCTCAGAGGGGCAAAGCACTTGCCGGGCAAGCCTGACAAGCTGAGCTCAATCCCTAGAACCTGCAGAGATAGGAGAGAATCGACTCCTGTGGGTGGTCCTCTGACATCCACACTGTGGCACACCAACCTTGTGCACACGCACCCATGTATGCGCACATTGCATGCACATGTATGAATGCATGTGCACACACATGAATATGTACACAAATGTATAAATGCACACACACACATTATGGTTCATGGTACACTATGGATTAGACCTGCTCTCCCTGCGTCTCAAGTCCTCTCAACTAAGCCTCAGCTAAGCCACGTGACAAGGTCTGACCTATGACATATGCGCATAAACCTGACCAGAAAACCTGGAGTGCTTCCCTAATGACTGGGGTGGAACCTGAGGCTCTGAGTGCGCGTGTGGTGCCCACCAGTGACCTCACTAGACCTGCACACCTGTGGCTGGAGCATGGAGGACATCAGGCCACACAGGCTAGCTGGGACAGCAGCAGTGACAGTAGCAGTGACAGCTGGAGTCAAGGAGCCACCACCCTAGGGAGTGGAGGTTGACGCTCCCTGTGGTTATGTTAAGTTAGGACACACCTGCTGGGAACCAGGCTTTGTGGCCAGGGCCTCGGGAGGCACAGGAGGGCAGAGCAGAAGCAGCCAGCCTTCTACACCTAGACAGGGGCTCTTGTTTTAAATGACAGGGAAAGAGGGGAAAGCCAGTTGGCTCTTTCATACAGGGCTGGCAGGCGGTGGATCTGACCTCCTGGGGACATCCCTAAGTCACCAGAGGCTAAGTGCATGTGACAGGGATTGTGGGATTCACAACAGGAAAACTTTACTATGGCTCCTCACAGAGTCTGCCCCTGCCCACTCGGAAGTGTGGCTTGATCACGGTTCCCCCCACCCCCGAAGCCCAGGTGTCTTGTCTCCTCCTCCTTGGTATCATTTGTTTTCCTTAATCAGGTACTTATGAGGCCTGATGAGAGGCCAGGGAAGACCCAGTCAACCTGTAATTAGGGAGGTTTGCAGCAAGCCTCATTAGGCCTCCCAACCCTGCCTCCCAGCTTCACCTGAGGAGCCTTAATGAGGCTGTTCCGGGGTGTGTGTGTGTGTGTGTGTGAGAGGGATAAACTGGTATCGTCCCCAGCGGACAGGCTCAGCTTTACTCTACAGTGACCAGAGGAAGGGGAGGCTTCCCTTCTCCCCAACACACATAGCACACAGGGCTGGAAGGCAGGCATGGCAGTAGGTGGTGGGCCACCCCCCCATGTGGACCTCATTGAACTGTGCAGCAATGTGTGTGTGTGTGGGGGGGGAGAGCCAGGTACCAGACAGCTTAAAACAAATATAGGAACAAGGTTGCAGAGGAGCTAGGGCGTGGCCCAGTGACAGCATCCTTGCCTAGAATCCCCCAATGAGGGGCTGGGGGCGTGGCTCAGTGTTTACCTGGCACTTAGAGGCTCTTGGTCCAGCCCCAGCACCACGAAAACCAAGAGCCACTTGTATTTGAAAAGAAGCAACAGAAGACTGTTGTAGCAGAGACCCCTACAGACAGAAAGACAGACGGCTCATTCTCTGGCCCCAGTCATATTTAGTGCCATGGGGAACATCTTTCAAGTGGCCATAGGTTCTCTGTGGTCACGGTCACAGGATCTGGGACAGAGCCACGTGTACCAGGCCACTTGGCAGCCTTGTCTTTGCAGGTGTGGGGCAAGGCCACTTTCAGGGAGACTTTGCCTGCCCAGCCAGCCACACTTCCGGAAAGGTGCCACATCCCGCCTGTGTGCCAGCTTTGTGACTGTAGGTCTCACTGTCCCAACCAGCACTGAGGTCCCCACAGCCTGGCCACATGCTCAGTCATTCAAGAAACAGATAAAGGTACAAGTCAGCAAAGATTGGGCCCCTCCTTCACCTTGCCCTTAAGAACATGGTAGCTGCAAATATCACAAATGTCACTCAGCCTGTAGCCACCAGTGAGTAGCTGGTGATTTATGTGGGTACCCCAAAGGCCCCATTCTTCTCCCAACTTGTTACACGTGTACACACACACACACACACACACACACACACACACACACACACACTGCTTGTCCTGACAGGGTGCTGATCTGATCGGTTTGTGGGGGCAGGAGGGGGCGGGGAGCTCTTGTCCTGGGGCCCCCCACTTCTCAGATAATGACTTCTCTTCAGCAAGTTTCTTGCTGCTGTGGCCGCAGAGACAAGTGGCAGAAGCTCAGATGGGGACAGTTGCCATGATACGCGCGCTGGTAATTTAGCCTCAGAGCTCCGGCTCCTGTGGAATAATTTAACGATCTGGTGGGGAGGAAGAGAGGAGGGAGGGAGGAGGGGACAGGGGTTAGGTGTGGCCTCACTGAGTTCCTGGAGTCAGAGGAGGTGCAAGGCTGCAGGGAGGGACTCAGGGAGGGGTGCCCTCCACATCACGTCTACGGGAGGGAGACAACAGGTGGATTGGAAAGACTGCAGGGACCGCTCTCCCTTCCCACCCAGAGTCTGGAGAGGCTTTTCCTAGGGGGACAGGTGCCGGGAGCCTGTGGCTAGTACCATCTTCCCTGCCCTGTGATGGTCATCTTCATTGTCCAATGGACTGGATTTGGAATCTCCTAGGAGATACCTTTGGGTGTGCTGTGAGGCTGTTTCCAGAAAGGTTTAGCTGAGGTGGGAAGGCCCACCCAGAATGTCTAGATGCTCCAGGCCATGAGCACAGAGCCCCATCCGCTCATCCCCAGCTGCCCACTAAACTGACGGCAGCTTCTACAGGCAAAAAGGTCCTTCCTCCACAGCTGACCTTCTCTCGGGTAGTGGTCTCAGCCAAGGAAAGCTAACTGACACATGGGAAAAACAGGCCATGTCCCTGGAGAATGCTGGCCCACAGATTGACCGCCAGGTCACTAAAGTGAGCTCACGGTAGCAGACTGTGGCCAGCATGTGGGGTCCTGAGCATTACAGACCTAGGGAGTGAGGGTGGCCAGGACTGGTGGGAGGGTGAGGAAGAGGGAGCACAGGCAGGGAGGGTCAGGATCAGCCCGCTGAGCTGCTGAGCTGGATCAGGCCCCAGCACCAGATGCAGGGAACAGCACAGACCTCAGACTGCCTTCTGCCAGCATCCTCCGGCTACCGAACCTACACGGAGCCACACTGGTTCCGGTCCTCTGTGATGCTCATTTCAAAGGCTCTCAGAAACACCCACCCACCCAAGGTCCAAACTGTGCTCGGAGACTGGGTTGGTAACCAACCAAGTCGCCTGACCCTATTCCCAGGCCTTTAGTCACACACACACACACACACACACACACACACCTCAAATCTCTACAAAATAGGAACTCTGCACTGGTCTGGGCTGCCAGAGGCTGCAGCGGGATTTGAACTCGGATCAAGAGGACAACCACATGGTGCCTGTCACAACTGCTTCAGCTCTGAGAAACAAGGGAGGAGCCTCCCTAATTTACAGACACCTCAGCTGAGGATGAGAGGCAACATGGGTTCTGCCAAGTCAGGGTATAATTTCCTCAAGCTGGCAGCGTCTTACATTCAGGTTCCAGGGCAAGCACAATGAAATGGCCTGATTTTGATAACTGTACAAAATATGGTCTTAAGTAACTTAGAAGGGGAGAGGCAGGGATGGAGTTTACCGCCATGTGTTAGAGCCTCAGAGGGTCACAAAAACTAACATACACATGTATAAGCAGAGAGTAGAGAGAACATGAAGTTTCATGGTACTCTTGTAGCTCATCTATTTCTGAGAGCAAACGGAGAAGCGGCAGGCCCCACCCCCAGCCTCTCAAATCCACCTTCAGCTTTATCATCTGACCCAGAACCAGAGCCAGGCACATATGACAAAGTCTCCTTCAAAGACCAAGAAAACAAAAAGTAAGGCCTCGCTCGGGGCTGCAACTGGGTGTCTCCTGTGCTAGGTGGACACGGACTGGCTCTGCATGGAGGTGCGGCAGAGCCGGCTGAGACAGACGCACAGCTTTCCTTCGTCTGCGACTGTCCCTTGCCCTTGATGAAGGGCAGACACCTCTCTCCTTGGTGGGTGCCTGACAGAACACTGCCAAAGGGCTTCAGGGGTCTATCTGACTTTCACACCAGTGACTTAAATGATAATTTCAAAAAGATGGGGTAGGGGGACCCCACTCCACCCACCTTTGCAGTTTCTTTTTCCTTAAGCAAATATTTCCTGGGTGCCCATGATGCACCCCTATGATGTGTCAAGCAATGGTGTAGAAATGAGGCACAAGAGGCCCATTGACAGGAGGAGGGAAAGGGTGGCTAGGCCACCCGGGGCAGCCAAGGAAGGCACCTCTGAGTTCATGGCCCAGCGTTGTAGCTCACAAACTGATTAAAGGAGAGAGAGAGCGAGAAGTGTGCTAATCCAGGGAAGACAGTCCCAAGCGCAAGGGTGAGTGATCCTGGCATTGGGTGGCGAGGAGGTCATGGCTGGGTGTCGGTGACATGGCCAGAGAGGGTCTGCATTTACACAGGATGCCCAAGGACAGTGGTCCTCTGGTAGGAAAACACAGAACTCAGAGAAGTCGCTCATGTCCCCACCATTCACCTAGATTAGGGGTGACCAGAGACAGACATAGCAGGCCTGTTGTCTGTCTCTATACAGCCCCAGGAAGAGCCGTTTTACACTGGGGAATGGCTGGGGGGGCGCGGGGAGAACCTCTCATAAGAACACTGTGTGCCATAGGAAAAAGGTTCGACTTCCCCTGCCTTTAACGACAGTGGAAGCTGTCACAGGCGCACCCCATTCCTCCCGGTCCCCAGTGCTTTCGAGCTGTAACTACTGTCACCACCAGTCCTTCACAGGAAAAGCCAGCTAGCTAGTCTCTGCTCTGGACAAATCCTGTTACCCTTGCTGTGCCTGGGGATTACCGAGTGGAGAGGGATTGGAAGTCAGCTCTCTGGTACGCAAACCGCGGCCACATGGCATACAGAGGAAGGCGGGGAGTTGGGGATGGAGGAGAGAAGGGGACATGGGCAGGGGGTGACCACTGGACTGAACTTTGTTGCTATCTGTACAAAGTCTGTAGGATTTACAGACTTTGAGATGACACTGTATGGCCCATCTGTTTAATAATGGGACACCATTTCCAAGAAGCAACATCAAAGAGTATTTGATTCTGCTTTGCCGCATTTTATAGTTTTTATCTCAAATCTAGTTTGGTTTTTCATCCTGACTTTGTTTTTAGGGCTGCTCAAGGTGGATCTGGGGCCTCACAGGACCACTCTACACTGAACCACACTGCAGCTTTACCCGCTGAGACGGTGTCTCCCTAGGCTTGGCAGGCAGGTCTTGAACTTGGGATCTTCCTGTCTCAGACTTTTAAATAGCTGGGATAATTTCAAGTAGCTGGTTTGTGATTCTTGTTTCTGTTTGAGATGAGATCTTGTGGCTGTAGCCTCATTTTAGGTCACATCTCCACAGTTGCTGGGTCTAAGGTCCAGGGCCCTAAGCAGGCTTATCCCTGTCGCCTTGGATTTAGGCTGCTAGGCACAATGGTATCCTTCCCCTTACTGTATCTTGACCAAGCTCCTTTCCATTCTCCTCCTTCTCCTCCTCCTCCTCCCCCTCCTCCTCCTCCTCC
>NC_034612.1:9997796-10025537 GCF_900095145.1 Mus pahari | reverse complement strand
CCTTTCCCCCTTCCTCCCTCCCTCCCTGCCTCCCTCCCAACCTTCCTCCGCAAAGGCTGGCTGGCTCTATTTTTTGCTACAGGCTTGAGGTTTCATCTTGTGCTCTTGTCTTCTCCTCTGTAAGTCAAGGCTAGCTCAGGACTAGCTATAGAGAGAGAGTAACTGGTAACTGAAAGACCGGGGTTCCAGTGGGTGACATTGCCCCCAGAGGACCTGTAGGCACCTGTGGGGCTGGTCTGGGCTGCCGCAATGACTATCAACACTCCTGTCAAGTCTTGGGTGGGCACCCACATGTGCAGAATACGCCCTGGGCACATGACAAGTTGTCTCTCGGCTCCAAGCCCACCTCTATGAATCCACTGCTGGCCCCTCCCCTGCAGAGAACACCACTGGCCTCCGACCTCATGTGCCCTGTGCTCTGGAGGATGCGTGGCACCGTGGTGTCTACACACAGTAGGTACCTTCAGAGTCATGACAACACCGGCGGTTCCGGACACTGCTAAATGTCACATCCTGAGACCACAGCTCTGAGCCCGATGGTATCCGCAGTCTAGGAGAAGCCAGCACCAGGCCCAGCTGCAGGAAGTGAAACCTGGAGGAAGGGAAGCTTAGGGCCCCGTGGGGGAGTCTGAGCAGAGCTGGGGATTTGGGGAAGGAAAAGGGACGACACATGGTCCTATCGTCTGGCTCACTGAGATTACATTCTCTTGCAGCGCTCTGCCTGGAGCACGGCCCCCACGGGTCCTCAATGCAAGGCAGAGCGTGCCTGCCTCTCCAGCACCACACATCTGCCTTCTGGTACTACTTCTTTCCCCCAAGCCTATAAACAAACCAAACCAAACGACCAAACAAACGGAATTTTCAACTGCTTGGGTAGAAGGGCAGGGAATGTGAGGCGTTATTTATTCCCTGCCTGGGTACATGGAGCTTGGAAAGAAACATGCACCGTGCAGTTCCCTACCACGCAGGGAGGGAAGCCTTTGAGAGATGCCAAAGTGCACACATTCCAACAAGCTTCACTTAAACAGCGAGGGGAGATGAGGAGGCTGTCTGGTGGACCGGCAGGCCTCCCTCTCCATGGGCACCTCCTTCCCAAGCTGTCTGGTGAACCAGCAGGGCCTCTCACCACAGGCACCTCCTTTCTAGGCTCCCTGACTCCCAGATGTCGGGCTTCTGGTCAGCCCCGATTTGACCGGCTTATAGCCCTGGCAGCTGGAAGCCAGGAGTGGAAATCTCGCTAACTCAATCAATGAGCTCTGACAAGCCTAAATGGTTGTTTGGAAGGGGCCTCTCTCATCCACCTCCCTTGTTGCCCCAAACCTCAAATACAATAAATTAAATAAAACATGAGATACAATCGGGGCCTTTTTGGCCGCTGTTTCTAGTGGGAGTCAGAAACATGTTAATGAAGCCTGCGTTTTCCCTCCTCCTCTTGATGTTTGCTCTCCCTCCTCCCCTGCCTCTCCTGGTGGGTGGGTGGAGGGGGGGCTGGGGTATTATTCAGCACACTGCCATAGGTGTCTTCAGCCAATCGCAGGCGATGGCAGCCGCTTGCACCTTGCTGACAGCTGCTGTCAAAATACTCTCTCAACCAGCAGCTCGATAATAACTCGAAAATGAGATACAAATGAGTGATTCCTTGTGTGTGACTGCGCTCACGATCCCGCAGCCCACCGGTCCTTGCTGTGGCCGGGGAACACTACAGGGCAGCTCTGGCCTCTGGAGGGAGGCTGGCAGGGAAAAAAAAACAAAAACAAAAAACCAGAAGCCAAGTGGCCAGCCAGCCCTGGATGGATGTCTGGGGAAGATGCTCTGACCCCTGAAAGGGTCTTGAGAATTGGCCCAAGATCCCCTTCCCACTGGGTGCTACTTGCCCTTGCCCCTTACTCGCAGATGTACTTGATGAATGGCCAGAATCTGGAGTCCATGATGCACTTTCTGCCCAATTTGGGGGGGGGGGGAGGGGCTGCGCCTGAAACCCCAGGAAGATGAGGACCCCACAACTGCTTCCCAGGGCGAGTATCACCCACCTCCTCCCCTCACCCACAGCCAGGCTGTTTCTCCCTCAACGATGCCAGCCCCTCACACCTTGGTAGGAATGGCACAGATGAGCCCTGGGAGGAGCCAGTGGGCACGTAGTCAGCCCTTTTCCGTGGTTCCAAGGGATGGGCAGAGTTCCCAGCTCTGGGGTAGGATGGACAGCTCTTAGGTGCCTCTGAAAATGGTCTAGCTTTGTCTCAGGCTTTAAAAGAAACGGTGCATTGATGATGCTTCTCTTCTACTTACTTAACTGCTCTGCACTGGCATGGCGCTCTGGCTATGTTAAAAGGAGCTCCGGTGCGCTGGGTTGTTAGAGGGACCGTATGTAAATTTAATACAATCGGTGCCAAGGTTCCAGGGAGGGGCACCTATGAGGCCTGCACGGAGACCCCTTCCCTAAGCTCGAATTCTCCTTCCTCAGCAAGCTTTTACTCCCAGCCTGTGCTAGGAAAACATTTCGCTTCCTCCCCGCGTGTGTGACAATGTGTGTTCTCCATCAGCGGCCTGTGTCACCCATCTACTTTAAACAGTGAACGCCGGCGAAGGTGGGCTCGGCCTGTGGAGCCTGATGTGCCAGCCGAGCCACTGTAGGAGGCTTTTAAGCGTACACTCGGAAGGACAAGAGGCTCTCAGCACACGTGAGCAGGGGAGATGGCGGTTTGGGGGTTACGTCCATCAAACGCGCTTACGGAGCTGGGGGGAGGAGTCCAGACTGGAACCTGGGCCCCAGGGCCTTGGTTCTGCCACTTGACAGCTATGAGACCTCAGGCAAATCACTTAACCTCTGCCTTGCTGTCTCCTCATCTGTGGAGGGAGTGTATTAATGCCGACCCCACAGCAGAGGCGCGGGGGAAGAGAGGATGGGGCGGTGCCACGGTGCTCTGCAGATGGTTGTCTATGGCTGCTTCTGTGGGTTTTGCTCACTTTCCCACGCTCTTTGGAATGAGATTCACTTAAGAATGGGGAGAGAGCCTTTGAGAGCAAAGCTTCCATTTGTTAGCAGGTAAGGATGCTGAAGGTATTTCCAACATTTGGACGGTATATGAAGGGCTGGGCGGAAACCCACTGGGGCCACTATTGCCCCACTACGTTTACAGCAAGGAGATTTGAACAGGGTACTGGCCCAAGAGTTCAAAGGTCAAAAGAGAGAGCAGAGCCACTGGAGAGATAACTGGCCGTGGATCTGACCTGAGTAACCCGTGCAATGCTCTCAAGGCCCTCCCTCTCCAGCAGCCCTGCCCCCAGGGATACTGACGGCAAGGAGGTGCTCTTCCCTCTGACTCTAAGCTGCATCGCAGCAGCACAGGGAGCAGTAGATCTAGGCCACATACGAGTGAGCCAGCACTGGCTGCAGCTACGCGTGCTTCCCCCCCCCCATCATCACTCTGCGCACAGGCACGCGTACCGTGTGCGCCTTGCATGTTTGCTCAGCGGCCCCTAACACACATGCTTTCTTCCCCTCTAACCCAGGGAAAGCTTCTCCCCCCGCCAGCACGCAGAAGCCTCCCTGGCATCCCTCCCTCCCTGCTGCCCTCAGCCCCTCAGCACGGGGTGGGCAAAGGGAAAGTCAGCGAGCAGCTGTCTCCAGCAGGAGGAACCCGTGTGCACAGTGCCACCCGCCCCGTCACCGGAGAGCTCTTCTGGGATGTCCCACTCCACAGTAAGGATAGGTAAGTTTTGGGTCCAAGGCCAGTTCCCTGGAGGAGCCACACCCCATCTACATCTGAGGCTGATCCTTGCTGGGGACAGATAGACAGGAGCATTTTCTCTGGGAGAAAGGTCTAGGAGCCCCCAAAAACTGGGCTCAGAGAACAAGTGTTCTGGAATGTATCTAAAGGGAAAGCGGTGAGCGGCGGGGAGGCAGGAGACACAGCAGACATTAAGGAAACTTACAAAGGCAGAAACAGAGAGTAAGGAATCCAGGAGCCTGCATGCCCTCTGGCTGCAGCACAGCATCAGACACAGAGAGACATGAGCTCCGGTCACAGCTCCCAGACTCCTTTGCCACACGGTACCCCACAACGTCCTCAGAACCTCAGTGAGCTCTAAAGGAATCCCTCAGGCCCTCCCCATGTCTGCAGCAGCCTCCCATCATAGCCGACCCAAGCTTCTTCCCAACACTGGGTACCCACAGAGCAGACACTCAAGGTCCCAGGGTACACTGAGAACCTCTGCATTAGTACCAGGAACTGTGTCATGCTGAGTACTGGGTGACATCCCACAGACATGGACTCTGAGAGGCAGAGACTGAAATGATATCTCTGAAGGGGACAGGTGGCAGAGCCAGACTCAGAAGCTGTGCTCGGTGCACTCCGGAGAGCCTGTGTGGTTGTGTAGGTTGAACACTGCACGGTCCCTGAGGTGGCCACTCCCACAGCACTGTGCTCGTGACCCTACAGTGCTGGCTCTAACAGCAGCTTCCTTCCTCTAAGCCACCTATCCTGCGGCTTCTGCAAAGAGGCTCTTGGAGGCTCTGGCCATATTCCCCTGCCAGGCACACGGACTGATAATGATGAACCACAGGGTGCCAGAGGTGTATCAGCCAGTGCCCAGTGTTAATCGGGAAGCTGCACCAAATCAGAGGCTAACAACCATCAGCGATGCTAACAGTGGAAATGACCTGCCGGTTTAGGTGGACCCAACAAGTGTGTGCTATCAAATACCGGGATTAAGGCTCAGGGCATCTTTTACAATAATTCTTTATTTAATCTGCTGCCTAGGGAGGCCATGTCTAACCAAAAGACCTACCAGGACAGTCCTTGTCCCTCTGGGAGCTGACTAGCCTGTGATGCAGTGGCAAGGGCCTGCCCCTTCCAGAGGCTCAGAGTCCTGCTCACTTGAAAGCTCTGTGAAGGAGAAGGGGGCCCAAAGCTGCTGGGCCTTTAGACGCTCCAGGGACATCTCCCAAGCTGTGTGGCTCCCACTGCCTTCCGTACCCAGGATGCCAGGAGACAGACAGGCAGAGCCCTGCACTGGCTTCAACAAGTCAGTTGCAAGCAAGAACCAATCAGAGAGCAGGCCAGAACAGCCACTGTATAGACAGAAAACTAGCAAGGCAACTGTCCACTGTGGAGAGATGGCCCATGGTCCAGGGTGTCCCACTTCAGTCTGAGCTCTGTGTCCTCCCTGGATATAGTGAATGGCTGCCAGTAGCAGGAAGGAGAGGGAAGACACATGCCCGTGTTGGCTGCTTACGGAGGGGGAAGCAGGTTTCCCCACAGGCAAGTGGTGACACCCTTGTAGCAGATGAACACTGTCTCGCCAGTGCAGACTGTGACTGCTCCTGCAGACACAGCAGACATTACTAATCAATTGCGATGGCACTTTCCGCAGAGCCCAGGCAGTCTTCCCACCACCCAGCACAGGGCCCTAGGCAGCCATGACCAATAGGTTTTGCTGCCTTGGAGAGCATCAGCTCTCTGCTCTAGCTGAAACAACTGCCTGGGGTTACTCAACCCACACAGGGCCCGAGAGCTCAAGCCGTGGCCGAGTTCTGCCTTCTTGGTGGTGCCCTGAGGGCTTGGAAAACAGACTCCTTCCCGAGCTCACGGCCAACCTCTGATGCCTGAGGTAGGAGAGGCCAGAGAACCCCATCCTTCCTCCAAGACGGGTCGAGAGATGCCCTCCACCCCGCCCCCCACAGTGCTTGGTCTTTTACGTCACAGACAATGAGGCTAGGTAGGGACTTCCAACTTTCCAGGTTGCCAGTTCAGATCAACTAGCATAGATTTAAGCATAAAGTTGCAGCATATGGAAGTCGGGGTGACTTCTCTCTCCCTGCTTGTCCCCCACTTGACCAAGACCAGATTTACTACTGACCAAAGACCAGACTGGCTGTGACTGACTCAGTAGCTACTCAAGTCTTCCCAACAGACAGCTGCCGCAGATGCTGCCTGCTTACTCCTGTGACGGGCAGCTCACTACTGCCATCTGTCACTGTTTGGGGTATTGATTTTCTAGTTGAAATTTGGGGTCATTTTCAGATTTGCACATGGGTAGCCTTGGGCATCTTACACAAGATGTAGGACACTGTGTGACCCTGCACCCTGTTCTGCTGTGGGGCTACCAGATTACAAGCCTCCGCTACCCAGAGAGGGAGAGGAATGAAGGGGACCACAGGCACAGTGCAGTCGTTGCTGTGGTCAGGAGACCTTGTCCACTGTGCCCTGTCCCACGGCAGTGAGATCAGGAACAAAACAAATGGTAACCTCACAGCTAATGCACATGGATCTACCAGGAGTGCTCACTGGGAGTGCTCACTGGGAGTGCTCACCGGGAGTGCTCACTAGCAGTGCTCACCGGGGGTCCACACCTATGCCAACACTGGATACAAGAATCAAAAGCCTAACTCTGGCTTGTAGGCCTGGCAGAGGTTCTCTGATGCATATGGAAGCCAGGGAGTATATGGAGGAATGGAGGAGGGGCATGGCCAACCTCGCCGGCTCCACCCCGGTATGGTACAGCACCCTGTCAGCCACACAGAGCCTCAGGTTTTGTCTGTCCCGGCCCTCTTCAAAGCCATGTGTATGTCCTAAAGCAGCTGGCACCCTGTATCCAGAGCTGCTAGCTGGTTCAAGGATGCAGGGGACACAAAACCCCTGTTCCAGAGAGGCTACATCCCCCCCAAAGGGCCTTAAGTGGCCTTAGCCAATAAGATCCAGAGACCCATCGTCCAATGTGTGGGAACAAACACTACAGACTGAAAGTGTGTAAGGTGCACGGATGAGCCAGGCTATAGGAGCGCAACCAGGTGACGGGGCATTGCCATCAGCCAGGCTAGCTAATTCATGGGGACGAAGCCTCTACCTCAGCCTGGCACAACAATGGATTCCAAAGGGACTTTGCCCAATGCAGGAAGACAGGGAGAGGCAGACTCCAGGGAAGGCCACTGAGTGGCATGTCATGCGCGAGTGGGCACTGAGCTGCCACAGGACCATGGAGACGCTGCGATCATGGAACCTGGGATGTGGTTCCAGAATACACAGAATGACAGAAACAATTAGAAAGTTAATAAGGGAAGTTGGTTTACAGATCAGACAACTGGGGCTAGGGGGATGCTCGGCGGCTAAGAACTTGCTGCTCTCATGGAAGATGGGCTTCAAATGCTAACATCGGCATGGCAGCTCACAACCACCCATTACTCCAGGCCTTTCTGGTCTCTGTGGGCAAATGGCCTCCCACAAAGACACATATGCACACGCATATACCCCCCCCCCCAGGTATAGATCAGACGACTACTAGCTATCACAGGGAAGCTGAGTAAGAACCCCACAGATGAGAAAAGGAGGTAGAAGAGGAGGGTGAGGTGCCGCGGCACCGCCTCCTGACAGTGAGACCCAGCAACAAGCGGGCAAGCCACGGCTCACCCAGACGACATGGCTATACCTCGGGGAGGCATGCGGACACTTCCACAGGCAGGCATGGAACGTGGGACCTCACTGACAGCACACACTATGCTGTCAGAAGCACAGAAGTAAGTGGAAGGGCCACTCCCACTGGGCGGTGGCAGGGCCGGGAAACGTGGGGACATCTATGTCTTGTGTGGGGCGTTGGCTAAGGTGTGGATGTTCGGGCACTCAAACATGAGACGCACACACACCTCTGCATCTGGTCACCTCTGCCCACTTAAGCACAACACCGGGTTAAATGTCTGTCAGTCAGTCAGACAGACAGAAGGAGCCACGGGGCCCATGTCACAAGGAGCATACAGCCAACATTGTCAAGTACAGATGAGCACAGGTAGGTTCAGCTGTGAGGGAGGGGACACCACTGGCCAGGGCATGGCATCCATCTTTCCAGAGAGCCAGGGGCACCCGAGCCCCTCCTTTATCCCACTCTCTCTGTGTAGAGCAGTTCAAATACTACCAGGAACCAGGATGGAGAGCAGCAGGGCCCCGAGTCCTGGGCAGGGAAGGGAGGGCACTGACCTCCCTCCACTATCTCGGTGCCAGCCAACAGGAACAGGGACAGACCGAGCTGTCCGCAAAGTCAGCACAACAGGTGTGCTGGGCACAGGAGACCCAGGCCTGTAATCAAGGGCTCTGGATGCCTGGTGTGAATTGCCCATTCACACCCTCCGGGATGGCTCACACCTCTGAGGAGGAAATTTGAGGAAAAGAAAAGAAGAAAAAAACAAAAAAACTACTTTCTATCTGGAGCCAGAGCCTGGCCAATCTGAGAGGCAGTGGATGTCCCTGCCTTTCGGGGACAGTCCCAGGAGGATGGTGGGCTCTAGAATGGGAGCTAACTATACCACCACAGACCTGTGTGACCCTAGGCGAACGCTTACCCTCTCTGTGCCTCCCAGCTTGGACTTCATCAGCATTTTAGGTTAAAATGTAGGTGAACCCAGTAGGGCTGCGTATGTGGGTCGCATACTCCGTGAACATCTTCTGTGTACCCACTGGGCACCAGGCTCCCATGCACACTGTATGACTCCGGTGATATCGGACCTTACAGTCCGGAGTGGGGCTTTGTTCAGTGAGCAGATAATTGAGTGTGCAGGGGTCAAAGGGGAGCTGGCAGACAGGCTGGGAGAAGCCAGTGGAGCAGGTGGAAGAGGCCCAGTCTCATTTCCAGATGAGACTCAGGTCACAGAGCTACGGACGGTGGCACTGGGCTGGGGGCCAGGTTGTGTCCTTTCTCTTACTGCCATGAAGACTCTGACATCATGTGTTCATGTCTGACAAGTCTAGGATACAGGAAACCTGCATGTGAGAGTCTGAGGGCCGTGTGTGTGTGTGTGTGTGTGTGTGTGTGTGTGTTTGTGTGTGTGTGCGCGCGCGCATGCGTACACATGCGTATCTCCACTTGGGAAACTTGCAGGGAGAGAGGGAGGAGGGAGAGGAAGCTGGAGGGGCAACAGAGTCTCAAATCCAGGAGAAGCTCAGCGGCTCCTGCCTGTGGGTAGGGTGGGGTGAGAGCAAGCGGCCAAGCAGGGAGCTTCTCTGGTGAGGGCCGCAGAACCAGTGGCGGCTGGCAGAGCTGTGTGGGACTCAGGCTGCAGAACCAGTGGCGGCTGGCAGAGCTGTGTGGGACTCAGGCTGCAGAACCAGTGGCAGCTGGCAGAGCTGTGTGGGACTCAGGCTGATGGGTTTTCCCATCCTCAGATCCAAGGCTGTAGGCAGCTCACTTCAGGAGCTAGCTCACTACTGCGTGCCAGCCCATATCTGGGCCATGCATGGCCTAGAGTTTGTCAACGGTACCTCAGGCTGTGGTGAGCCAGGCGACAATGACACTCTGCTACAGCCAGTCTTAGGAGGGACCACAGGGCCTCTGGTGCTCCAGGGACACCTGCCTCTGTGGCACAACTTTCACATCCCAAGGGCTCTGCGTTCTGGGAGGGTGGGCAGCAGAAAGGAACACTCTACAGAGGAGACTGAGGCGGAGGGATTGTCTGGGATGGACACGGAGTCAACAGCAAGGGCCTTCCCACAGAACAGCCATGCACCTGGGCTCTGCAGCGACTGGCTGGGGACGAGGGAAAACATTCAGGCTCCCCAGGCTTGGGCTGTTTCTATAAGATGTCCTGCTAGCTATCCAGCCTGTAGCACCAGTGTGGTGTCCTTTAGGAAGGAAGCTCACAGCCTGCAGGCCTGGGGCAGCTCAGGTGCGCTCCTTATCCTCTCAGGGAGAGGCAAGGGAGAAGCTAATCTCCCTGTGGGGAGGAAGGCAAAGTGAGGTGGGGGGCAGAGACGGGGAGCAGAGCAAGAACACCCTAACTGGACAGGGAAGGGACAGTGCTTTTTCTATACCTGGAGAAGAGAATGAAGACTTCTGAGCAGAAACTGCCCAGGGGATCTGTGGCGGGCTGGAAGAGGCCGTGGCTGCGCATCCTCCCTGCCTGCCACCCAAGCCTTCTCTCCCACCTTTGGACTTTAGGCTTCCAAAGTTCCAAGCCGAACAGGGCTCTGTGGAGTCCACAGGGCCCCAAGGGGAGCCTATGGCTGGGTATGCTCCCTGTCTCCACCCCAAAGTGAGGAAAGCGAGGCTCCAAAGATGCTACAGTCACTCGGGGGGGGGGGGGGGGAAGGAACCATTGGGAGGCACAGCCTGAACTGTGCCCACCAGACTGAGAATGACACTAGCGACCCTCCCTCCTGTCGGTCTGTCCATCCCTCCCCCAGGCAGGAACAGGGAGGTAGCAGAGTTACAGCTCCTCTCCAACAGATGAGAAAACTGAAGGAGGCTGGGTGGGCTGGCTTACAAACACCCTAGCCTTCCTCCCTGCCCCCTGTGAAACTCAAGCATCAGCTTTCAGAATGGACACTGCCTTTCCTGAAATTAGGAACTCCGGGTAAGGCCACCCCAAGGAAGGCAATGGGGGGGCCCTTGGGGCTTGTGCCCATGGCTGCAGCTGCGCAGCCTGAGCTGCAGTGTGTACACACACAAGGTACACAGACACTCTGAGCAACCCTGCTGGTCCTTCCACAGGGTAGAGAGGCCTGGGCAGACCGGTCCTCCAGGCATCCTTGGGGCTGATGGGAATGGTGGTAGAGGGAATGGTGGCATGGGAGACGATGAGAAAAGCTACAGAGAACCTCTCAGATTCTGCACTGTGGGGTAAAGACACAGGTTCTGCTCCTACAGTTTCAGTGATGCTGAACCATGGTCACCACCCACTACGACTGCTCCCTCTCAGAGCCTGACAGTCTCTCTCTTCCCTGGCCCTCTGCAGACAACAGCAGAAGAGAGGATACTCCTGACACAGGTGCCTTTTCTGAGGTCCTAGCACAGTGCCTCATACTAACACACATTCACCGATGTCCCCACCAAGACAACCTGGGGGTGACTAGTCCTTCAGATATACAAGACCAAGCTCTGGTCAGAGCCCTGAAAGCCACATGGCCAGCTTAGATGTGCAGTCTTGAGTAGGTTGTGCCTTGAGTTCACTTTGGCCACAGCAGAAGCCCTCTCATGCCCAGGGCTGCAAGCTCCAAGCCAGCCAGCATGGCAGGCACCAGGCACAGAGCCCAGCTACAGGCACATACCAGGAACGTGGGTTGTGACTTTGGATGTATCTACCACGAAAAGCTTCCCCATTCCTGCCTGACACAGTAGGTCAACCGGTTCTCCCAAACCCTGAAGCCTTCCTTCACCTCAGTCAGTGACCTTCTGCTGGCCGGTGGGTGGCTTTGTATAGACTCAGAGCTGAGGCACGGGCCTCACATCCCTGGGAAAGTCTCACAGTGACCCCTGCTGTCCACCACTGCAATCGGCCCCAGCTCTCCATCCATCCACTGGGAAGCTAACAAAAGCAAGGCAGTGCCTGTCCAGGACAGTTCCAGCTTCAGGGGTTTAGGACCGCTCAGTCAGAACAATGGCGGAGGGGAAGAGACGCTGCGTGTAAGTACATCCCATAGACACTAATTCCCTGTCTGCTAAAGAGGTCGTATAATACACAGATCAAACAAAGCACCTTCCCCCGCCTTGCAGCCTATTGTTTCCCTGGATAAATGTCATCCCCGATACACCGTGGATCCGAGCGAGCGACACTGTCATCTCAGAGGGATGTGGTTCCTGATCAACACGCGCGCGCGGTTCTTAGCAACTCCTTTTGATGCGGCAGCTGTGAGATTGGACTCTTAAGAAAAAAAAAAAGGCAGAGGCACCACAGGCGAGCCGGGAGCTGACACCCTCCCTCTCTTTTTGCCTGTTATGCCGGATGCAGTTACATGGGGGGAAAAAAAGAAAAAAAAAAAAGAAAGAAAAAACCGCCTCCTAGCCCCAGACTGTGACCTGTATCACTAGGCGCCAGAGCTCAGACATCGGAGGGGACAGCATGCATGCAGCATCAATCGGGCTGAACACTCCCACCCCAGGGGATTGGGGAAGAACAGGGAGAGAAGGGACGGGTTTTGAAGCTGATTCCCCAAGCAGCATTCCATCTCTTAACCTCCCAGCAAGAGGAGAATGCAAGCCTCACAAAGATAATTCCCTCTCTAACTTAGCACTTGTCATGTTGCCGGTGTCTGCCTTGCAAGACGCAGACAGGTCATTCTACCAGAGACATCACCGAGACAGTGACAAGCAGAGGCTGAGCGCTCCTAACACAGCTCCTCCCTGGGCATCGCCTCAGCAGGTCACGGCAGAGGAAAGAGGGGAACTTAAGGCCCCTGTGTTCTCTATAACCCCAGCTGAACCTTGGCAAATGGCATGGAGGGGCAAAGCGCCCCACCTGATGTTCTGAGAACACGTGCCTTGGGGTCCCTCAGGACCCTCTCATGGGATCACAGAAATGCCTCCTTCAACTTGAGACTCAATGCATGGCCACCCAAGTTAAAATGCTCTTCTGTGCACGTATGGGGTGGCCAGACTGAGGTCTGTCTGATTCAGACTGTAAGAGTTCAGTTGATGGAGGGCTGGAGACATGGCTGCCTCAGTGGTTAAAAGCACTGGGTGCTCTTCCAGGGGACCTGGGTTCATTCCCAGCACCCACATGGCAGCTCACAACCATCTGTAACTCAAGTTCCAGGGGAACTCATGCCATCCTCTGGCCTCTGAAGGCACTGCACGCACACAGTGCGTGAATGGAAGTTACATGCTCATACATAAAACAAAAAAGTTGGGGAAAAAAAAAGAACTTAAATTGATGGACCACCTTTCAAAGCACGAGCAGAAGGAGCCTGACGAAGTCCAGGCTCCTGCATCAGGCTCCTGCATGCCGTCACGGCCTGGGGAGGAGAGCCCTGAAGCACCCACCTCTGTCCCAGCCAGGCTGTCTTTTGACTCTCATCACTTGCCTAGGCTGCAAGCCAAGACTGTCCTCCTGTACTAACAGACCATGGCCTGTGTTCTGTATGTCACATTCACTGTCCTCCCAAAATGGCTTTTCCCAGAGAGCAACTGAGGCCAGTGTCTTAATCCCATGAGGACAACAGGGTCCTCTGGGGACCTGAGGTGAAGGTCCCAGTGACTGGGACCCACTTCAAAGGAAATGACTCTCCTGGAGCAACGTCCCCATGGAGGGATGTCGGTAAATCCCACAGGGGAACCACAGGCTGCAGCCACCACAACTGTTGCCTCTCCTGATATCTGGGGATAGCGCTAAGGTACAGGCAACACCCAGACATCCTCCTGCCTCCGAGAAGGGAGGCTAGGGTACTCTCGTGCCATAATCTCTGAGATGAAGGAAGCCAGACCAAAGGCAAAGTTTAGAAAGCCCCATTGTGGGCTTATAGCAGCACCAGTCAGGATCCCTCCCAGTCTCCAGGGGGCGCTGTGCCCACAGCCCAGTGAGGGACCCACCTGAAAAGCTCCCGGATCTCCCTCTGGTTGGCCTGGAAGGGAATATTCCGCACCAGGATCTTGGAGGTCGTCTGCTTCTTGGGGACCTGCTTCTTCCGAGTGGATGTCAAGGCAGGCCTAGAATGGGGTGGGGGGACACCAGGTCATCTGGGCTGCCAACTGCTTGTATCTAGACCAATCCTGTCACCTGCCCACAGAAAACACCTCCAGAAGGGGACAGGATGAAAGCACAGGGAGTCAGCCCATCCTCCACTCGGGGTGACAGGACCAGAGTTATCTTCTCCCCTGAACAGCGTAGCCT
Organism: Mus pahari; assembly: GCF_900095145.1. NCBI lineage: Eukaryota > Metazoa > Chordata > Mammalia > Rodentia > Muridae > Mus > Mus pahari. The sequence continues at coordinate 10,011,949 of NC_034612.1, read as the reverse complement.
ATTGCTGTTGTCCTATAACAAGGACCATAAGAAGGAAGGAACCCCACGAGGGAGGGCCTCAAGCATTCTGGGCCAGCACTTTACCCCCGGGCTACACTCCCAGCCCCATCTCCTCCTTTATGATAAAAATGGTCGCTGACTGGTCCAGTCGGGCAGGGAAGTGGGTATCAAAGTTGGCAAGAGAAACAAACCTTAATTGGGAAGAACCCCAAGTAGCTGAGAAATTGGAGTGTGTATGTGGGGTGGGGCATTTAAGAATCATGAGACACCAGGACAATCAGCATCAAGGTCAGACCTAGGTCAACAGAGAGCTGCCACCCACCCGAGGACAGAGAAGACATCTGAGAACTCACTTAGTGGCCCGTTCAGAGATCCGTACTTCCAGCTTATGGCCATCCACAGTGTGACCCTAGAACACAGAAAGACCAGGCCCGATCACTAACCCATTCTTGCCCTTCTCCAGCACGCAGCCCATCTCAGGCAGAGGGGCTGGTGGGAACCAAGGACAGAGATGGCTTTAACACAAAAGCAGTCCAGAGCCAAGCAGCGGGTGGCCAGAGAGAGTCAGTCTCCTAGGAATCCCAGACCTCCTGGCTACTCAGGGAGCCATTTCTACCCCAGAGGCACACTCAGGGAGAAGAGCCTGCAGGTCCGGCTTGCAGAGAGCTCGCTCTGGTTCACAGGCTCTTTATGGAAGGTTCTAACCTACCCGAGCCACACGTGTGCTAGGCCGTAACTGCAGTCCCCAGCTGCAAAGCTGCTGCATTAGCAAAATGACCCCTGGAAATCCCTCCAATACCCCAGGAAATACAGCGTGTGGGACTTTGGACGCCCTATCCCTGGCAGTGATGTGCACACATTTGTGCATAGGAGAGCACATGGCACACATGCAAATGCCGCACTACCAACTCGAGAACCACAAGAGAGATATTATGGACCACAATTTTCAGAGTTGAATTGGATTGAAGATTTCTAGTAAGCGAAAGACAAAACCTCACAGGGCCCATGCTGAGCTGTGGCCTTTGTCCTGCATGGCCTGATGACTGTCAATGCAGAGTTCTACCTTTATTTTTCTTGATCCAGGGTCTACTATATAGATCAGGCTAGCCTAAGACCTGCTATGTAGACCAGGCTGATCCGTTACTCAGAGGTCCCCCTGAGTACTGGCCTTGTGGCTGTTTTCTAAGCAAGGTTCAGGTCCCTCTAGGGCTGCCACAGGCCACAGGCCTGCTCTTGCTGTAAAGGATCACAGTCTACCTCTTTGCCTTAGCCCTTCTCCCTACTTGTTCCTTGATCCAAGTTAGGGTGATGTCTTGTGATGGGGTGCAAGGGTTCCCCATTACCCCCAGGCTTCACAGCAGCTCAAGAAATGGTCCTAAAACTCCAGTCAGAGCTTGCTCGGTCTTCCGCTGCCTTCAGGTCCAGTGCTAGCCCTCCAAAGGACCTAGGGCTAAGGCTGGGTGACTACACTTCCTTCCTCCATCCTAGAATCCTGTTCCCCATCCTGCCAATCATGCTGTCCTCTCTGCCTCTCGCACCTACAAAGCTCATCCCTGCCTCAGAGTCCCTGCTGTCCCCACCTCCTAGCTGCTCCCTCCCAGAGCTCTGAGCAGGTGACTTCTGTCATGACAGGTACTGGTCTCCTGTCACCTCCTTAAGGAGCCCTCTTTGTGTTTTCTGCGGTATCCCCCAGGGAGAGGAGTGATTTCCACAGAGCGCCTGTGACTGTGCTCTTACACATCTGTCCAGGTCTGAAGCCAGTCTTTCCCAGCAGAGGGAGGAGCGAGCGCATCTGGTTCAGTCATGGTCTGAGACAATGTCCGATAGACAGCCGGGCCTGCGTGTGTATACAGCCCCACTCGCTGCGTTTCCTGGGATATCGGAGGGATTTCCTGGGGTCATTTTGCTAATGCACCAGCTTTGCGTCTAGGGACTGCAGTCAAAGCCTAGCTTACGGGTGGCTCAGGTGGGTTAGAATGCACCATAGAGCGCCTGCGAAATAGAGCGAGCATGTTTGGAATCCTGGTAAAAGAACGAGCAAGTCAAAGTGACCAAGGAGGGCAAGAGAGGCCCTTACTCTTTCTTGGTCTCTCTTGGGCCCTGGTCTCACCATGGTGACCCAGGAACCCCATCTTACCTGGAGCTGCTTCAGGGCTTTCTGGGCCTGTTCTGGTTTCTTGTATTCCACAAACCCAAAGCCCATAGAGAGGAGCATTCCTGAGGGAGAGAGGAAGAGAGAGTGAGGGGTGGGGTGGGGAGGGGCCGGGCCCAGCTCCAGAGTGGACCACTTGGGAAGACTAAGACCCCACGGGTGGACCTCCACTCATTTCTCTTCCCTTCTCACACCTCTCTTCCTTCAATCCAAGACCTGGGTCGTGCTAAGAGACCTAGGACCAGGCATTAAGGTGAAGCACAAATGGGGCAACACGGCTGCTCTCTGGGCCTCCTTGGCTACTAGCTAGTGGATGACTGACTGGATAGCTCACCTCCTAATCATTCTCCCTTCAGAGGGAGTGGGCAGTAACAGGGTGAACACGGCTACACCAGCAGGCTCCTGGGACCTGCCTGACAGACACCCAGCAGGCACCACGGCTGTCCATTACTTGTCAGGAGCAAGCTGGGCCAGCCCCTGTGCTATGTCCACCAATCCTGCCTAACTAAAGGGGACTCTGGATGGGGGTGGCCCTGCCCACCCCTTGCAGGAAGCCAGGAGGAGGTCGGCCAGGACTCAGGAGAATCCTTTGGGCCAAGGAAAGACATGAGGTCTAGGTGCCCCCTAGCCAGGGAGGCACACGATTAATGAATCAGTAGAATGTTCTAGAACTTATCCTTCTGGGTATTTCCCTTGGAAAATGGGAAGGAAAGCCCAAGGTCAGCCATTTCTTGGCACGCCTGGGAAACTTCCAGAACACAGAGGTAAGGGGAAGAGGTAGAGGCTTCAGTTCCATATTGCAGCCCCATGGAACTGTTTCAAAGCCGCTCTCTACTAGGGAACATTCTAGAAGGAAGAACCCCGATGTGTCAGTTGGGTCAGCCAAAGAGCAGGAGGCCTGAGGCAGGCTGGGGACTGACCACCATACAGGAGGGTGACACTTGGAGACCAGAGGAGCCTGAGATGCCATGGTGGGGTCCTGACCCCCTCCCTCACGCACTCCTCCAGGCAGCACTCCTGCTGGGTCATGTGGATAAGTACCTGCTTTATTCTTCTTCTTGGAGACGGTGCAGCTCTTTACAGCTCCCACTTTGGAAAACACCTGCAAAAGACAGGTCCCCGTCACCAGGATGCCTTCTAGAGCAGCCACCACCGGTCTCTTACATGAATGAGGACCCGGTCCTGAGGTGAACAAGGGGCCGGGCACGATGCTGCCAGGAGGCCACAGACTGAGGGGTTCCCATCTCTCTGTTCTCCAAACTCACTTCCTTCAGTGTCTCCTCTGTGGTGCTGAAGTTGAGGTTCTTAATGAACAAAGTGCACCCTGGGATACTCTCTTCCTCCTCCTCGTCTTCCTCTTCCTCCTCCTCTTCCATCTTGCCTGTGGAGGCCTCTGCTCCTTCCACCAAAGCCTTTTCATCTTCTGGGTCTAGTACTGGACGTCGACAAAGAAACCAGTGCGTTACACGGTGACACTGCAAACTCACAGACATCTCAGGACTTCAAGCACAGAACTTGCTAGATTAAAGCGGCCCTGAGATGCTTTGGGCTTCAGTGGAGGGAGAAAGAAAGAGAGGGAAGGAGAGAAGGAGAGAAGGGAAGTGGGAGAGATGGAGTTGGAGAAGAGGAGCGAGACGGGGGAGGAAGAAGGGGGGACAGAGAGATGTGTGTGAGACAAGCAGGCAGGCAGACACAGACGCCCTGCCGTAGGCCCCATTCGAGAGAATCCAGAAGACTGACACAGACCAGAACTGTGAGTGCTGAACAGGCCTGACTTAACTTTAAAATCACAAACACTCCCCCACCCCCGCCCAGGGACTTGATGAACCTTCAAACTGAAATCCGATCTGAGACCTCTCAAGATCGTAAAATGGGGTAGGGCGGGGCTGGAAACAAATTGTTCTCAACAACCCTGACCAAGGGATTGGACCGAAAGCCCCTGAAGCTGTCAGAAATGCGGGCGAGGGCAATGCACAACCTGGTGGGCCAACACCAGAAAGGTCAAGGGGCCAACTGACAGCTGCTGATGTTCTTTGCTCTCAGACCAGCTTCTGCGTGTGGGCGGGACTTCCTGGTGCTCAGCTCTGTCCATCTCCCCAGCCTCCTTCTGAAAGCCTCCCTCACACCTGCTCTGTCAGCCCCCCCCCCCCCCCCCCCCCGCAAGCCCAATGGAAGTGACGCAGTGACATCGTCACCTCTCTGACACAGTGGAAAATGCAGCTGTGCCCTCAGCTCTTTCTCTGTGGGCCTGTCCTAAGCCTTGACTCCCAGCAATGTCACCACAGCAGAGCTGCTTGTACCTGCAAAGGCAAAGCTGAGTTAAAGAGCTACTCAGGATGGAGAGCGGCTCGTCGGCTCCTGGGGAAGACTCAGAACAACAGTCCTACACACTAGTTCACCTCAGCCTCAGACAAGAGAGGCTGCTGACATCGCTGATGCAAACACTGGGCCCCAGAACATTCTGGAACCTTCTGCACCTGAACCCTAAACTCAGGTCGCCTCAGGTTGGTGTAAGGAGTCACCAGGGCCGGGAAAGACATTTTCAATGGGAACAGTAGGGAAGGCGATGGCTCAGGAGGTGTGCGGTCTGCTGGAGTGGGTGGGTGTCCCTTCTTGGTACTGCTCAATGTCTGACACTTGGAGAGGTCACCTCAGTGTGGTCAGAAACGTGGGGTTTTCAAGAGGAGGAAAATGCAGGTATTTTTTAGAAAAAGTTAGCTTATCTATTCTTACAACTTAAGTTGTAAGAGCACTTGGCTTTCAGCTGCAGCTGGGGCCAGCTTGCTGGCCTCATGCTCCAGATCCTGGCCTCCACCACATTACTGACTCTGCCATCCTCCTGTCTCCAGTCTGGACTCAGCTAGCTCTCAGCAGTATCCAGGGGACAGGAGTCTGATAGCCCCTGGCATGGGCACCCAGGACTCGCCCTGAGCTGTGTCTCCCAGGGCACGTTCAGATGGTCACAGGGAGGTCACTCTCTGCTTTAGCAGCTGGCTGAGCTGAGAAAGGTTCTAGGCAGTATCCTATGGGCAGGTCTCTCCTGAGCAGGCCATCCTCAGGAACTAGGGGACTTTTGAGAATGGTTGGCACCTAGTTCTAGGTGCACAGCTGGTCTGGCCAGAACAGTCCCCAAGAGCCAACATACACCCTCCCTCAACACCAGGATATGCAGGGTATACTCTGGTGTGGCAGACCTTCTTTCCACAACCCAGGCAGGGCTACCCGCCTCCCCATACTCATCCTGGCCCCTGGATCCTGAGGGCCATGTGGACCTGGAAGGGAAGTGGGGAAACTGGGGGTGGGTGGGTGGTGGTGCATGGAGCCATGAGACATATGCAGACCACACTGGTGCCAGAGCCGGTGGCTGAATCCCTACCTTAGCACCCCATATACAGTACAGCTGTGGTGGTTTGGAAGAAAATAGCCCCCATGGGCCCACAGGGCGTGGCACTGTTATGAGGTGTGGCCTTGTGGGAAGAAGTGTCACTGCTGGGGTGGGTTTGGAGGTCTCATATGCTTAAACTATGCCCAACATGGCTCATAGGCTCCTGCTGCCTGGGGATCAAGACGTAGAACTCTCTAGAACTCATAGCTCCTTCTCTAACAACAAGGCTGCCTGCACACTGCTACACTTCCCATCTTTAGGGTAACGGACTAAACCTCTGAAAGTGTAAGCCAGCCCCAACAAACTGTTTTCCTTTATGAGTTGGCATGGTTATGGTGTCTCTCCACAGCAACAGAACCCTAAGACAACCGAGTTTAATGAGACCAAGCATAGTGCACAGACATGAAGCACACATGCATGCATCCGCATACACATAGACATAGTCCATGTGTATGCACACACTCCTGCACCTGGCACTGGGCCTGTTCTGAAGTACATGTGCCCATGACCTCATCTACAGGTCTGGATATTGTCACTGGTCACCAACTGACCAAGTGACCTCCTTGCTAGTTCCTGACCTGGCGCTGCTCCCCCTACCCCCAACCCCCTCCCCCTGGCTTGTCAGCTGCTCATGCCTCATCTGTGGCTTCTCTCTGCTTAGCTCACACCAACTGCTCCGGCCTCTTTACTGACTGTCAGATCTGCCAAACCAGTGCCTGCCACGGGACCTTTGCACATGCTGTGCCTGCTCATTCTGGATCCCCGTGAGGTCACAGCACAAGCACTCCCCGGGGGCCTTGACTGTTACGGAGGACTCAGCTAGTCTCTATTGCCTTCCTCTGCTTTCTTCTTTACAGAGCCCCGGCCCCACTGTGAAATCACTTTCCCCACTGGCTCTGGTCTGTGTGTCTCAGATATGAGGGGAGCTCACCATGTGTGGGGCTGGGCCTGGGACAGCAATGTCCACCCCCAAAACACCCATGGAAATGAGTCTGTCATGCTCAGCCTGTGCCTGGAACACAGGCCTGGCAACCACGCTTACACAGTGTTCCTGAGTAGCTAGGGAGCTGATCCCTCTGAACTATACACATATGCACTGTCCACATGCGTGAGCTCAGAGCTGCAGGCTTCCCACCTTCTCGCCATCTAGAAGGGGCATCAATAAAGGTTCTGGGAAAACCCAAGAAGGGATCAGGGAAGCGGCCTGCCACAAGCATCCAAGAGGGCTGCAACCTCACCGGTGCCCTGTGCACACTGCAGATTGCTTGGTGGGCCCTCCTGGGCCACAGGAGGAAAAGCTGTGTACCTCTAATTTGAGAGCCAAACCTCACAAGGCAGGGAGCGATGGCTTCCCTCTGCCTCCCCTCCTCTGCCTGGGGTTCTGAGGCTTGCCTGCACCACACATCTGACCCCACCTTATACCTGCCACCAGCCCTGCTGTGGCCTATGTCTGAGCCCAAGGGAGGCTGGAGGTGGCTAAGTGCCAGGGTGATGAAGACAAGGTCTGCTTTAGCCCCAAGTGGGGAGACAAAGGAGAGACAAAAACAAAAAACAAAAAAACCCAAAAACCTGGGCACCATGAAATCCAAATGATGATGAGAAAATGGAGAAGAAGCAGAGGGGAAGGGTGAGAGAGGTGGAGGGCTGGGCGTGGGATGGGGCGAGCAGCTCGAGGCAAGGTGGGCTGCAGGGACCGGGAGGGGCAGGGGAAGACTATGCCACCTCAGTCAGCACAATGGCAGCCAGTCACGGATGGCCACAGGGGGCGTCATTAGAAGCAGGCTGTAGGATTCCCTGGCCCCTCCCCACTGGAGCTCCTGTGAGGCCCACAGCGACAGCCTGTTATCAGTAGCAAGCAGCTTTGAGGGACCTCCCCTGACTCGCAGCCCTTTATCTGGAGGTGAGGGTCTTGGTTGTGGGGAGATAAAACACGCTGTTCCTGTCCCTTGGGACCCACGCAGGGAACAGCAGCTCACTGCAGAAAAGCCTGCCCCTCCCCCTCCCCCCTTGCCTATGAAATCCTATTCTGGGTCTGCAGCACTCTAGGTCCTTGTCCTACAGGGATGGGAGAGCTGGTGGTACCTTGGGAACAATGGGCAGGGCAGAGTGAGGGGGCACAGAACAACACTCCAGGCATAGGTGAAAGGAGTGAAAGGCATGGGATGACATTGAGCAGAGGTGAGGGGGCACGGGATGACGCTTGAGGCAGGGGTGATGGGGCACGGGATGACACTCTGGACAGGGGTGAGGGGGCATGGAATGACATTGGGCAGGGGTGAGGGGGCACGGGATGACACTGGGCAGGGGTGAGGGGGCATGGAATGACATTGGGCAGGGGTGAGGGGGCACGGGATAACACTGGGCAGGGGTGAGGGGGCATGGGATGACGCTCAGGGCAGAGGTGAGGGAGCATGGGGTGACACTCGAGGCAGGGGTGATGGGGCACGGGATGACACTCTGGACAGGGGTGAGGGGGCATGGAATGACATTGGGCAGGGGTGAGGGGGCACAGGATGACACTGGGCAGGGGTGAAGGGGCATGGGATGACGCTCAGGGCGGAGGTGAGGGGGCATGGGGTGACACTGGGCTGGGGTGAGGTGGCATGGAATGACACTCAAGGCAGGGGTGATGGGGCACGGTATGACACTCTGGGCAGAGGTGAGGGGGCATGGGATGACACTCTGGTCAGGGGACTATGTAGTCAGACAGGATGAGAAAAGCCACAGGAGGCCAAAGTGGCTTTGGGAAGGGGCAGAGGGATGGTGTGAGCCCAGTGCATCTGGGCAGGGCCTAACCAGGGACAGCTTCCTGGTCCTCCTCCAAGGTCTAAGGTTGCCTTGCTGTAGGTCACAGGCTATGGCCCTGGAAAGCAACCTTCAGGGTCAGGGCCTGGGGGGTGGGGGAGGGAACAAGCGACAGAGTACCACCCCCAGACCCCGGACACCAGTGTCAGGAAAACTCTCTAGCTCTAGAGAAATGTCTGCACCCAAGGCTGCCCGAGATACTACTCAGTCCACCTCAGCCGCCCCACCTGCCCCCTCACCCGGCCAGCAGGAAGTGCTAGGGATGTAGCCAGTCAGCCCGTGTGGCGGCTGACACACAGCTCTATGGGTCTACAAGGGCACTGTGACACCACTTAGCCCCCAGCCTGTGGGTGACAACAGTAACCCTGGGCACCCTGGTGGCCATCACTCATGTTACAGACACAAAACCAGAACTCAGAAAAGGGAGGCACTCCCTCAGCCATGGCAAGAAGCAGGAGACGGGACAGTGCACGCACTGGACAGCGAGTACATCTCCCCCCGGCAGTGCCAGGGCTGTGAGTTTAATTCAAGGTCCCACTGTCTACACACAGACTCGAGCCACAGCCACCTAAAGTCACCTTCGCATGACACCATGCGACCACTCACTGGCTGGAGCCACCCAACCCTGGAGCCGGTCTCAAACCTCACCAGAGTGTACCCGAGGCTCAGGACACAGGCACGGCCAGAGCCCAGCCCTCTCTGCAGAGGGGTGAGTCACACGCTTCCCATAGTCCTTCACTGCCTTGGCACCTACCCATGCAGCAGTTCTGCTCTCCCTCTGCCTAGGGCGGCATCCCCGGATGCTGGGCGGGCACCAGGGTGCAGTGACAGCCTGGCTAGGACGGAGATGACAAGTGAGAAATCAAAGTGCAGATTACGATGTTTACCAGAGTCACCATAAAAGGGGAGAGATGCACCCACCAGGACAGGGGAGCAGCCACACAAGGCCTCTGTGGGTGGTCCTGTGCCTCACAGCCAGGAGCTGGGCCTCTTGGGGTGTATGTCTTTGGGAACCCTAGGGTGCTGAGAGGGAGAATTAACCCCAGGAGAGGCGGCACTTGCAGAATGCCCACAGCATGAGGTCCCAACCCCCAACACTAATGATCAACCGATGCAGGACCACAAGGAGAGACATCTCTGGATAAGATCATGAGCAGGCTTGAGGGGACCTCTGGTCTGAGAGACAACTGTGCCACCTCCTGACGGACGCTAGGAAGGGGCATCCAGAAGGTCCAACCCGCTACCCGAGTGCGACAACCACAGTGTATCAGGGTCAGAGAGAAGTGACAACCCACAAGGAACTATGGCCTCTGAAGGACCCTCAGTGAGCAGAGACATCACTGCCTGGACGAGGATCCAGACCCTCCGAGTGCCAACCCCGCACTTGTCTCCCCTTCGCTTGCTGCAATAGACTCCTACGTGCGTATTCGTGAATATACAGAAACCACAGAAAATGGGCTGTGGTCTCCACACCTGTAGTTCAAGGTCACCCTCGGCTAACAGGAACCCTGAGACTACTCCAACCACATGAGAATGGCAAACCAGACCAAAACAATAAACAATGACTCCATACAGCACCTTGACCCTCCACAGCCATCTCACGGGTCTTCACGCTTACTGGCGCCACTGCCCAGGCTGAACCTGGGATGTTACCTGGATGCTTCTGGCTCTCAGAGTGGCAGACAATCCTGAACATCAGTCTGGATGATGGAGAGCTGTCCTGTACCTAAAGTCAAAGATCCTCCGTCCTCCGCCCCTCCCCCCACAGTGAGGCACCAGCCAAAGGGGACCACTGTTGTTTCCTCTCCCGACCACCAGGGGGCACTGCAACACCAGAGCTGCTACAGAGGGACCATCTATGTCTTCCAGGAGCCACCACTGATGCTGGAGACATGGTTCCCACAGCCTCTTTCAAATCCCAGCCAATACACTCAAAGATTCTGTCTCTATAACCTTCGGCCAAGAAATTAAAACTCGGCCACCTCTAGTGACACGACTCCAAGGGTCTACTCTTTAAACGGCACTGAACATGCCTATGAAATCTACCTGCAGGCAGAATGAAGAACATCCGGCCAGTGGCCTAATGCCGTCTCCCCCATGCCGCCCTCCTCCCAGCGCTGCCCACAGCACGCTGAGCCCAGCCTCTGCTCTCACCAGTCTCCTGCTCCACTTTGGCTTTCTCTGCAGGCTGCTCAGACTGCGAATCTTTCTTCTGGGGGGCTGCGCCGAAGACACCAATTGGAGCCCACTCCAGGTACAGGGGGACATGGTGAAACTGCAGAAACAGGGGTGCCAAGGCTGTGGGTCCCCATCCAAGACCCAGCTTGAGACTCAGTGCTGCCTGACAGGAGGGCCAGAGAAGACTGACAGACAGAGGCCGGAGAAGCCGGCCGGGTACAGAGCCCTTCTTGCACTGGCAGGGCCCAGGACCTTCTGTACAGTCAGGTACCTGAGTACAGCCTGCAGACACTAACATAAGACACAGGTCATGACGCATACGAGTCCCAGGCAGACGGCAGACAGAAATTCCTTGTACTGAGCGGAACAGTGCCTCGCCAAGACACAGTTAAGTCTTGACCTTGAGCCCCAGCCTGTGACTGTGACCTCGGCAATAGGAAGCGGATCTTGGGATGACACTGTGCTAATTGGCTGGGCTGTAAGTTTGATACAGAAGTTGGGAGGGCGGACAGAATGGGATGGGCAGAGGTGACTGGGTGAGACTGGGCTGCCAATCAAGCTGAGAGACCAGAATCCTCGGTCTCATGCCACCAAGCTGGCGGCCCCTTGTCACGACAGACTCGGAAGCTCGTATCTGCTATTTTCTTTTCTTTAACCAAAAGTCAGCAGGAAATCCCAGGTACAGCCGTAATGCCCACCATGGGGCAGCAAGCTCCAAGAGGGAAGGTGGGTTTGGGTCGAGCATGTGTGAGCGAGGCCCATGCTAGCCTGGGGGCAACTCTAGCTCTTGGAGTCCCTCCGGTGCCCCACCAGGATCAGCGGCCATACCTTGGAATAGGCCAGGTGCCTGAAAGCCTTGCGGGCCTCCAGCGGTTCCAGGAACTCTACGATGGCTGTGATGCCACCTTCAGGCAGGAGCACGCGTCCCAGGCTGCCAAAGCGGCTGAAGATCTCCTGTAGTTCAGCCGCCAGAGTACCTGCCGGGAGGTTCTTAGCCAGGATCACAGTCTTACTTCGCTCTGCTGCAGCCTTGCAGGGGGTGGGGGGGTGAGGGGGGGGAGAAGATGAACATGTAGAGGGACAACAGGAAGGTGACCTCAGCATGGCTTCAGTACTGGCCACTGGGTTGCCTCAGCAGAGAGGCCCTGTCAGGGCCCCTAGCAAACACGCTTGGACAGCCGAGCTGTGGCTGGGGGGGGGATACTGGGGGGCTCACTCACAGGTTTCCTGCTCTTTCCATGCCCCACAGACAGCTTTGCAGAGGGGCTGGGGCCCGAGGCTCCAGGCCACACCTCTCCTGATTCACCACAAGCCACGTGGAGTCCAACAGTCCCCAACCACAACCCACACTGGAGCTCCCAAGGTGGCCCCATGGGCTTCCAAAGGACATGAGCCACATCACAGTGCCGAGGCTCCTTCCTGGCAGCACAGACCTATCTATCCCCTGTGTGTGGAAGGCAGAAGAGCTAGAGACTCTCGTCCCCGAGTGCACGCTGTCATCTGCGGGGGACAGTCTGAGGAACCAGTCTGCAGGCTTCCTCTTGGCTCAGGCTCCCTCCCCCACAGGATCCATCTCTCCAGCCTCTCAGGAAATTCTCCCCTGGCTCTGCTTGACTACGGACTCACTGTGTGCAGTAAGGACTCACCTGGCTGAAAGAGTCCAGGCAGACACCATTGTCGATAAGGAAGCTACGGACCTCCTGGACCAGCTGGGTCTCCCCCAGAGCCACTCGCACGGCCACGCTGCCCTTGGTCTCCTGTGGGAGGATGGGAAGAGGCCCGGGTGCTGTCAGGAGTTGGCTCAGAGGGAAATGCCTGTGCCCACACCCATCGTTCTCCACACTCCTCTGGACATACAGAGTAAACCTGGGAGCCCGTGGTCCCTTCCCAGCTCGGCCTTGCCCCACGGCTCTCGAGGCGTCCCCTGGCTTTCCTCCGTGCTCGCTGCTGAAGGGGCTTCTGACACACCCACCTCAGCCTGAGCTCCTACCCCAGCCTCGCCTGCCACATCTGTCACCTTGCTGAGCAGCCCTGTGGTGCTATGACCACTCCTTGCTGTCTCTCTCCAGTAGAGGGCACCCAATAGCAAGTCCCCTTCTATCCTGGGCATAGCTAACATTTGAGACACTGAAACTGTCCCCTTAAATTAGGTCAGGCTGTGGCTGCTCAAAACAGCGTCCAGTGTCTCTAAATGTGGCCCGCTCCATTCCATCTCCCACCAAGGGTTAAATACACACCAGCAGCAGACAAGGAAAACTGATCGGGCTGTTTGCGTGTTGAGTACACGTTCCAATCATAGTATTTTAGATATGCTGACTTATGCTGTGAAAATTCACCCTGACTGCTTCTCCCTGCTCCTCTGAAATATAATCATTATCACGTATGTGCTGTGTTCGGTGTCCAGGGACGACAGTGCTGAGTCTGGGGAGAAGGGGAGGTGACAGGGGAGGGGCTGCAAACAAACCCAGAGGCATTCTCTGCCGGCCACCAGACAGCTGCCCTGGGAAAGAGACACCATGAAATCAATCCCAGAGAGGCTCTTCACTCACATGGTCAAACACTTGGCTCTTGGTGGCGTTGTACTTCTGTGCGATGGCGTCAGCCACAGCATTTGGCCCCATAAACAGCGTGTTCCAGTTGTGGGAGCTGAGGAGCGTGGGCAGAACGGAGGTCATGTGGGGGGGTCAACACGCCGATTCCCTCTCAGAAGCCCGAACCCCCCCCCTCCCTCCAGCTTCCTGCCATGGGCCAAGCATACGAGGGCCTGGCAGACTGAGGAAGGCAGGTCTCAGCTCTGGGCAGGGATTCTCTCTCCTATACCCCCGCACTGTGTGCAGTGGTGGGGAGACCCTGTTTCTGTTCTCTCCATCCCGCAGATGGGGAAATTGAGGCCTGGGAAAGTCATGGATGAGGTGCACAAGGAGAGTGAATGGTGGAATCAAGGGCAGCAGACTCAGTGGGGCTCAGTGGCCATGGCGGAGGGGACAAGGACCTGGAGCTGTTGGCTTTGTCCATGGCTTCCTTCTTCTTCTTGTAAGAGGATCCGGGAGCGTTGGCTTCCTGGCTGGCTTCTTTCTTGATGGTGGAAGGTAGGACGTGGAGCATCCGGCCCTGCGGGGGAGGGGATGGAAGGAGGATGTAACACAGCTCCACCCTCCAGGCTGCCACCTTAGGTCACGAGTACTCTAGATCTATGTCTGCCTGGAAGGGACAGCAGAGGAACCCATGTAGTTTGGAGCAGTTTGGATGAGAAAGACCCTAGAGGCTCACATATTGGAATGTTTGGTCCCCAGTTTGTGGAACTACCTGGAAAAGATTAAGAGGTGTGCCCTTGGAGGAGGTAAGTCATTGGAGGTGAGCTTTAAGTTTTCAAAAGCCTATACCATTTCTAGTTAGCTCTCTCTCTCCCCGCCTCATGCTTACTGATGGAGATGTGTTCTCTTAGCAGCTGTCTACTGGCACGCTTCCCATCCTGATGGTCACAGACCCACCCTCTCAAACTATAGGCCCCCAACAGTTTAAGAATAAGTTTATACCAGGCAGTGGTGGCACACGCCTTTAATCCCAGCACTTGGGAGGCAGAGGCAGGCAGATTTCTGAGTTCGAGGCCAGCCTGGTCTACAGAGTGAGTTC